>NW_025091270.1:600000-1027386 GCF_001078395.1 Aspergillus udagawae
TCATGACCTCCCTTGCTGTGATTAGGGCATCCAACAGCCAGCTGACAGGCGCTACTATCCCAAGTATTGCCGTCTTTGTTGGTGCAACCTCAGGAATTGGCCGGGCGACCTTGACGCAACTCGTCCACAAAGGGTTCCCGATGAAGGCATACATTGTTGGTCGCAATGAGAGGGATTTCCAGCCTCTGCTGAGTGAGCTGCGTGCTTCGAACAAGGCTGCCGACTTGATCTTCCTGGAGGGTCAGATTTCTCTAATGGCAGAGACAAAGCGCCTTACGGATGAGATTCTTCGCCGTGAGACGCATATTGACCTGCTTTTCCTTTCCTCTGGTTTCTTGCCATTCCTTGGACGCCAAGGTATGCCTCTTAACACACTGCAGCAAGCAACATGCTAATATGCCAAATTGTAGAAACGTCTGAAGGCTTGGAACTTTCAACCGCCGTGGGGTATTACAGTCGTCAGATCTTTATCCGACGCCTGCTGCCCCTGCTTCGAGCAGCATCCAAGTCTGACGACTCACAGTCCCCTCCCAGAATCATGAACGTTCTCGGAACGGGTGTCGAAACGGCAAATTTGTACCTCGATGACCTTGAGCTAAAGCAGCCCGGACATTTCAGTGTCCAAAGCTACGCCGCCCATAGCGCGACCATGACCTCTTTGGTCCTCAAGCGACTCGCCGAGCAGCCTGAGAACAAAAAAGTTGTCTTCATTCATCATCATCCGGGCCTTGTTTCTACTGATATTTTCAAGAAAAGCTGGGGTGATCAATGGGACGAGGGTAAAGCAAAAATGGGTCCTAATGCTTCCGCAGACATCTCACGAGCCACCACCGAGGAGGCGGGAGCCCGGTCAATCTATGTGATCACTAGCTCGAAGTATGGGGGTAAAGGTGTTTCATTGAGCGAGGGGCAGACACAAGGGACGACGGTTAAAGGGACTGCAGATGGGTCACTTTTCTGTGTTGGTGACAAGTTGGAAACTCTACGGCTCGATGGGCTTCTAGATACACTAGAGCGAAATGGCGCTTCCGATGTGGTCTGGAGTAAGACCAACGAGCTGATCGGAAAATTTCTCTGATAGATATAAGCACCCGAGGTGACGTATTGTGCATGGTCCGGTCTCATTGTGATGGGTATTTTCAAACTGGCTTAGATGAACAATCTCCAATCGATTGCACCGTCACAAGTGATTTCCATCCTTGCGCTAGTACCTACCATTGTCCTTGATTCTTCTCTCTGCATATGCCAGGTGTCGTATAGCCATCTTTCCTTTACAGGGTTAAGCAGGGAAAATATCGTCGGTATCAGTATATTCGACGTCTCTCTGTCCTCTATACCTATCTCAAGTCTTGCTCTTCTTCTGGGAGCCATACGGACCGCCATCTCTACGAAGGCGGTGCAGGTAGTGAGCGAACCGTTGGGGAGGCCCGTCTCTGAGGATGACACCCATTTTGCCGCGTCCAGTCTCTCACACCTCGTCATTGAAGTCATGTTATAATGAGCGGAGAATCCTCCCGAGACTCGATAGGTCTTCAAGCGATGGAGCCTGATATGCTTAGCAACGACGATTTTCAAAAATATTCGGGAAAGAGGTGATAAAGTGCATGTACAAAAGGTCGAGGGGGATGAGCAGCTCGCGACGTGCAGCATGTCTTATCTTGCTGCGGGATTCTTACGCTTCCCATCTATCCATTGCCACAGTCACATATCCATAATATTGTTCTGGTGAATGATGATTTTCTTCAGGTTATTAATCAATGAGGAACTCCTTTAGTTTTGATTAAATTCAGAGCTGGGATCACCATATAGCACCTCCTGTCCTCCTAGTAAAGAGATATCAGTCAAGATTAGCTCCGGGTGCTTCCCACTGCTATCCCACTGACACGGCCCTGACCTCTGCGTCCTTCAATTCAATGCCAGCAGCAAGTACTCCCCTGGCCTTGCGTAGGTAGCAAGCACTGCTAATAGCCATCTACACAGACTCCTCAATCGTCCTCCCAGTACCAATTTTAAAGGCAATCATAACATTCACCTAAGCCCTTAAACCCTCTCAGCCGCCATCCCCTCCCCCGGGGGACGCAAAATTATAACAGTACTGTCAGCTAATAGCAAGAATCATGCGCATCTAAGAGCCAAAACAGCAACAGATTAATATACTCCATCATCACATTCAGACTGGAATCAAGAGCATAGCTCAGTTTCACTAGTCTTAGCCAGGCATATCTCTGTCCATTCATGCTCATTTTTCTTATGGATCCACATGGATGGAATAAGTATGTTATAAACATAGTCACCATCAAAGGTAACCAGAGAACCATCCACAAATACCTCCTCCTCAGTGCGGAGGACTGTCCTCATATTCACAACATGAACATCCTCCAAAACAACAAGTAAAGGGCCAGCGCAATAACCATCATCTCACTCAAAAGGTAGGTAAGGACAAACAATAGCTTAGAATAGTAGAGAATCTCCAGCTGCAATCTCACAGCACTTACTAGAATATTCTCAGTAGCATATCTAATGCATCCTCTCCAGTGTCGTCCTAATTCTCAGAACTAAAAATAAAATCATGCAATAGCCCATTAAACATACAGCTCACAGATTAGCATCTCTATATTATTCCCAGATTATTTATAAAGATCTTACCTCCACATATCTAAGGAAAGCATAGAAAGACTTCCACCTGTGATGGCACTAACTTCATTAGTTATCAGTAGGGCCACAAGAGAACAGTTTATTAGACCCTCAGCCACAGCTATCATTGCATCCAAAATGCCACATTTACAGAATATAATACTGACCCTCAACAATAACAGATATCAAGATCAAGACATCCAGAAGCACAACCGCAATAGTAGAGAGTCTCCTATTATATATCTATCAAGCTAACTCCTATCACAGGATTCACAAACTCATTTCATCTCTTTACCAGCATCAGTACAGAGGTTTGACCTTCATTTCTGTCATGAGGCACCACTAGATGAGGATTTTCAACCCACCAACCTTGCGGAAGGGAGAATAGAGGACCTCCTAGGTGCCCAGTTACGGAACTTTTCGCAGCAGCTCACATCATTGTCTCTGAGTGTTGTTATAGGGAAAGAGTTGTTTTGGCCTGGTAATGATGATGGCAATACACCGCTTCCATATTGGCCAAATCTGACTTCATGCCACAAGCCCTTCCGGAGAGTGGTATTTCGAACGAGACCCTAATGAACATGTAGAGGATGGGGTGAATGAGGCAGAGGAAACACTCCTGTCAGATTATTGCAACTGCTTCCTGAGGGCCGACGCCCAAGCTATTTCCGTACTCAAGCAGCACAACACATGTCACGACTGCACTGCATGGCACTGACGTGTCTCTCTGGTCCGAGAGGTCAGGCGTTTGAATACCAGGTAGAGGAAAAAGCGGCAATAGCAACTTGGACGGACCAATCTGGATATGAACCAGAGGAATGTGTTGTGCAGGCTTGGGGGACGCCGCTTCAAGCACGCTGGCGTGGCATCGAGTCTAGAGGTAAGTTGGCACGGAGCTAGAGAGGACCGTTACCGCTCGAAAGCTTCTTATAGTTTTATTTCTCAATATTTCTTTCTGATGTTTTACACATTACCTTGCACTATCTACACTCCATTTCAACACATTACTTGATATGCAGTTTATCTCCATGTTCTAATAAGAGGGTTTTAATCTGCAATACAATACCTATACCACAAGGCCACATTTGCTACTAGAGTTCTGGCTTAAAGAGATATTATAGGCTTCAAATTAAATCAAACAGTGGCAGCGCAAATAAGGGACTGGCCTAAGCTTATTCAAGCATCTTCCATAAAAAGGAAAGATTATAGCTATATAATAATGGCAGAACTCTCAGTATTTCATATTCCATTTATTCCTCAAGGGATCCAGAGCTTTAACATATGAAGAGGTTTCAATCAATCACATCAGACTAAAAAGAGAAACCATCTAATCAGGGCACAGGTGGTGATAGGGCCAGTGGCTTTTACAGTTGTCTAACTGCGCGGCCAGACTAAGCCAATAGTCTAAGAAAATGAAGGCAAGCTTAGATCCAAGGTTACCAGAACTAATGGGATCTGGCTTATTCCAAGTACTATAGGCACCAACAGTACATGCTTTAAGTCAGTCCGCAATATATTAACCCCAGTCAAGGTTCCAATAAGAGACCGTGCGAGACAGAAATCTATATAATATTAGATAGGCCAAGTTACTGACATTCCATTCCTCAGAGTGTTATACTCTATAACATATTCTTAACCAGTCACTGGTATGTATATATAACCATCTAGGCATCCTGAATTACCAACCTGAGCATCTCTATTTAGATATCAAAGTCTAGTAATGCTCTTACATTTACATAGTCTTCTACATATCCAAGCCACTTAAGAAGCAGCACATTCTCCACCTATAATATCTATAATTATTCAGCAAGGCTTAGGCCTGGGCTTGCAAACTAGTAATGGTCCATCCAGGATGTAGTTAATAAGCTTAAGGATAAAGTATTTCATACCTTTCAGGCCTTTTTAGGTGGAATAGCACAGAATAATAGCCTAACTTCTTAGGACAATCTCATATATACACCAACTAAGTGTGTAGGTAGGAATCATTCAGGAAGAAGATAATTTCTAAAGAAGTATTATTAGAGTTATTAGGCATAATTAAGATCTTTATTATTACTCATCAGTCATACTTTAGATGGTTTTATTTAAATTCCCAGGGATTTATCTTCATGCTTTAGCAATTATTTCCGAAGAGTAACAGAGACCATACTTATATATTTTAAAGACAATAACAACATATTAACTGCCAATGAGTACACTTTGCGTTATATAAAACATGTACTTATTCTGCATCTAATTTTACAGACTCTTCATCCTCTCCAAGCATTCCTGTACTCTTCACTCCCATAATAGACAAGTCACAGCTTATAGGAAGTGAAGCTGGAGGAGTCAAAGCAGTCTACATCCCTAGCATACAGCTGCAAGTTCTCTAGTGATCCACATTTTATGTACATAGAAAGTTGTCGCGTCCTTTATACAGCGACTGTATATCATTTAATATGCAGTTTATTCTCCATGTCATGGTAGAGCCTTATGCAACTGTGATAACTATACCACAATGCCGCATTTACTACCTGCGTTCTGGCTCAAAGAGATATTCCTCCATATATGCTTCAGGATCAGGCACCAGCAGCACAACAACAGGGCTATGCTAAGCTTATTCAAGCACTTTCCAAAAAGAGGAAAGATTATGGCTATACACTGATGGCGCAACACTCAGTGTTTCATATTTTATTCATTCCTCCAACCAAAACTGCTGATTCCGTCCTGGGTGGGTCATGCCAGCCCCAGGTGCAATGAGTGGTCCAGACTGGTGATGTATTCTCCAGACAACACCCCCCTCTACACTGCACTCACGCTAATCACCGCCTCATTCAAGCGGCATCACCCCCATCACCCAGCAAGGGCACCCACCCGGGTATTGACCGCGTTTAAGCCACACGCTAGATGGTCA
The DNA here is from genome assembly GCF_001078395.1 of Aspergillus udagawae. NCBI lineage: Eukaryota > Fungi > Ascomycota > Eurotiomycetes > Eurotiales > Aspergillaceae > Aspergillus > Aspergillus udagawae. The sequence continues at coordinate 605,528 of NW_025091270.1, forward strand.
GTCGCTTGGCATAGCCTTGCGGGGTAAGAACCAATTGCTGCATTGCAATCGCGCGACTGGAGGGTGAGAAGGGTGAGTGCGCAATAGACAGGGGTGCGAAGCCGGGTGAGAGCGGGCAATTCTCACCCTCCGTCGCGCGCCCACCGCACTGACCCTCTTTGTCGGACCGCGTACTAGAAAGGAATGAACAGTGCTAGATATGGACTCGGCACGGTCTACGTACTTAGAAACGGCGCAACGCATCCTCTATCTACCTCATTTAGGCATTTGGCTTTTCTGTCCAGCGACCTCGCGGCTGCTATGAAACTATGGCTTTCCGTGCCCAAGGAGTCGCTCACTCATAGCCTTTCCTCAATATAGGCAGCCACAAATTATACAAAGGGCGGGGGCGATGTGCAGTGTACGGAAGATATCGTGATGACTTGTAGCAGCAGTTATGCCGTGACTGTCGTTGCCTACCCTCTGCGGCAGTGGCGAGTTCTTTGAAGTTATTCGCTGCGAGATGGACCCATCAGGCAAATTTCATGCAAGTAGACACCAAGAATACCCAGGTACGAGACGCGACGGGCCACGACGCGCCGACCTAATCAAATAACTTTTTTGGAATACTTTTCCTTGAGACAGGCTGAGTTATACAAACTGCTTCGAAACGGCAGGAACATGGGACCGAAAGACCAGCGCGATTAAAGCAAATCATATTGGTTGAAGTAGATATCATCAACGATGTTTTTTAGTGGTCTCCATCAACGACAAAATATATATCCTCTTCCCCCTCATCGGACACTCTGGTCGTCGGTCTGCCCACCTGCACCGCATCATCCAGTTGCACGGCGATCAAGTTGGCTGGCGCTGCTTCCCCATGATGCACGAGGACATCCTCCCAGAGCGTCGACAAGCCCACGGATGCTTGCCGGACACCATCTCGAGGGAAGGTTTTGAATTTTAGTTTCTTATATTGGATTGCAAATACTTGTTCGCCAGGTGCCACATATTGCTCGTTCTGTTGGTAAAGTGTCTTCTGCTCCGCCTGGATCCCGATCTCCTGGCCGGTAGGGACGGGCAGCGGAGCACCAGCAGCAGCAGAAGCGACCATGCCAATGTCGACCATGACATTGATACCATTAGTCTTTTGTTGCTTCCTGTTCAACGTCACCCTCGCATCTCGCAACGAGCGACACCCCGTAACCAGAAAAACATCCGCAGCACGCCGGTTCATCGTTTGCAGCCACTCGCGCGAACCAGGTTGCTCGATCAACGCATTGAACCATTGCAGCGGATTCCGCAGCTCATACGTAAACCCCTCCAACGACTCAATCTGCACCGCCACGTCGGGATGCTCGCGGGTAAAATCCCAGCCCAGCACGCTCAGATGCGGCCGCAGAGCGGTCCGACTGTACGTGCGCACAAGGGTCTTATAGTTCTTCTGGGTCCGCTTGAGGACTGTTTCAGTCGGTGCATCTTGTAGTTGGATGTCGATTGGGGCGTAAACGTTTTGCGTCGGGTGGGAGCGGTCGATGATCAGACTGCCAAGTTTGAGATCGCCGATTGGGATCGGGACGGTTGTTACAAGGAGCGGTTTACGCATCGTATAGAACGCTTGTCATGTACGCGGGCCCAAGAATAGAGAAGAAGTATTGTGGGTAAGAAGCATCTAATGAAATCCGAAGGTTTATACCCGTTCGCTAGTTGGAGGTGGGTGAGAGAGTGCGTAAAGAAGTAGTTATGAGAATCCAGGCTGCCTATCAGTCAACGGCTGCAAGCCGTCGGTAGAAATTACTACTGTCAAAGGCGCTATATCAGGGGAAAGCAACTAGAAGGACAATCACTGGTCGCAATTCGTTCTGGCTTTCAGCACCCGGCGTATTGATAGATACGTGTCAGCCTATCAATGGGCAACAAGGCTGAGGCTGACACATTATGATCGACTCACAAAAGCTGGTTGGCGCCAAAAAAAAAGTATAAAGGACAAAAAGCAAGAGAGAAAAAGGAAAAAAAAAAAAAGAAAAAGGCCAGAGAACGAGCCCCATGGCAAGTCTGTGAATTGCGTCTGTCTCTCTTGTGTTTTAAACTTGGCACAGCCCTTCTAGGGGATGCGCTTCTCTCGTAACCATGCTTTTGGATCTACCAATTAGATTTTGGAGGATTTAACTTTCATCACAATCAGAGCTAAGCAACAACATGACGAATCCCTCAGTCAACGATGACATCTTCTATGCCATTTCCTCGGGCGATATCGGCTTCCTCCAGACATTATTAGCCGGTGGCATCTCTCCAGATGTCGAAAATAATAAAGGCGAAAGAGCACTCACTGTTGCCGCAAGGGCTAACCTGCCAAAAATGGTTTCAGTACTCCTGAAAGCGGGTGCAAAGCCCTCGATGACAGATCGCGAGGAGGAATCGCCTCTTGCGGCAGCAGTGGTGGCAGGAAATTTGGAAGTCGTGCAAACAATTTTACAGTTTGATGGCGTATCGAGAAAGGACAGACAGGTCGCGATGATGGAAGCCATCAGAATAGGTAGACCTCTTCAGATGATCGAGCTTTTGCTCCGTCTCCCAGACGACTTTCAAATCGAATGGTCAGAAAGCGGGATCGACCTCCTCGGCTGGGCTGTCCAAGAAGGACATATCCCGGCCGCAAAGTTGCTTCTGGCACGAGGGATTCTTCTTACAAAACCCCGATCAAACTGGACTTCTGCGCTGCACATCGCTGCAGCAAAGGGGTTTCTGGAATTGGTGCAGATGATGGTCGAAGCCGGGGCAGATATCACTGCACGTAATGGGAAAGGCTTAACGCCGTTGATGGTCGCTTGCTACAATAAGCAGCGGGTGGTGGCTGCGTACCTTACAGAGCAGATGCGTCGGAAAGATCTTGATATCCACGACAGTCGCAAGCTTACTGCCATGCATTACGCGATCATGATGGCTAACGACATTGACATGGTGCGGTTTCTGCTGGATCGAGGTGCGGACCCAAACCTGTGCCCTCCAACCGCTTTCAGTGCGCTGTATGCTGCAATTTATGCAAACTGTCCAGACATAGCTGGCTGCCTCCTCGATGCTTGGGCGCGACCTGCCGATGATCGAGAAATACGCGAAATCTGGTATATTACTATAACTAGAGATTATCGCGGCTTGATATCGCGTCTGATCGACAATGAGGTTGACCCCAACATCACCATTGTCCACGGATACACGCCCTTACATCTTGCTGTTCAGCAAAACCGGTCTAATGCGGTTGAAGAACTCCTCAAAGGCGGTATGAATCCTAACTGTGTCACCGATATGTTTCAGCTGTCACCACTGCATATGGCATCCTCTCAAGGTCTCGGCCAGATTACGAGTCAGCTGCTAGAGAGCGGCGCCGACGTCAATGCGCGAGCCTTTGATGGAGCGACGCCATTACTCCACGCGGCACGGAGCTTGCGAGGAGACATCGTCAAAATCCTTTTATATTCGGGGGGTAATCCAGACCTGGTAGATGCCTACGGACTGACAGTTTTCAACTTTACAAAAGGCAATGCAACTATAGAAAAGTTGATCAAGGAATCATTCGATCTACTCAAGACTTCATCGGAGCGTGTTGTCGAAGACACACCGTCTCCCCCAGTGTTATCTCAGAACGTCCTGGCAATGTACCGTGCCGCTCTCGAGGGCATAGCCAAACTATCACTAAACCCTAAAAGCCCCTATCTGGAAATTCACAAGGACTGGACAAAGACTGTGTTCGAGATGCCCCTCTTTCCCAACATATGGACCAAGGACGAAACGCTGCTTCGGTACCGTTATTTGACTTATGCGGACAGGTGGTATTCACTATTCAAAGAAAAGCTCAGTCTTCTCTGCAGGTGGTGCCAGGAGAGCACGTCGGATGAAATATACCAGTGTGAATCATGCATTGCCGTCACGATCTGCAGCCGTTGTGCTAATCGGTATAGCCGAGGGGATGCTTTTGAGAGTTGTCAGGGACATCATTTGTGGCGCATTTCATTGGAGCTCAACCATGGCAATGGCCAGATAGTATCCTCGCACCAGACGATCCAACGTTCGACTGAAATCTCGTCAGATACCCCTGGGGAAGCTTCTACCACAAACCCTCCGCTAGCACCGTCAGGCGAAACTCCGAGCATTTCCAGGGCCCAGTTAATAGAAGTCAATAAACAGGACGAAATCCCAATTGAAGCTACACAATGGATCGAGCTCAAGAAGTGGGAATCTATCACTGAGCTCGACACTGCCATCGAAAACAAAGAGTCCCAGCTGCGGCATCCTGACGATTACGACATCACAGACGTAGAAAGTTACTGGACGTATTCCCTTTGGCTGTTTCAGCGTTATATGATGGATCCGAACCCAGACGCCCTGATCAAACTTACTGCCGCCGCTGCAAACACAAAGTTGCTCGTCCAGAAGACAACCGCTGAAAAGAGAGAAATTTATTATCTGATCGCACTAGCGAAAGCTTTCACGGTTATGCGCATGCCGACTACCCCAACAAGCTGTGCTGAAGCTTTGCATGAAGTGCGAGAGGGTATACGCGTATGTCCTCCCCACACTGTAGAGAGGCAGATACTGGTGTCGATGTTCGTCGTGGTTATCTCTACCCTGTTGGAAACCAAGCCACAAAATGTGCCCTTTTTGGAAGATTGTCTTGCTTTCACCAAGGAGGCCTTGACGTATTCACAATCTCAAGTCGCCTCTAAATGCCCGGGAGGTCTTGTGGCAACTAGCTGCGAACTGACTCTCGCGTCCTTATTTAGCCTAAGACACAGACAAAGCCATGCCAGAAGTGACCTCGAAAACGCAATCAAACACAAGAAAAACGCACTGATGATACTGGAGGCGGAAGAAGGAAATATAGATGTCGATACACTCCTGGAACTGAGCGATCTGCTGGACGAACTCTACGAGGAAACAGGAGCCAGGCAGTCTCTCGATGAAGCGATTTCCTCCCTGAGAAGGATCTGTAACCTCGACTCGGTTTCTCTTGCTGATATTATTAGCGCGAAAAATAACTGCGCGTACTACCTGCGGAAGCGATATCTGCTGACATCAAACCTCTCCGACCTTTCAGACGCCTTAAAGCTGGCCGAGGAAACTCTGCCACTCTTCGAAGACAAGCGGATTAAGGGATCCCTTGCGCACGCCGATGCTCTGACAAACATAGCGAACATACTGGATCATCGCTACGATCGGCTCAAGGATAGAGCAGACTTGGAAAGATCGATGGCCTATGCGCGAGAAGCATTGGCCGTGACGGGTATTTCTCCCAGTGAGAGAGCAATCAAACTGTCGAATCTAGCTCAAAAATACAAAATGAGGTACGAGCAATATGGAGTCCTAGAGGATGTCGAGCTAGGAATATCTCTCGCGAAAGAGGCTCTCTGTATCCGAAAAATTGGGCGTGAAGCCCAACAGCTAACGATCAACTCGCTTTGCAACCTCCTGAATCTTCGAGCTGACCGCTTGGAGTCATCTCACGAAGACCATAAAAGAATCGTTCGTCTCCGAAAGATCTCAGTCGGACTCTCCTCGGCGGCGTCTTGCGCAATCAATTTCCACAACCTTGCCGTCGATCTCACGAAGCGATACCACAAGTTCTTTGATGAGAAGGATCTCCATGACAGCATCCGCTATGGCTTCAAGGCCTTACGGTGCTCCTCACTCTTCGACTGCAATCGTTCCATGTATCTATCCTCTCTGGCAGCACGCTTTCAGTTGCTTGTGAATATCTCCAAGAGAGCATCAGATTACGACATCGCGATTGGTCTCTTCGAAGCGGCCCTTGCCTGTCCCCTGAAGTCGGAGCTTGCATATTTGGGGCTATCGACAACTCTGCAATTGCGGTGGTCCGAAGCCGGGATACTGAACGACAAGGACCTATACTCGGCGCTAAAATCTCTGGAGTTTGGATTAGCCCGGTCGACGGCTCCGGGCAAGATTCGGATCCTGTATGGAGTTTGTGCCGCTAAGCTCGCCCTGCAACTGGACGATGCAGATCGGGCGGTCGCATTATCCAGAGAGGTGATTGGCTTCCTGCCAACAGCGCATTATCCGTTGACAGATCGAAGCGATATTGAATATACTCTCAAGTCTCTTCGGGGATTTGATACCGTTGCCGCGGCAGCCCTCTTAAAAGCAGGATATCCACCTGCGCGGGCCATCGAAAGCAATGAAGCTTCCCGTGGAGTGATCGCACACTTGACGTTGTCAGCGAGGCCAGAATCAGGTGTATCGTCCACTGATAGACTGGATAACCCAACGCTGACAGCACAAACATTTGACCCAACAGCTCCCGATCTGGTCGAAATCTCACGCGGCGTCATCATCATCGACTTCGCGATTTCAGACTCCAAATGCTTTGCTATTGTCCTCCGAGATGGCAAGATTCGCCATATGGTACTCCCTGACCTACAATTAAAACATGTCAAGGAGGCAGGGAAGGACATAACTGGTCCCAATCGTATCAGTTTGCCCCGTGCAGGAAACGCACAAGAACGGAACCGACGACTGTCGCGTTTACTGTTGTGGCTTTGGAGGGCAGTAGTGAAGCCGCTCTTCTCAGCTGAGGCCCTGCTTCGACAGAAGGAAGACACGAATCCACTGCCCCATGTATTTTGGATTTCTAGCGGCCTGATGGGGTTGATGCCGTTCCACGCTGCCGGGGATGACAACCTCGGATCTATGGAGAATACGATGGACCATGTCGTGTCGTCGTATGTGCCTAGTCTTCGAATTCTGCAACATGCTCGAGCACGACGGCGTCAGCTGCGACAACTCGAACAGCCGCGAACTTTATTCATAGGAGCAGCCAAGGTCGTCGGACACGACGATCTGTCAGCCTCGGTGAGTGCTGATCGACAAGTAATCCAGCAACATTACCCCAATACGGATGTCCTCCTGTCTCCATCCGCGGAGGAGGCTCTGGCGAACATGCAGCTAGCAAATATCTGCCATTGTACCTGTCATGGTGAAATGGACCCGAAAGATCCCTCGAACGGGCGATTGATCCTCGGCTCAGATCCACCAGATTTCTTAACAATCAAGTCATTAAGCAGCCATTCTCTCGCCAATATGCATTTGATCTACCTTGCTGCCTGCTCGACGGCCGAAAACGGGGCTGAAGAGCTGCTCACAGAGGTGGTGCATCTGGCCAGCGCCTTCCAACTGGTCGGCGTTCCCCATGTCATTGCCACTTTGTGGCCGTCACTGGCAACGTCCTCGTCGCCTGTTGTGAAACGCTTCTATAGCCATCTCGCACATTTTAAAGATTCTGGTCTCGATGCCATCGGACTTGCACTGCATCGGTCAGTCGCTGAGTTGCGGATGGATTGGCGCAATGATCCACTGGCCTGGGCCCCGTTCGTTCACTTTGGTCCAGACTGCCAGTAGAGTTTCATGGATGGAGTGTTCAATGTGATAGCCTTGAAACCACTGAAGCTTCTATTAGTAATTTATTTTATTTTCTTTGTTTTTATTTTATTTTCTTTAATAACTGGAACAAGGCGAGCAAGTGTTGGATCATGCACCGTCTCCTCAATCCTTCTCTCTAACTCCGATAGCCGACAATCTTGAAGTAAACTCAGTAAATCAGGCTGCATCGCGTCCACATGGATGGTTTACACTCACCTTCCGTTGGTTCCAGGCAATGTTTCTGCCGCTAGTATCTACCACTGCGTTAGAACTATCCCGTGAAGACAAGAGCAAGTCGGGTAGAGAAGTATAGAAATGACCGTAGCTCACCTCCGTGTCCCATGCCAGCATCATGGATAAACTGAATGGCTTCTAAAAGCTGTTCCGTCATCCGAAGGATATCTGTCTCAAGAGTATCCCCAGAGTCGTAGTAGTCGGTGAGAACCTTCTTGATGGAAGGACCAAGCAACTCAAATACAAGACATTGATGATAGGATGGCCGATCTCTTCGCAGACTTTGAGAAGAATAGAATTTGCCTCGTCATGGATCTCGGGGAAGAGAGGGGCCTCTTCGACATTATTACCGCGAAGAAAAAGTTCACCGAGGCCGAATCATGAATCATATTTACTCAGCTATTATCCGCTATCACTCGCCGAGGGACCACGCGGTAGACTTCCTCAATTCTGAAAGCGTGGCCTCCGAAGAAGCAGTCATGTGTAGTTTGCAGAAAAGCCCGAGATGCACCGAAAGCTGGTTGGGAAAGCAAGTCACATGGCTTGCGCCTCAGACGGCCCGTTTGTAGGTGTAGAAAGAAAGTACCATTGGGCCTGGCCTGCCGTATTTGTCACCTTGAATCTTGTCCTGAGTGCTTGTACATGTAAGAGTGAGATCTATGGATGTTTATCAGACACCTGGGCCTATACAGACACCTGGGCCTATACTAGGACTAGTTACCGCCATAGAGTAGACCATTCAAGCTCTTTCATTGTCTAGTGACAGTAGATCTCTGTCAGGATAGACGGGATAGGATCCGTATGTTTTTCTACAGCACCACCCCCTGTACCATATTGTGCCGCTCTGAACTGTGGGTTGCGCTTTTTTCCGAAGCAGCTTCCCTTTCCTCTTTACCCAGGCCACCCTTTGCATTCAACGATGACCACACGGAAAAGAATATTTATCCACAATCTATACCTATGGTCACTTGCACCAGCTCGGTGTAATCGATCAGCGGCCAATCTGTACGACACCTGGACCTCTGCGATGGCTCTCTGACAGATATATATCTCTGCACAGCCCAAGATTGAAGATTGTTAGCCGCGAGAACAGGCAGTACCAAAGCTCAATCTAGCTCCGTAAGATCACAGCACTGACCTGCAGGAACCTGGAAGGTACCCAGTCCAGCCTCGAGGATTCGCTGGTTATACTCGGTATCCGTCCGTGTCAACATCCATGGAAACATGAGCCGAGACCGTTGTCGATCTAGATGCGATTACGTTAACTTTTTTCCCTTATTGCACTCTTGTAGTAGGTATACAAAGCACTCACCTCTCAAAGAATCTCTATTGTGGTTGTTGAAATGATTCCAGAATAGTAAAAGGGAGGGAGGCCCAGTAACAAGAAGAGTGATAAGTGCAATAATGACGCCCGCTGACCAGCCCATTTCTTCAATCTATTCAAGACAGCCAGACAATGGAGTTAGTTGATTGTCCAGAAAGAAAGCCATGGTGAGATGGAAGAGCCTTTTATCCTCTTTTGTCCTCTGTAGGAAATAACATGACTGTAGACTGTGTTTGCCGGTTCCATCTCGTGATGAAGCCTGACAATATTGATGGTAAGCACCAATCAGATCGGTTGACCACAGGCAAAGAGGTACCGTGCTATGAAGAATTATTGGCGGAAGCTCCGCTGTCCCCATCGTTTGACGTACTCCGTACGGAGTAGTCGGTAGTTTTACAGATGGACGTGCAGAATGCCGAACGCCACTGCATGCTCAAGGCAACTAGGAGAGCAGGAACGAAAATTGAAAATCGATATAGAATTGAGGTAGTAGGTAGCTACCTCGCGCAAAGCCAAGTGGTCGGGAAGGAAAAGCATAGTTAGAATGTGGCAGTGAGTTCCCGGTGGGTCCTCATCCTAGGCCAAATCTAAATAATCTGACAGCCACCTATATGGCAGGGCGGTAAGGAGTAGTTATCCTTCCAGATAGATACTACGTACTACGTGATCTACGACTTGATTGGCCCGATCGAGACGGGAAGGGAACGGTTCATCCTTGCTAGTGGTCTTTGCTTACCTGCGAGTGGCCAGCGGAAATCCTATAGATGGAAGAAAGAAGTACAGTTATTCGCTGTCAGCAGGTTGGACGGCTCCAACAAAGAGAAGAAGGTTGGTTTGGGTGGAGACGGGGCCTTAGTAGATAATGAAGAAGACACTATTAGCAATGTTTCAAGAACAGAACCTAATAAGGCAAGTAAAATCAGCCAGGAACATTCAGGAATAGCCAGCTTCACACGATATTATTTATCCTTAATCGAATTCAATATCCTTCAGATCCTCAGAGATTCAGAGCCAGAGAACGTTGGGACGGAGCAAGTCAGTAGGTAGCTAAGGAGTGAGGTAGTCTAGTCTACTACTCCTTACTGTAACTGCAAGTAGGTAAAACATCTAAGAAAGGGGGATGCGAATCAACTGCGTCGTGTACCTCTCCCCTGGGACAACGTAACAGGGACAGCTGTTAAACACAGAAGCTCCCCCTAACGATCTGACTTTCTGGGCCAGTCTCTCCTATATCAACATTGTTTTTCTTCTCCCCCTTGTCATTTTGTTATTTTATTTTATTTCTATTTGCATCTAAGTATTGTTAGCTATTATTATTATTTTCGGTGCATTTTTTTTTTTTTTTCCCCTTTGAAAAAAAAATTTCTTAATTGGTGATCCTGTCATATATCTTGTGGGGAAATTAAAAAACAAAAATAAATAGAATAACACTGGACCTGGGTATCAATTAGGACTGAATATTATCCAGCCTCCATATTGCATACAGTACCTTATCTACAACGCCTATACGTCTCTGTGATGGGCCCTATTCAACGATCTTGCTAGAATTCGTCATTCGTCAGCCACGCTCACCATGTCGTCTTCCTCATTCTTTTCCCCTACTTCGAGAGGGACTGCTTCTCTGACAACATCTTCAAGATGTAGCTTTTGGATATCTCCCAAGGGTGGCTTTGGTATTTCGGACAGCGGAATCGTATGGTCTGCAGAGTTTAGCACATGACGAGGACCAGGGAGGCTTTCACCTCTAGGCGATTTGTATGAAGGTCCGGCAAGTAACTTTTAATTCCAGCCAGCCTTTCATCAACCCAGACTTTGGCCATAAGGGCGAAGCAGATGGCATTCTTCACGAAAATAACGAGAATACCTCTCAACATACCATCATAAGCAGCAGTCTGCTTGTCTTCCATTGTTTCGCCGGGTTGTGAGAGAACCACAGGATCATCATTGCTCATGGGAGAAAAGCTGGTAGGCCCGTACTGGCGCAGAACCCTGCGGACACCCTCCTCACCATAAACATCAAGGGTGGCGGCTAACAGACAGCTATGTAATTCCGTCCCCCACAAGACGGCAACAGTGATCAGAATCACGATTTAGTTGGTCACTACAAGCCTGACCAAGTCTGATCGCGAAAGTCGATGTCGACCGTTCGACGAATGCTTCTGGTGGAAAACCAGGTTTGGGCACTCGGGATCAAGTTCACATTGCCGAGTGAGTCCGTGAAGGCATGCTTGTGTACAATACCCTCTGTTTGGTCGACGACTCCAGCCAGTATGCTGGGAACCATCTTGAGGATTCGACGTTCCTTGTCGTTTACTCTGCCGCACAGGAACTGGAGAAGGGGCGATTCAAGGCAGGGCTGTGTCGGATTCGCTTGAAAAAAAAACAAATTTATGCTATTTCCCACAATGCATGAGCCCATTATTGAGAAAATGACATTAACTTTGTGGAGAACGGGGCATGGATTGAACGTGACATGGACTGCTTGAGGAAGAGGAATGGACATCGGTGGAATGGAGCTTCAGAATCTTGAACGATAAAGAGAAGGAGACAAGACGTACTGGTCGAACTGCACGGGGGTTACACAACATGAGAGAGTGATGTGACCGGAACCAGAGAAACATAGGAGAGAAGGATGAGAGGTAGAAGAAAGGAGGAAGAGCTTCGAATATGCATGGAAAAGTATGAGTAGTCAGCAGTGAGCCATAACAGCAGACGATTGGGTTTATTATCTTCGGGGCCAAGCATTATTGCTTCTGCATTATCGGAGATGAGATAGACAAAGGTAAACCAGACACTGTTCCTGTACTGTGGCGTCCAGTCATCGGTCGTCCCCGAAGCCATCGTTGCACAGCGTGATTCTCCAAGATACATCTAGATGTAGCCGTCCAAGGGATGAAGAATACGCACCACGATATGCCTTGACTTCCTATGACGGTATTACTATCCCAACCTGAACTTCATTATCGTGGCATTTGTGGAGTATTTGATGACAACGGTCATAGATGGCGTCCTCATGTTTGCAACGTTAAAGTACTATGGTCATGGGCAGAAGGTACTAACCATCGTCTACTATTCGGTTTAGTCCTTCCGCTCTGATGAATTCGCAAGTACCATGGGAACGACAGCATGTGTGATGGATCCGTGACTCGTTAACATGACTATTACTCCATAGATTCTGTCTGAGGATTAGCGGCAAAGCAAATAGAAACAAGAAGAATTAGCCAAATGATTTGCGGGAGGCGGCAGAAAGAGGAAAAAAAGAAAAAGGAAAAGGGAAAAGTGGACAAGTTCGAGCTACAGTTGGCACTACGTACTGTTTTCTTTTCGAGCTACAGTCGGCGGCACTACGTATTGTTTCCGCCTTTATTCGAGAGATTGACGTCTCCGCCGCCTCTCTAATTCGTCCATCCATCCATCGTTCCAGAACCCCAGAGACACAGATACATAGTCAAACAGACACACAGACACACAGACACACAGACATACAGACACACAGACGTCAGGAAGGCGGAGCAAAACAAAAAAAGCAAAGGCCCTTTTTACATCCGGGTAAAGCATAAAGGGGAAGAGGAAAGACAAACTCTGGACCTGTCGATGTGAGCTCAGCCCCACGTTGCCCTTCTTCCCTACCGTCCATTTTCTAGGTTTATCCATTATTTCTGAAGTATTTTATTTTCGGATCATCATTCAACGTCGGATGCCCTACAGATCGGCTTTTCGCCGCTGCTGGTAGTTGCTGCATTAACATGTTACAATAAGTTACCCTCTTTCCAGCTTCATGCTATAAATATTCAAAGGCCGTCCTATTGCCCTCTTCCCTCTTCCACGACTTAAATCAAAGGTGTACACTGTTTAAGAAAAATTGCTATGTTACTACCGGCCAGTGATACCATCAGCCTTCTGACTGGACGCTGATTTGGAGTTCCGAACCCACCAAGCTGTTGGAAGACAAAATAATAACGTCTTCGATACCTTCGAGCTTCCAGTGTAAACTCTAATAGCCGGAGCTGGTCAGTAGGGTTGACTCTACCAAAAGTGTTTACTGTAAGGATATCGCATGCACGAATCAGGTGAAACGTATATCTTGGGTTTATATTGAACAACGACTTGGCTAGATTTCCCTCGAAATCCTTACGCTGCAAACCAAATCTAGGCAGCCGTGTTTGCCATCTTCAAGATCACGTCCTTGTCGCAGAACTCAACCACCTTCTTGACTTTGGACCCATCCTCGTTGAAGTACAAGAACCAAGCTAACTCGGCCTGGTACGACTCTCCGCTGTTGGCGTGCACGTCTGCGATAGAGGTGAAAGCGGCGCGGCGGGCCTCGGTATCGACGACTAAGTTCGCAATGATATTGTTTCGGAATTTTAACACCTTGATATCCTTCGCGAATGTCTCCTGATACTTCGTCGTGTCGAAAAAGAAGTCTACCGGCAGGCCAAAGGCCTGGGGCACGGACGCGGGAAGCAGGTACCGGGTGCAGTCTGCAGTAACGTCGCGGTTGATAATGGAGGCGTCGTTCTGGGCCCCGCCCTCTTCGTACGCTGATAGGAAGGCTCGGGCTGTGGCCTCAATGCGCCCTCTGAGGTTTGTCGACGAAGGACTTGAGGCCATGATGAAGTGAGTTGTTGGAATTTTGTAAGAAATACGGTAAGGGATTGAAGACAACGGTGTGGCAGAAAAAGATAGCAGTGATTGTGTATCAAATTGGGTGTACTGCCTATTTATGTCCCACGGGGAACAGCATTCGTACCATCCCACATCAACTTCGGGCCCCGTCTTACTACGAGCCATACGCTTCCCGGCGATAGGAGTAATTCCATAAGTTAACACCGTCCTTTGAATGATGCTTCACAGAGAAGGTCAATCAATATGATCTCCTGTACTGCCACTCACCTTTCCCCTCACAGATCGGTGAAGCGCCTTGATGACATTTTCCCCTTTTTCGGCCTAGTGCGTGTCTTACCAAAAGTTAATCAACTGGTCTGGAGCGCCCGTGGTTTACTAGCTCCACTCGATGACATTAGGCCCATAAGATAAGATTGCTTAACCCCGGACCCTCAGCTTTGATAATCAGGAACTACCGCAGCCCTGGAACTTACTATTTTGTGGAAAGAGTGACTAACCCGAAGGGGGAAAAAGGTCATCACAGCGGGTCATCGATCAGTGATGGGAATGGTAAGCCCGAAGGAAAGGACAGAACATGACATCATATTGATTGATCTTAATCCAAGAAGCAAGCATGTGTACAGCGATTTGTAAGTCGTAATCTTCCCAAGGAATGCCCTCCTGCAACGAGCCGTGTAGATGTTTTAAGCGAGTTGACTACATAAGTGAACCACTGCCCTCTCCTGCATCCACTCGACTTCAGAATCCAACTCCTCGATATCACATCACACCTCCTCGTGATACCTAAGCAAGACTTGTTCCTCATCACCAGCTCCCAGAATCCCACACCAGTGCCATTATGTCGCGCTACGCTGAAGCCCACGCTAGGCCAAACGGTCCTGGCGATGCGCGCCCGACGGCCCTGCAAATTATCAAGGACGAGGGCGTTGAAGGTAAGCTCAAGGACAAGGTCATTGTCATCACCGGTACATCTTCCGGCATCGGCATCGAAACCACCCGCGCCCTGGCCACCACTGGCGCCACCCTCTTTCTCACGGCCCGAGACGTCGCCAAGGCCCAATCTGCCCTCGCTGGAATCTTCGAACCTTCCCGCATGGAGATTGTCGAGATGGACCAGGCAACCCTCTCTTCTGTCCGCGCCGCGGCCGCTGCCATTCTCGCGAAGACCTCCAAGATTCACCTCCTTGTGAACAATGCCGGCATCATGGCCATCCCCGACCTCCGCCTAACCGCTGATGGCCATGAACTCCAATTCGGCACGAACCACCTCTCGCATTTCCTCTTCTACAAGCTTCTGGAACCTGCTCTCCTCGCTGCTGCCTCTCCCGATCTCCCGTCCCGCGTCGTCTGTCTCGCTTCCTCAGCCCACAACGTCCACGGGATCAATGACCCCGACAACTACGACTTCCAGAAAGGCGGCTATGACCCCAGTGTGGCCTACGGGCAATCCAAGACGGCCAACATTTACATGGCTAACGAGATCGAGCGCCGCCATGGCTCGCGCCACCTACACGCCACGAGTGTCCATCCTGGCCTTGTCCAGACAGGGCTGACCCAGCATATGCCCCCGGATGCTTTTAAGGGAATGGAGTACTTGTACCCCACTATGAAGAGCGTTGAGCAGGGTGCCGCAACATCGGTATGGGCGGCCGTCGGCAAGGCATGGAAACATGAGGGCGGCAAGTACCTCGTTGACTGTGCCGTGGCAGAGCCGTATGCGGAAGGGGACGACAAGTTTACTGCGCCTGGGTATGCCCCCTACGCCTATGACGTAGAGAGGGCGAAGAGACTTTGGAGCGACTCTCTCAAGCTTGTGGGCTTGCAGGATGAGGAGTAGGGAACCAAGAGAGCCCTGGCCCTCCAGTATACAGTCAAACTCGTGGTTCCCTTTGAGTATAATCATATGAGTCACGAAGCCATACACTTCTGTACGGTAGTTACCTATTAGTTTCATCCCAGACCAAACTTGACCAACTGGTATCAATACAAGGCTAGGCCGTGGAGTCGCTGTCAGCTGTCGCTGAATGGAAATCTGGATCGCTGTGTGACTTTTTCCATATTATTCCAGATCTAATCATGTTTTTAAGAACCCCTTTTCCCATGCAGCGACCTTCGCACAGCTGCCTAATACAAGCAGCTTCGACTAACAATATCTTTGCCGTGTAACCTATATTGCTATAATTCAACTCCATGAAATAGCATCCCCTAGGCGCATCGATTGCATTACTGTCCTTAACCTTGCAGTATGAAGTTCCAATACCACGACACTCAGGCCCCGAATACCTTCGTTATCTGCATCTTCATCCAGAAGCCTGGGGGACTATAGTTTGTTGCGCAACAGTAGATATCATGCGACTGAATCCGGAGATTCGCCTACGAGACAATGTCGACCCCCGCGGCGAGAGCTGTCTTGGCGGCAGGTAGGGAGTCCCAGTAGCGACGATGCGGGGTGTAAACGTTCTCGGCTATGGCGTTTTGTGTGCGTTGGTTATCACCGTCCGTTGAGGTGTAATCTATCATCGACGGTTCTCTAATGATAGGTCCTATTACATGTGAGCCAGCCATCCTTCACATGCTTTAAGACATATTCGGCTACCCTTCCGATTCAGAGAGATGAATAGGTTCCTCTCCTCTCATCAGCCTCCAGCGGTTACTAGATTCAACTAAATCGTCGCATCCTTCCGCAACCCACGACCACTTCGCAAAAAAGCCAGGGGTGGCCTCCCAGTTCTGCATGTCGTGCGGTTCACCCCAAACAATAAGTCCCTTGCGCCCCGCAGTGACCTCATCCTCGTCGCGTCCTGCGGTGAGGGGTAGGGTCCACATGGTTTCGGGATCGGAGACAGTAATGGTGAGGGGCGTACCTTGCCGCTTTTGAGCAGGCGTGGCACTCATGAGCTCGCCAATGAGGTCTTGTAGCAGCTCCCAATGGTCGAAACTTCCCTCGCGTCTTATAAGATTGTCACGGACGCGGGGGAAGGGAAAGAGGTTGATCCATATGGAGTGCAAGCGGGTTTGTTGGAGGCGGGTCGGGACGAGGGAGAGAGGAATATTGGGGTTCAGGGGGTAGACGGTGGTGTCGTCACGGTAAGGACCGCTGATGGGACAGGTGGTTGGGGAGGGAGGATTATCGGTCCAGCCCGTGAGAAGGGTATTGAGAGTGCGCTTGTTAGAGACAAAAGCACGGAAGACATTATACTGAATAAGATGGAGGAGATGATCGGTTGAGAGGGGGAAGATGAAGGACGGGACCGTTAGGGACGTCTGGGTATGGACCAGAGTGGGTGGTGGTTGTCCCCGAGGGACTCCGGCGCGTTCAGGTGTGGACATTGATGCAATGACGTGAGTGTGAGACTGTCGAGGGGAGATATACGTGGCGGTTGCGCCTTTCGATGCTGTCGAGGCGTCTTGGGAGGGACAACCATCAAGTTCGTCCAGGCGCCAGCGCCTGACTTGGAACTGGCGTGGCGTCTGAACAGACCCCGGGTCTTGCTCCCTAATCCGCAGTCCTTCAAAGCTCATGAGCTCGGCAAGGGGTGAGGCATTGAGGGAAAGACCCACGGTGTGCTCGTTGGTTCTTCCGGTTTTGGATCTTCCTGCGCTGTTTCTTGGCCGTCTCTGCCATAGCCTCGGCGTCGACGTGGTTGGGGTGATCGCCGACGCTGTTTGTTTCGCCTTCGCCCATGGCTGAAGAAAGCAGAGTAACAGAGTGTTCCATTATCCTGAGTGACTGAACATCCAGTTCCGCGTTGCTGTTGTCGAAACGTAGTGGTAAGTAATGGAAAAAGTGAACCGGGCCTGGTGTGTTGGAGTTGAAATCTGTCGTGCACTGAACAACGTCAATCAACGTCCATTCCTGACAAGATGACAAGATGGTAGTGTCATGTGACTAGCACGTGCGCATTCGCCGCATCACTTAACGAGGAATCCAAGAGCTGATGATCAGACCTTTCAACAAAAATGCCTTTCGCGCGTTTGCGGTTCGGACCAGTAATTAGCTCATCTGAACACGCACCGCCCGAGGCAGCCCTGGAGAGATTCTTCGCGGAGTCGCGAAGTAACGCGAGGAGCAAATTTGGCTGCCAACAATGTAAGTCAAAGCGTGTCAAGTGTGACGAGTCTCGTCCGACATGCAAGCGATGCGCGCGGCAGGGTCTGATTTGCTCTTCGACCCCACCCCTCACAAAGTGGCAAGTGGAGACGCCCTGGTTCTCCCTGAAATGCGACACAATTGTCAATCGAAGATTGCTACAATACTGGCTGGAGAGAGTTAGTCAGATGCTGGTGATCGACCCTGAGGACAATCCGTATTCGTTCCCCGCCCTCGAATATATACTCCAGTCGCCCGCCCTGATCCATACTATCCAATCACTCAGCGCCAACCACGAACAATACTTCCCCACACTTGCCCCTATAGTTGCGCTCGAAGAACGGGGCAAAGCTCTGGCATGCCTTCGGAAAGAGGTAGACCAGAACCAGCGGCCACCGCAAGCATTTCTTCTAACAGTGATGCTGATGGCATTAGCCCACGGCGCTGATTGTAACATGAACGATTATGGCAAGCAGCATTTGATTGCCGCGCGAATCATGATCAACAGGATGCTCCAGAACACCTCTTCCCTCATGGATGACGAGCCTCTCGCCCGGCTCTGTCTCGGAATGTATCTTTACTGGGATATGTGCACCGCATTCCTGCTAGATTCAGACGAAGAGCGGCGGATCAATTCGCTTAATATGTCAATTGCCATCCACAGAATGGGTAACTGGCACCACCCAATGTATGGACCGTGTACCGAACTCCTCTTCATTTTGGGAAATGTGGGCCGGTACTGCCGGCGGATCCTTGACTCGCAGCAACGCAACTTCGCACAGGAAGCCATGTTGGAGCAACAACTATGCTGTTGGAAGGTATATCCCCCAAACATCGGCTTGGGGCATCTATATGAAGCGCTCCGCAAACATGGCCTTATTTTCCTGTATCGAGCCAGTGGGCAAAATGATCAATTCACGAATCCGGATTTGATGCTTCAAAGCCGGGACTCCTTGATCAAAGACTATGCCGAAGAGACTGTCCGCCACCTGATGCAGATACCTGCAACCTCAAACTACCTGAATTTCCAATCTCTTCCGCTTCTTGCGGCTGGGTCTGAGCTGCCTGGTTCAAGAAACCTTTTGCGAGCCCAGGTTCGCGAGAGACTTCGGGCCGTATATTCGCTGAACCGGCTTCCTGCAAATCTTCACACCCTTCAACTTCTCGAAGAATTGTGGAATGCCCGAGATAACGGTAATCCATCATTCTGGCTATACCACATGCTACAAAAGAATTGGCGTTTGCTCCTAGGATGATTCTTTTACCGATCTCGGTCTGTTTCGTCCACTAAAGGTGGACAAGCCCGGTTATATCGTTTCACCTCAAGCACTTCATAATGACAAGGCCAAGTTCTGCCTCCGAGACAAGTCAAAATCTTTGTCACTCGTGACGTTAAACCAAAAGATGAGGGCGGTCGGATATCAATTTATCCGGTCCTACCTAAACTGGGACAATAGTAGACGTAGATAAACTTGCCTCAGTTGTTAGCTGGGCGACCTATCTTGGCGCTTATTGATACAATGGCGAGGGCACATCCTACAATCTGTTGTGTGATCCTGACGACAACCGCCGTAGTCCCTTGCACAAGATGGTGTGTTCCTTTATCAAGGAGGTTATAACGCCTTAGGTTTAAAGCGAGGGTGCCAAACCAAATGCAAAACAGTGAATCTTAGACAGAGACTTTAGCTGAGAAACCTTGCAAAGCCTTTTGCGAAGTCTTCTGCTTATCCAATCTCTTCCAGTATGCCAAGAAAGTCTCTCGTCCAGGCAACAGCATCCATTCACACGCTTGCATTGTCATCATCTTCATTAACCCATAGAAGTGGATGTCAGCTGCAGAAAATCTGTGAAAATCTGTCTCCACATAATCAGGTTCTTTCCCTCCAATTGATCATCAAGCATGTTCAAGGCCTGATTGATCATAGCTTTCTGATTTAACCTCGCCTCCGGGGTCGGAAGACGGTTTCCTTTGTATAAATCCAAGGTTGCAGGATCGTTCCTGAACCAAGCAAAGATCGCGGAGCCAGATTAGGCTTTTTCTTTGGCCCATGGCTCCGCTGGTTGGTCCTTGGCTCGGGAGCCAACTCGTTGGCAACGGCAACGGGCCCAGGATGATCTCACTTTTGAGGGGAAGCTGACGCTTGTCTCGGTTACTGGCCCAGAACGGAAAGTGGAGACCTTGAAGTCAGGGGGCTACTAAGAGCGACATTTCAGAGCAGAATATCTATAGGACACTGATAATCCAGTTCATGGACTCAGACGAACACCAACTTTTTTTCTCTTTTTTTGGAGGAACCTTTCACCGTTAAAGTCTCCCAGTCTATTCAAGGACAGCTTCCGCAATGGAGTCTTTCGATCAGATCGTTGCTCAATTTGTGACGCCCAGTGATTCCAACCGTCGCCCACTGCAAGGTCCTATCACTCTGGGCGCTGTCAATAAAGAGGGTATGGGAAATTGGTACAAAAATAGCGACTGACCCATACACTTGATTAATGCGCTCCGTGCAGACACGTTCGAGTATGTAAAGTCATTTGGCTGTGCCAATGACGAGAATGTCGAGCAACCTTCGGGTGATCCAATCTATGGCATCGCGTCATGCACGAAACTTATCACGACGATTGCAGTCCTGCAATGTGTCGAAAAGGGCCTATTGGCGCTGGATGGCGACATTTCCGAAGTCCTCCGCGAATGGGAAAATCCGAAGATTCTAGTCAAATTTGACAAGGGTGGAGAGCCTGTTCTGGAAGATAGCAAGGGCGTTATAACCCTTCGGTAATGAGGACCGTCAAGCCAAGCAGGAAGGTAATTGGTGAGCTAACACCTCTGTCACAGTCAGCTTCTAACTCATTCGAGCGGAATGGCATACG
Source organism: Aspergillus udagawae (assembly GCF_001078395.1). Lineage (NCBI taxonomy): Eukaryota > Fungi > Ascomycota > Eurotiomycetes > Eurotiales > Aspergillaceae > Aspergillus > Aspergillus udagawae. Next base: position 626,083 of record NW_025091270.1, read on the forward strand.
GATTTGAAAGCATGCATCCCGATCTAGCTCGGTTCCAGGAATTGAGAAACCGCAAGACCCGTGAGGGCCGAACAGTTGTGAGATACCGTCCCCGTGACAGCCCCAGCCTCATACTTCTATTGAAGATAGCTCTGTTCGATATGAATCGACATATCATTAACGCTTTTTCCAGGAGGAATCTTTCGAACCCGTTCTTATCCACCATCCGGGGGAGCAATGGGAGTACTCCCCTGGTATTGATTGGGCTGGAAAAATGGTTAGTATTCACAACGAATATTCTTCTCCTGATTGTCTAACAGTCTTTTTTCATCTCAGGTGGAACGAGTCAATGGCGATATGAAACTTGGTGAATATATGCAGCGCCACATCTTCGATCCACTGGGCATCAGGGATATGACCTTCAGTATTTCCGCCCGCCAGGACATGCAATGCAGACTAGTTCAATGCTGGGAGCGCTCAGAAACTGGAGGCATGAAGAAGGCCCATTACAGCATGCGGCCCCAACCTGTTGAAGAACACTTTGGTGGTGGAGGGCTGTATGCAAGTGCCATTGATTTGCTGAAAGTATACAGAGCCATATTGCAAAAGGATTGTAGAATCCTAGGTGAAGAGATGGTCGATTTAATGTTTACGCCACAACTGCAACACACAATTGGGCTTGACAATCTAGCAAACTGCCCTCCATCTTACACGAACAGTATCTTGAACTCTGTTCCATCCACAATACCAATCAACTTTGGACTCGGTGGTCTGCTTAATTTGCAGTCAGTGGTAGGACGACGAGGTTCGCATTCGCTGACGTGGTCGGGTGTGGCAAACTGCTACTGGGTAAGAAGTTCTCTCCCAATCGAGTCTTGAACATACGCTAATACGTTGGTTTAGTGGATAGATCCTCAGAATGGTATTGCTGGAGTGTACCTCTCACAATTACTTCCTCCTGGTGAGCCTGAGGCTGTCGAACTTCTGTCAAAGTTTGAGGAGACAGTTTATTCCTTTATCGCTGGTAAATAGCATAGTTTTTATCCAGTGCTATATCAAGCGCCTTGAACTGAAGTGACTCGTACGCCTGAATTGGTAAATCTTACCGGGAGAAACCATAGGCAAAGACTACTCCGGGCTAGCTGGTAGTCTTCGGTAGTTGAAGATAGTCTCCGACTTTTGGATTCACTTCGCTAGTAATCTCCATCCTCACATGCTTCAGGATGGTCAGATGGCATAGGACGACTGACGCGGTCTGATTGGTCACGTAGGAATACCTGCGTGATATACGTGACGATAATCATTGTAAATCAAAGGAAGATTGCTCCGATTTCAGAGGGGACACAAGAGGTTATGTAAACAAGACGCAGAGCATGTACTTTCAAAGCTTAATATCTTGCTTAACATGCCTGCACCACCTAGTAGCATATCAAAAACCTCGGGCGTAGTAGGTTCCAGGAACCGTAATGCTCCCCAAAATTTGGCGGGGAGTACAGTTCAGCATTCAGGGGCCGAACGAGAAATTGTGATTGTGTGGCTTGAAATATTCTGGGACAAATTGGCGGCAGCCTTCAACTCTTGCCTCCAGCTTGAGGATGTCGAAAAGGGTTTTCTGGGCTTTGTCCTGCAACATGGTGACGTCGCTGAAAAGCCCTTGGGCGAGAAGTAACCAGTCTGTGGCGATAGAGAACCTCTGGTGGGCCAAATAGAAAACATATATGGGTTAAACTCCTTCCTGATACACACATTGCGAAGAGTGCTCGCTGACATTGAGCTGTGCAGAATTACTCACCTGAGGCAATGCTGCTCTTGGGTGCGGCATTTGCTTATATGGTACGTAAGGCTCAATCGCAAGAGAGGAAATGTTGAGAAGTTTAGAACAAGCCTCTCGAAGTCCCCTCCCGTCACATCCGTCTTTATCAAGCCGCTCCATGGATTTGACAAGCACTCTGATCATTATTAGCGTGAAGGGTACACCGTAGACCTGCAGACGGGAAACTACGAGAACGATCTTCAGGCTGCCCAAGATAGTGCGTGTAATATCAACATCGGCGAGCCTTTCCGCATTCTCGGGATCAAGAGGAGAGTAGGAAAAGGTGTCTGAAGGATGATTTATTGGGGCAGATAGGCTTTCTAATATATGCCAGGTCTAAGCACGATCCGGTGAGATGTGAAGATGTTCAAGATGGAGATGTAAACATACTTAGCATTGTCGGCCATCCGAGCGCTTTGACCTTGTGGCTTAAAGCCCCATAGTCAGCTTAAACCCGAAGGCTGGGCTGCCGAGCCATACAAGTGCTGCCAGATGGTCTAGCGTTGATTTAGTGTTCCCAGCTATTTAGTTATCCACTTCTGTATTAGTCACACAAAACTCTGTTGCGAAAACGGTCTATTCCATTCCGATTTCGGTTACCAGACTCCCTGGCCATCCAAGGTTGGCCTTACTGTTGAATTAGCCCACGTTAGGGATAATCACCAGATATGAAGCTGACAACCACACGCTATCTACATGGGGAGATACGTGCCTACCATGTTTCTGGTAGCGTGTACGGGCCTCTAGAGCCGTCGGCGACCTACAGGGTCGAGTGCTCTGACAAGCGACTGAACCATGCGGCGGCGCCGAACCTGGACCGGGCTGTTTACACTACCTCCCACAGCGTGGTGTGCATCAGCCAGAACGGTGACATGCTGTGGCACTATGACCTAGAACCTCGCTCCATCCAGCGCTACTTGCGTGATCCCAGATGCATGTTCTCCCTGGACGGGGCCTGGGTGTGGGTGTATCGCCCCGACGCGACGGCCGATCGTGGCCCTGATATATTAGTCGTGCTACGCGCCGACACAGGCGAGGAAGTCGCTAGGACAGAGCTGGATAGCGTTGGGGAGGGAGCCGAGCTCGCCCTACATCCCGACGGACGGCATATCCTGCTAGATGTAGGCGAGGGCCAGGACGGTGTGAAATTATACCGAGCAGCATTCACTGGCGATGACATCGACTTACACTCTTATGGGTGGGACGATCGCTGCTTGCTCGACGTGGCGCCCGATGGCCAGTGGTTCATGACGGTCGACCATGGCCGGCATGACGTCGCCTTTCATGACTTTATTAGTGGCGAGGTAGTACTGCGGATACCAATTGAAGCATTTGGCTACGAGTATTTTGGGGATGATGAAGCAGGTATGGACTGGAACGGCGGCTTCCTCAATGCGGACATCGCGGTCGTCACGATCGTGGGCGAGAAGGACGATGAGGAGTGGCACCGCCACTATAGCATCGACCTACGCACAGGTACACCGCGCGGCCGCTTCGAGGCATACTCGCGTGATAACTATGACTTCGAGCCCCTAGGAGACGGCACCTGGATTGTCTCAGGCCCTGACGGCAGCGCCGTCCGTCGCCGGTTATCCACGACGGACCAAGGTGTTTAGGACTTAATTATTGTTGAGGCAACCGAGCAGTGACGTGGATTGTCTAATAATCGGTAGTGGGCTGATTCCCCTACTTCATACCTATTTGCGGAGTTTGACAGAAATAGTTGGCGTGGTTAGGCACAGGCCGATTCTAGTCCCTTTCCTGAGTGCACCGCCCATGGTTCTCGGGGCATGCTGGCTATCAGGAAATGCATATCCTTGAGGTTACCTCCTTTACGCCTCTTCTTAATGATTGACAACGGCATATATCGACCAGGCCTCACATACTATTGAACGACAGAGCATTATTATCATCTGGGCCCAATGTTCGACTTCATGGTTGACAGTTTTTCATGTAGTGAGTGGCAAAGAGGTGAAGGGTCATGTAGTGTACTCTGAGACGTCAGTAGGGTTGGCTTTACTGAAATTGCTTACACTGCAAAACTGCAGACTGCGAGTAAAAAGTGATCATTTTCCTTCAGGAAGCCATGCCAACCGATTCTCCTGCGCAAAGTGATCGAAGCACCTCGGAGGTCGCCCAGTCACTTTTTCGACTTCATCATTCTCCCGTGTCTCGAACCCAGTCGAGGCCGCAACCTCCAGCTTTGTCAAAAAGCCCGCGTAGTACTCGGAGACGCCGGCGTTTACCAGCCCCTGGTATCGCTCCTCTCCCGAAAGCTGGACGTGCTCAATCGTTCGTCTCAGGACATGGCTCAGCTTCTTGGCAATGTCATCGTACGTCAAGAGCTCGGGTCCCAGCACCCGGTGGTCACAATTGTGTGAGTCGGGATCCGTTAGAGCACGATAGGCGACGGCCGCGATATCTGTAGCACTGACGAACGGGATTTTGCCCTGCCCGCATGCAGTATAAATCTTGCTTTGATCACGAATGAGTTGGCAGGGAGCCTCCTCGGTTAGATTCTCTAACCAGAGACCAACGTCAGCACTATACCTTCCACGAGAGGTTCCGACAAGTCTGTCTTTGACTGCTCACCCATAAACCAACTGGGCCGAAGCACACAGTAATCCACCTGCCTGTCCAGGAAATGCTGCCAAACCATGCCCATGCCCGGCTTCCCATATTCGGCTGAGCTACCAGCCACGAGCACGAAGCGACGGACGCCGTGCTTCTCCAGAGCGTAGTCGATGAACTCATTTAAGGGCTTCCATGGCTCCGGCGCCTGTGGTTCCATTAGATAGATGGCGGAGATTACCTGGTCATTGACAAACTTGTAGTCAAATGGAATGCGCCAGGTATCCTTATCTAGCCAGTCGAACTTGACGGCCGGCATGCTGGGAGGAGCGGCGGACTGGCCGCGGCGAGAAGCCAGTAGGAAGGGGATATTATCATTTTGGAGAAAGTGTGCTACTCGGATCGATGTTTTGCCGGTGCCACCAGTCAGGAGGATTGCCATTATTAGTGTGTGCTGATATCGTTAGGTGGAAAGATGTATAGTGACGAGTTTGTTCTCACATATTGGGGCTTGAGGCCCCCGTTTAAGACCCAATCTCTCCTGTCGGAATTAGGACTTAAGATCTTGAGCTCCGACGTGCAGGGGAGTAAAAGTCCGTCGGACTTGACGGTTCCGGAACAAGGGACAGGGAACATGTCAAGGACTGACCATTCTACTGACCCGATTCGGGATCCGAGGCCCGCCACCAGCTACTACATTGCGCCGAAGTTTATAAGATTTATGTCCCAGCCATGGAGGTACAGAGAACCACCCATTATGGGCTGTCCCATTCAAACAGGCTTCTTTATCTTAATCCATTCTTCCAGCCGTCCTCTCCCGTAAAGGGTAGAATGATTGTAGCTCCCAGGTTCCATCTACTCAAACTGGGCGATCAGAGCTGGTGTCTGGAATAGTTACGCGAATACTCACACCTGGCGTGCATTCAGTTGTGGCAGATGCGAGTATCGGGCACCAAGAGCTTGCCCCCACTACAGGCCTGCGATATCCTGCAGAACCATCTGCCAGATATTGCGTCCTACATCATGATTGACCCCGTGTGTGGGCGGCGGGGGCCCCATGCCCATCTTCAAGGCAACGCTCAACGCTTGGCTTGCAGCCCACCATGGCCCGCCAGAGTTCCAATATCTCCTACATTGCGCAGCCTGTGGACGCAACCCAGGTCAGAGCCTGGCAAGAAGGAATGCTACCCGCTCAATCTCTGCTTCCATCACTTCGACGACCCAGCGGCGGCGAAGGTGCAAAGAAGTGCGATCCAGTTTTCGGATGCGTTTGTGTAAAGCAGGCGTCCCTCCTCCTCTCTCCCCCCCTCCCTTTTCCACCTTCCTTAATATTATTAGTTACTGCAGAACCATGCATGCTCATCCGCCTGGCAGAATCTTTGAACCCATCGCCTACATTGAAGGGCTGCAAGGAGGTGACGTGATGGCCGAGCACGACAATACACGAAATCTATGCCAAAGCGCAGGCGGCCCCGGGGTTCAATGCTATCGTGTCCTTCACAGTAGTTGCAGCCAGCCGCAATGCATCCAAGATCCTGCTGGTGGCCATGCCACAGACCGCGGCAAACATGGAACCCCTAGGAATAGACTTGCTAGAATCCTCTGTCTCTGGTTAGTTTTCGTACAACGTCTCTTTTAGTATGTTTGATAACCTTCTTGTAGAGTAGCTCGCATACACAAGAAAGATGTGGTTACTCTTTCTTGCGTGACCCCTATTATATCATGGCTATAAGGAAAGACCTATTCAGCTGTCATTTACATTCTGCCCTGCAAAGCCAGGTATAGGAAAAGTGTTTGTCTACACAGAATGATAATAATAGTAACTGCTCTGTGGGAGAGTTAGTAGCTCGAAAACAATCCGGATGCACCTGCATGTTGACGACAGCATTCAACATCACTGTTCCCGACACCGCTCCTCGTCCAACTAATTTTTATGCCTGCTGTTGTTTTATTATAAGTGACTAGTAGTAGAAGCAACAGATGCACTTACCTTCAAGATATACAATGTCTGCTTTGCTAAAATCGGAATAGCATATATTGGTGAATAGACTTTCAGAGAGAGAGTCCTCAGGTGAATGAAGGCAGCTACCCTACTAATGTTCTCCAAAGTGCAATATGTAGATCGTAAACTGAAGAGCAAACCATAATCATCAAATAGGAACAGGCAAGCATATCAACGTTGCAACCGAATACGGTTGAATCGCCCACTAGCCTCGTCGGCGTCCCAATTAGGAAGGTGCTGTCAGCCCCCGCCCAGGCCCCAGTAAGACAGATATAACACCCCAATAACTCTTGAAAATATCATTAGACTTCTTTAGCATGATCCCAGTCTACCTGAAGGGGAAAAAACGCAATCATGCTCCCAACCAACATCTCCCTCCACCCCGCCGTCCCCGCCGACGCCCTCACCCTCGCAAAACTCCACAACGCCGCATTCGCCAACGAAGACCTCTTGGAAACCATGTACGGCCCTCTCACGCAGGAAGACCCGCCCTTCGCCACCGACCTGGAGAAAATGATCCGCGACGATCCACATTCCCAGGTCACAAAAGCCATCGACGACGAATCAGGCCAGATCGTAGGCTGGTCCCTTTGGAATATCTACCGCGACGTCGAGGCGCACGCGAAAGCAGATGAAGAGGCGCGCAAACGGGCGGCCACACCGCCGGCGACGTCGCTGTGTCCGCAGGTGTATCTGGATTATCAGGCTTTGAAGGCGAGGATGAGGGCGAAGTGGATTGGGGGGAGGCCGGCTGCTAGTGAGTTGTTTTCCTTATTTCCTGTCGATGTTTGGGGGGGGTGTGTGATGAGAAGGTCGCTGATTGTGTAGTTCTACAAGTTCTGGTTGTTCATCCAGACTACCAGGGTCGAGGGATCGGGACCCAGTTGCTGATGCTTGGGGTGGAAGAGGTGAGACGGCTGCGCTTGCCTGCGTGGTTGGAGGCTTCGCAGGCTGGGTATAGTGTCTACAGGAGGTGTGGGTTTCGTGATGCCGAACTGATGGAGCTGGATTTTACTAAGTATGGGCTTATGGGGATGACGCAAGTTTATTGTATGTTGATGGATGATGTTGAGAAGTAATAGGACTAGAATAGCCAGGTCAGCAATGTACATAGTTCATAGCAAACAAGGATATGTCCAAGATTAGATTAGATCTGGATATTTACTGGAACAGTCAAATTGGGTACACAAATAGATAAAGATCAGCGTGTGTGCATGTTTTCAAACCCTCCACTAGTATGGTTGACATGTCAAATTGGCCATCGGCGAATAATATGCCTTGCATTTAAAGCTGTTCAACTACCTAACTGGACAATAGGCAATTTTGGGCTGTGCATGAAACAACACATAAACTAGGAGATTCATATCTCATAAGACCGTCGCCAATCACAAACGAGCAGGGATATTCTGCTTGCCCTTCAGGTCAAACCGATCCAGGTTCATAACCTTGTTCCACGCCGCCACAAAGTCCTTGACGAACTTCATATCACCATCGTTGCTGGCATACACTTCCGCAATAGCACGCAGCTCAGCATTCGAGCCGAAGACCAGGTCCGCGCGAGTAGCCGTCCACTTCTTCCCACCGGTCTTGCGATCACTTCCCTCGAACACCTCGGCGTTCCCGGCGTCCTTCCATGCGGTGTTCATGTCCAGCAGGTTCACGAAGAAGTCGTTCGACAGAGCCCCAGGGCGAGAGGTGAAGACGCCGTGCGCGGAGCCATCGTAGTTGGTATTGAGCACACGCAGACCACCAACTAGAACAGTCATCTCGGGCGCAGACAGGTTCAGCAGCTGTGCCTTGTCGACGAGGTAGTGCTCCGCGCGCGGGCGGGCGGGGCCCTTGGCGAAGTTACGGAAGCCATCGGCGAAGGGCTCCATGTGGCCGATGGACTGGACGTCTGTTTCCTCCTGGGAGGCGTCCGTGCGGCCAGGGACGAACGGCACCTTGATCGGGTGGCCGGCGTCCTGCGCGGCCTTCTCGACGGCGGCGCAGCCGGCCAGGACGATGAGATCGGCGAGCGAAACCTTCTTGCTGTCGCTGCGGGAGTTGAAGCGGGATTGGATGGTCTCCAGCGCGGAGAGGGCCTCGCGCAGCCAGGGCTGGTTGTTGACCTCCCAGTCGCGCTGCGGGGCGAGACGGATGCGCGCGCCGTTGGCGCCGCCGCGCTTGTCGCTGCCGCGGAAGGTGGAGGCGGCCGCCCAGGCGGTGGAGATGAAGTTTCTAGCAGGCACGCCGGAGGCGAGAATCTCGTCCTTGAGCGTGGCGATCTCGGCAGCCTCGACGAGGGGGTGGTTGACGGCGGGGACGGGGTCCTGCCAAATCAGCACCTCGCTGGGGACCTCCGGGCCGAGGTAGCGGGCGCGCGGGCCCATGTCACGGTGGGTGAGCTTGAACCAGGCGCGGGCAAAGGCGTCGGCGAACTGGTCCGGGTGTTCGAGGAAGCGGCGGGCAATCTTCTCGTAGGCGGGGTCGAAGCGGAGCGCCAGGTCGGTAGTGAGCATGGTGGGCTTACGCTTCTTGGAGGGATCGTAGGCGTCAGGGATGATCTCGTCCGCGTTCTTGGCGACATACTGGTGGGCGCCGGCGGGACTCTTGGTGAGCTCCCACTCGAACTTGAACAGGTACTCGAGGAAGTTGTTGTTCCACTTGGTTGGGGTCTTGGTCCAAGTCACCTCGAGTCCGCTCGTGATGGTGTCGGGACCCTTGCCGGAGCCATGCTTGTTCGACCAGCCGAGGCCCTGGGCTTCCAGGCCGGCGGCTTCGGGCTCTTTGCCGATGTTTTCTGCGGGGGCGGCACCGTGGGTCTTGCCGAAGGTGTGGCCACCAGCGATGAGGGCGACTGTCTCCTCGTCGTTCATGGCCATGCGGCCAAACGTATCGCGGATGTCGTGAGCGGCCGCGACGGGATCGGGCTTACCATCGGGTCCCTCGGGGTTGACATAGATCAGACCCATGTGCGCGGCGGCCAAAGGGGTCTCGAGCTCACGCGAGTGAGTGGTCTTGTGTGAGGGCTCGTCCGCAATGACGGTGCCCCGCTTGTCGGATCCAGCAAATCCCTTCGAATACCGCGCGTCGTTGCCCAGCCAGGTGGTCTCTCGTCCCCAGTAGGCGGACTCGTCCGCCTCCCAGGTGTCGGGACGACCTCCAGCGAAGCCAAAGGTCTTGAAACCCATGGACTCCAGGGCGACGTTACCGGTGAGGATCATCAGATCGGCCCACGAGATCTTGTTGCCGTACTTTTGCTTGATCGGCCATAGAAGACGGCGAGCTTTGTCCAGACTGACATTGTCAGGCCAGCTATTCAGGGGAGCAAACCGCTGCTGACCCTGGCCGGCACCTCCACGACCGTCAAAGACACGGTAGGTTCCGGCGCTGTGCCAAGCCATCCGAATGAAAAGACCGCCATAGTGACCGAAATCGGCGGGCCACCAGTCCTGCGAGTCGGTCATCAGGGCACGAAGGTCCTTCTTCAGGGCCTCGTAGTCGAGGCTCTTAAAGGCGGCAGCATAATCGAAGTCAGCGTCCAGCGGGTTGGAGACGGCCGTGTGCTGGCGCAGGATGTTGAGCTTCAGCTGATCAGGCCACCAATCCTTGTTGCGGGTGCCGCCACCAGCGAAATTGGGCTGTGAGGGCTGCTCCTGGAAGGGACACTTGTCTTGTGTCATGATGTGCTTTTCTTGCTGTTATCAGGGGTATATTGATGATCAACGTGGAAGACGGAATGACGGAAGACGATAGAAGATGAGGGGTAGATGGAACCTTATAAGCTGAGCTGTCCTCGTCTGGGCCAGGTCTCATTAATAACGCGTCCAACCGAGCATAGCAATCACGATCAGCAGGTGCTTCCCCGCATTCCGGACAGTTCTCTGTCGCCGCTTTTTCAGTTTCAGTCGATAAGTTCTGGCTGGACCTTCTTACTCAGCTCCCGTCGGCCTATGATATCATGAAACATTTTTCCCCGCTTTGTCTTAGCCAATTAAAATGATGGATTGCTAATCCTGCTGACTGTACATATAACCGTCGGCAATGACTGGCCAGTCCCCTCGGACACCCCCGCCTTCCTTTCCGACTCCCTCGCCTTGCGGCGTTGTCCGTAATAATCACAGTAGTTAGGTATTATTGCAGGATAGAAGGATATCCCGTGTATAAATGTTCAATATGTCCTGGGAGTAGAATTGTTTGCTAACTGACAATATGCTACTGGTGTTTTTCCAGCCACCAGAAAAGTTCTCTGCATGTCCCATTCAAAGGAACTCGCCATATTACCCCTCAGACCGACTTACCTAAGAAAAAGTACCATACAGCGGATTCACATTCCTTTTCAGGAGAAACAATACCTACGAGTTTGTCCCCGAACTACCCTCGGCAGTTTGTCAGTTACTGTAGAAAACTGGAAAGTAGTCTCTTTCTGCCTGGATGGGTAAAGGTTATCTGTGTATTTACCGCAGAGAATATGAAATATATTCCTCTTCTGTGTAGGAGAGATGGTCATATTTGACGGTTCAGCAGCCTGGAGATTAAGTAGCGACTCATGTAAACCTGGACTTCGACAAGATATTTATTTGTTTAGTTAAATATGAGCAAGAAACACCGTTATCCTCTAATCATTAGAGGTGATTCTCTGCGAGGACTATCCAGGTCGTGCAATTAATCGTATCGATACTAGTGCTCTTTCAGCGCAGAAACACAGATATATATTGACGACATACCGTGGAGGAATCACGTAGGATAAACACTATTCATGCCCAGCGGTCTGTGAAACTATCGCTTCTGTATGAAAAATGACGGGCTTTCCATTCAAAAATACCACAAGTTTGACTCCCTCTGCTTTCATTCGGTCATTTTCAGCGCACAGGACGAAAACCATATCAACCACGCAGGCATGAACTCCCAAGTAATGCAATCTAGGACCGCTGCTTGTCCTAACCTAAACAGCTTCTATTTTATTTCTCCCTTGAAAGTTAAAATATATAGAACATTAAATACAATATGTGCTTATTATACTGGCAACAGTAATTACTTGACTATTCCAGTCCCCATCCCGATACAACGACCGAACCAGCACTCATACCGATATGGGTGGTAGTGGTACGGATGCTCACGATCCGTCAGGTCAAACGCCACGCTCGAATTCGGCTTGCCTCCACCGCGATCCGCGGACTCCTTGCTAAATTCGATACTCCTGTAAACCTCAGAATCCCATTATGTCAGTTTTAGATGTCTCCAGCCTCTATCAAGGGGTAGTATCTCGACAGAGACAAACGCAAGCACGGAAGATGCCAGTATGTCCTCCATTTGGTTCATCTCAAGATATCTGCTGTGATCTGCGCAAGTGAAGGTCTCAGTGTGAGCCCGTGGAAGATAGATCTGGAGTGCCTATAGGCAAATCAATTTTACCAAGTCAGGATCGCCTCAGAAGCAACAGGTTGCCGCCCGAGGCGTGGAAAATGACTCCGAGGTACTTTCAGCCTGAGAGATAGTCTTGGCCAGAGGGGTATCTGTAGATCCATGCTTGAATTGACGAATGAGGTCTAATCCGGCCTGAGCACGAACTCAACAGTCGGACCTGAAGACTTGGATTCTGGAATAATCCATCGATAGTCTTGTTCTTGCATGTAGAGATGAATTATTCGCCTGACTCAGCATCGAAGACACCAAGACAAGCATTCATAGGCGGGATCGTCCTACAATGTGTTCTGACACAACCACAGCAGTGAGCACACCTATTCTCTCAGTAAATAATAGCTTACAATCAAAATCCGCGCTAGTTTTGAGTCTACACTGATGTGGCCGTGACACGTAGGATGATGAGCACGCCAAGACCAGGGAAACGCAGATGGAAAACGCGGAACAAGCTTCATAACGTGCGAGGACTGGATGACAAGTTTGGTGCCCAAGCCGACAGATGTTGTTGCGACAAGCCTCAAAGTCAACGTTGAGGCCATCATGCAGATCATTGAGGAGATACAGTTACTAGGGAGGGGCAAACGACTCTTCATGATGCCAGGTCATGTGCAGGGATGGTTAGTTTAAGTGATGCGCTGCAATAAGGTAATATAGTTCTGCTTGGGCGCAGAGAATTGGGCAGTGCTATGTCCAAGCATTACCTTCTTCAGAAGCTCTCGGAGCTCGGCACGGTAGCCGCAATAGCCGTATTACTAAAAAGAAGTATCTGATGACCATGATATATCAAGAAGAATCTTCTAGTGGGCTTCTGTATAAGTTAATTGACCCACCGATTAGACTACGGATGCGCCGGTCGCAGCGATCAACCTAGGCTACCCACCTTGGATTCTTGGTACATCGAGAAAGTGACGGTGTTTAGAACAAATACTGAAGGTAATAACAGGATCAGGAACCTGTCGATTGTTGACTGTAATATGATGAAATGCAATGTTGCATGCCCTGAAATAAATCGAAGAGATACCGTGGACAGACTGACCCCGCAATAGATAAGGAACGACTCGCTACCAATAACGACCCAACGTAAAACTGACGATAAACAGACGAGCACAGAAGCTATCCTCGCAGGGCTGATTGATCTCCACCACCTTATTGGTGATTGCAGAACAATCCCAAAGTCCAAAATCCGGACAGCCAGTGAGCGGAAGCCACGGGAGTGCACATCAACCCATCGGGTCTCTCGCTCTCCTCCTCAGGATGGCGTCACTGCTCCACCCGCCCATCTTCTGGCTGGTTCGACAGCTGCTAGCTGTACACCCATCACACTGTACAACATGACCTGTTGTTGCCATCAGGTCGAGGCTTTTGATGGACCGCTGCAAAATTTTTCTGGGAACAATGATCGCATGGTGCGATGGTATTGGTGCGTCGAGGATTTCCATCAGCTGATGCCGGTATGACATAGTTAAGGTAATAGCTTCACGTTTCCGCGGCAGTTGGACAGGGCCATGATATATGAAGGGCTGGAAATACCTCCGAACTGAGTCTTGCTCAATTCGAAACTCAGAAGTAATAAAGCAGTCCTTGTTCGCCGGCAGCTTCAGCACCCAGTCAAGCCATTACAGATCCCAACCACAGTCGAGGAGTTTGATATCGCCAAAACACATTCAGCATCATGGTGTCAACAGCAGTCACTCGTCCTGTCTCCCTGCTGGTGCGCTTCATGCAATGGTCCAGCGCCGTCATCGTCATGGGCATTACCTCCTACTTCATCAACAAGTGGCCCCATACACAGCACACCATCTACTGGGAAGTCATCGTATGTTGACCCGTCTCTATTCACCAACCTGCATATGCTAACTCGCAGTAGTCGACACTGTCCGTTGCCCTTTTCTTGCCGGCCTTCCTTTCCCCCTTCATGCCGACTCGCCTGAGCAAGTTCGTCTTGCCGATTGACATCATCTTCTCCTACCTGTATGTGACGCCGCCATTTGGACCTTCTTTCTTAACATACTAACTGGATTAGGTGGTTGACCGCGTTCATCTTCTCTGCGCAAGACTACAACTGGCACAACTGCGCTATCAATGCTCCCCCCGGTGCTAGGTGCTCGCTCAAGAAGGCTAACGAAGCGTTCATCTTCCTCGCATTGTAAGTGGTCCGATTACAGATGAGCCATACAGTAGCTAATCCCGATCAGCATCTTCACCTTCTTCGCTATCGGACTTGAAGTGATGAACCTTTGGGCCGTACGTCGTGATACTCCCATCCACGAGAAGCATCCCGAGGGCCGCCGTGCTCCTCTCGATGCCCCTGCTGCCAACCCATAAGCTCCTCAGTGCTAGGGGAATCCGACGAACTCTGTTACCGGGCATTTATCGCCGACGTGCCTAAATCTATGACCAACTACAAGCCAAGCCACATTATTGGTTGGTCATCCTTTCAAGGAATGTACATCCCCTGTTTGATTTTATAATATTGCGACTTGATGCGATGTCCAGCGCGATTGCATCTTAATTCCTAATACCTAACGATTCGGTCACGATTCTGTTATGTATGTATAATGATTAGAGTTATGTCGCTCGTTATATGTATTACTAATGCACAGCATAATAGCGAAATGATTATTTGATTGTTAGATATACGAAGTACCCTCTCTCAGTGCATTCTAGATCTTATCACATAAGTTATGTAAAGTTGGACTAAGTTTAGGATGTTTATACCGAGAGAATCAACAATTTAAATTCCGACCATCACTGTGGTACACTGCGAGATCTTATCGCAGGAGCCATTGTCGAAGCTTTCTGACCTCAGCAAAAGCTAAAATTCAATCAATATACTTCCGAATTGGTAAGTCTACGTCGAACTGTGGAACGGATACAGGAGAAACGGGATAAATTGACGTAAATATGCGATATAGCTCGACTCGTATGCGCGTCATTGGCTGCAATATATGTACATTGTCCGTCAGGTGCTATTTGTGCGAGACAAGGCCAGGGCAGTTCTCTACGCTTAAACAGCTTCATAAGTGTCAGTTTCGACATTGTTGAGTTGAGAAGATGCGGGATGCGATCAGGGTTCAACATCGGAGATGATGTCACCACGCGGTCATTGTGATGGACCATCGTCACCCACAAAACCAAGTCCTTCGGCGTTTTCCTCTTTTAAACTCAGTTTGCTCAATCAAGCACATCCCTGCAATAAAGCGACACTCTATCCCAATAATTGAACTGGTCATACGGCATCGCCGCAA
Organism: Aspergillus udagawae; assembly: GCF_001078395.1. Lineage (NCBI taxonomy): Eukaryota > Fungi > Ascomycota > Eurotiomycetes > Eurotiales > Aspergillaceae > Aspergillus > Aspergillus udagawae. The sequence goes on from NW_025091270.1 coordinate 641,102, forward strand.
ACCCAACACGACTCCACGGAACATTAGCGGTTCAACCCTCCGGCCGAGATGCCTTCGGCATACAGCAAGGTCAAAGAGCTGGCCACAGCATCAATTGCCGAGGTTCTGTCAGCCTGGGGCTACCTCAGTGTCTTCCTACTATCCTTCACGATCAATCGCGCTTTCTTGGCCTCCGCACTCCTTCCACTCTACCTTCTGCACCTCGCATATAGCGTCTTGCCTGCGATTCTGTGGAATGCACCGCGGCTACTCTTCCCGAATGGATGGATAACGCTTATGAAAGATGCGGAGCAATACCGAAAGCGGGCAGACGCGCTAGCTCAATCGCAGCTGGAGGGAAAATACAAGTTCAAAGATGATGAAATCATTCGGACCGACCAAAAGGATAAAGGTTGGATGGCCGATATGCCGTGGAGGGACAATGTGGAGGAGTTTACCGTATGCGGCGCGACGGCCCGATATGTTCATCTGAAGCCAAGTTATCGCAGCATCGCAACGGATAACAAGGCCTTTCATCGGCCCATCGTCTTTCTGCATGGTAATCCGGGTTGGAGCTATATGTGGAGAAATGTAGGTCCCTGTCCATTTTGTCACTGCTATCAAGCCCCGCTGAGGACCGATACGTAGGTATTTCCCGCGCTCGTGGAACGAGGCCACGAGGTATATGCGCTGGACTGGCTCGGACATGGTCGTAGTGACAAGATCGTCCGTCCAGAAGCCATCACCTTCGAGCTACACATGCGTACCTTGAAGCAATTCTTCGAATCGACTGGTCTTGAGAATGCTACTCTTGTGGCTCACGACTGGGGAGGGTGAGTCTGCCACCCATCGTCGTATTTCCTGTTTACTGACTCGTCCAGCTGTGTCGCTCTATGCACACTACCTCGCCTCCCGACATCAGCCTGCACCAGTCTTTTCCTGTTGAACACCTTCCTTCCTCCCCGCCTCAGTGAGATAAGCATGCATCACGCCCTCCTGTACGCAATTTGGGTCATGACAACCAGGATTCTCGGCGGGTGTATCCCCGAATCCGCAGTCATGCGCTTCATCTCTCCAAGCATCTCACAGAAGGACGTCGCCGGCTACGCAGCGCCTTACAGGAATCTCCCCAGAAAAGCCAAAGCAAGCATTTACCGCTTCTCGCATATGGCCCCCGTCACGCCCCGTGTAGTCCTGACAAGTCTCCGATACACATGGCTGTGGAAACTATTTGAGGGCCTCGCCGGACCGTCCAAGTTCGATAACCTAACTGCTCAGGCGCGACTTTCTGTTCGCGACGACGAGATCCGGGGCTTCTGGAAATCTAGCGAGAGAGCGCGCCAGTTGGATGCTGCTGTTGTCTTTGGGAAGAAGGATCCGTTGTTTAAAGATTGCAAGGATGTTCTTGCGCGTGCTGTTGATTCGCGGGTCATGGCTGACTGGGCGCCCCATGGAATGTGGCTAGATGGTGCTGGTCATTATCCAGCCGAGGAGAAGCCGAAAGCGGTTGGTGACTTGATTGCCAGGCTTGCAAGATATCACGAGCCTACGGTGATGCGGAGGTAAGAAGTGCGGCATTTTAAGTTTAGGCGTCTCATTTCTCTTTTTCCGTGGTTGTCACTATGATTACAGGGCTGTAGACAATGAATAGACTCAGATAGCGCAAGTTTATTCTACTCTTTGTTTGTTCGTAGAGAGACCCGTGTCCATCCCTGAATGTTAAAGATGTCGCCAAGGAATCTAGAACAATGAGTAACCAGGATGGTGTCCTCCTTTGGGCCAGATGAGTTCTAGTCCATGGCTGGTTCACTAATGTACAAATCCTGGAGGACTCCCCTTCGTCCATGGAATAGCCTCGTAGATGCATTCACATGACACATTTCAATCCGCGGGACCGCCAGATGCACCCAGTCAACCGTGTCCAGGTTCTTGGTGAAGCAGCCACTATCACAGGCACTGGTTACCCAATAGACGTCGGACCAGGTGGGTGCCATAGCACCGTTTACTGTGCTGAAAAATCAGGTTCGGCCCGTGGATGGGCGCAGTCGGTTTTAGGATGCTGACTCATCTCACCCACGGACCGCTGGTACCTGCAGAAAAGGAAAGTGAGGCATCTCGTTGAAATGGCTGAAGTGGGCCAGAAGCCCGACAGAATCACACGATTATCGCCACTGGCAGACCGCAGACCTTGACGGAAGGGCAGTTGTGCATGCTTCAGTGTTGTACCTCGCTAAACTCCTTCAGGTCACTAATAACAATTGTAATTGGCTGGAACCAGCACACAATCCACGGCTGTGGTCTAGACTGCCGGTGGAACAGGACCTGGTCTAGCCCGAAAGAGCAAAATGGTTTGTAATGACCAATTAGAAGACATCAAATGACGTAGCAATCCGTGGAACACATGGCATTGACTGTGTTCCTGAACTCTAATTTTCAGAGTTTTCCAGTGCCTGGCGGCGCTCTTTTGTTCCCTGTCCAGGTTCCTCCATGGGACGTGTCATGGTAGGATGTGATATGTCCGCGGGGTTCTTTGTATCTGCATGAAACACATAAAGAGAGAGGGTATAAAGTAAGTGATGTGTTCGTTGTTTTCTGAGTGCCTGAGCACCAAACTCAGTGGCCATAGTCTCCAGGCGCAGGCCACGGCCAGCGTCTTGGAAAATTCTCTCTGTCGCCGATGACATGTGATTCGTAGCAAGGACACTGGAACATAAGAACTGGATGAGGCCGATGGGGGGCAAAAGTGAAAACCCTTTCTTCCACTTCGCGATATCCTCATCTTCCAGCCAAGTGCCGTTGGCATCCGGACCATTCATGGCGTTTGGCACCGGCGCTAACTGAGAATTTTTGACTGCCAGTGGGGCTTGCAATAGATTTGGACTGATCCTTTCAATATGATTCGTGCGATGGGTCAGGCACACCGTTTCTTGAATCTATATCCAATCTCGTGGCGTCCAATCACCTCTTGCTAAACAAACAATGGGTTCTGCTTTCACTTCCCCTCAAGGCTTAGGCTTTGAGGCGTTCTGATGTTTTGTGCCTAAAAGATTCTCGAACGCCTTGCAGATGGCCCACTCCCATCGCTCACTGAAGATGATAAATTCGGCCATGTCCCCTCAGGATGTTTCAGTCTTTTCCATCCTTCAGCACTACCAAAGTCATTCATTCCTTTGACACTTTGACTCGAGGTTGATCCTCCACTGTCCTTTACTTCGTCGCTCTCTGTAGAACAGACTGTTTGTCATTCCTTCCAACCAACACCATCATCATGTCTTTCTCCAAGATCTTCAGCCTCGCTGCTGCCTTCGCTCTCACTGCTTCGGCCCTCCCTCTCGCTTCCCGCGCCCCCAGCGGCGGCGTCCAGATCGTCAACAACATGAGCGAGGATGTCTATCTCTGGTCCGTTTCTGACACCAGCAGCGAGATGCAGACCGTCCCCATCGGCGGCTCCTACACCGAGACCTGGCGCATCAACCCCAATGGCGGCGGCGTCTCCATCAAGATATCCACCGGTGCCGACCCCGCCTCCGTCCTCCAGTTCGAGTACACCGAGGCCGGCGAGACCCTCTTCTGGGATCTCTCCTCCATCAACCTCTCCCCCCAGTCTCCCCTTGTCGCCGCCGGCTTCGGCGTCTCCATCGATGATGCCAGCTGCCCCACGGCCATCTGCGCCCCGGGCGATGTCAACTGCGCCGAGTCCTACCAGTTCCCCGATGACCACAACACTCGTGCCTGCGGCACCGGCGCCGCCTTCACCCTCACCCTGGGTTAAGCGCGCTCGCCACTCTGTGTGCTGGCCATGAACATCTCCTCGTTCCTTCTTTTACGCTCGTTTTCTACCCCTGGAGGATATGAAAGTTGTCAGGAACACATCGAGGCAGGCCTTGTTTTTACGAGTCACGACTCATACGGCTCACGATTATGCCGAGGATTATACCAACGATGATTATACCAAATTGCAAAACTTCATGTCAATAAATTTGATCAAGATATATAGAGTGCAATTGATTTGATGCCTATCTCGAGTTCTAGCGTTATGAGTTTGTCTTTGTGAGTGTAGTTGTATCTCACGTGGCAGTCTTCCGCCCTGGTGTAGTGTACCACCGGCGCCTTGTGAACTCTATATTGACCCACCTCTTCCCTCAAACCTTCTCACCGTTGCGGTCTAACTAAGTCGGGTACGGTCTAATATCCGTTTCATTGTGCACTGAGGACTAACTTTAATTTGGGTTGCTTGTGTGGCTTGGGTTGTGTCAGTTCTAGAACTCGTCGAAACTGGCCTAAATCAGCCAGACGACCAGTGAGTGTTCTCTGACCGAGTATTCAGAATACCAATCATAATGAGGCACTGACATGTTCGGGATCAGTACCATGATTGCTCCATCAAGCCACGCATTGATGCATTTGGGAATCGATGGAGGACATACGGGATTCGAACTGAAGGATTTTCAGTTTGTGGGAGACGAACAGGGTTGGAGGTGGTATCTGTGCCATTATGGCTGTGCTTGTCTTCACGTAGACAAGGGAGAACAAGATAAAGGATCTTAGAAGCTTGAGTACGTGTTCAGTCAGGATTTACCAAGATGAAGAGTTTCGGGCGGGAGTCAGGTTAGAAAATCCGAGATACCGCTCCAGTACGTATATGAACGTTGTCATAGGAGAAGGAAACCAGCAGGAGGCCATTACCAGGTGCAGTAATCACTTTGTATGCTTCTATTTCATGGACTTGGTCTCTCTTGCAATCTGAGCAAGGCATACCATCTCAAACTAGAAACTCTGAAGAAATAATATGTTAATGTACTCAAACGTCAGATTCAGTTTTGACCAAGCCAAATGGTAACCATTAGAACACAGTTGCAGCATCTACCCACGCTCCATCTTCATTCAAAGTCTTCCAGCTTCAATCCATTCATCTTGCTTTCCATATCCTGGCGAATAGGTTCCAGGAGTGTTCCTAGTCTGCAGCTGTGCCATTCAGGGCGCCCCTTTGTCGACAACCTGGCCTCCCAGAGCGGAGATCGAGCAAAGAGGACCATGCTTCTGGTCAGGGATCCAATGCTCAGGTTATCGTAAGGAGGTCTTGGATCAGGAAAGATGAGATTGGACAGTCGCAAGAATTTCATCAATGCACCAAGAAGCATTGAACTACATTCGAAAGAGCATCGGTGCGTTGAAGAGCTCAGGTCATCGATTACTCGATCGATGGCGGCCAGAGCGTCCCTGATGCCCTGCTGTCGAGACTCGTTGATTGTATCTGCGGCCTGAATTAGCAAAGAAATATAGCTGAGGTAGCTTTCAAAGGTGATACGAACCAATCATTCTGCTAGGAATAGGGAGTCCATATGTTTGCACCACACCAGGGCTCTCGACGAGGGCAACTCGCGTAGCTGCGGAGAACTCGGTCTGCTTGCGAAAAACCCATGCTATGCATATCCACTGAAGAACCGCCTTTCCAAAAGTCTTCGGCATATCACCTTTCAACTGATCGATCCAGATATCGGCGAAGACTTCTACAGCTCCACGACACTGGTAATAATCAACAATCACAGCGATTTTGGCTAGAGTATCCAGATCAACCTTGCGAGGGACCTTTGGTGCGTAGCCATGCATGATGTTCATGATGATGAGCGTGGTGTCAACGTCCCAAATGTCCATGACGACAACTGCAATGCCTTCGGAGCGGATCTCGCGGCCCTCGTACCAGTTGCCGTTGAACATGCGGCTGAAGACGGGAGAGGCGAGGGCCAAATGTCTTGAAGAGACGCGCATGCCGACGAGATCACTCTCCATATATCCTTCTTCGTTCGCGTCACTAACATCAGAGGTTGGCGGTTGGCGTGAGAGAGTTGCTGGGTCCGATATGGTATAAGCAGCGTGGGCGTCTGGTGCAGGGGCAGATGCGTCGATCATAAGGGATGTGGTCGGACTTCCTAAAGGAAAGCTCTGGCTTCCGTTTTCCACGCTCTGTCTAGGAGAGGCTTTATTGCCACTGGGGAATAGGAGCATCACATCGCCGTTTGGGTCGAGTGTGTAAGGGTCATTGTCCATGGTGCCAGGGCGTAAGAAGCAAGGCTGTTCCATGTGATAGACTCTAGTGAAGTCTCAAACAATCGACATTAAGTTTTGCAAGAACCATGGGAATGATGATAGTCCTAGATCGCAAGGCACTGCTCATCAGGGACAGTATGTGATGTTCAGGGGAAGAAAGGTACCTAGATATCTTGTAGGTGAAAAAGTAAAGAAGGGAGTGTTGAATAAAACTCCGTGGGCTCTCAAGAAGACAAAAGATGACCCTGGAGTGCGAGAACAGTGAATTGACAGACCTCTCTGGTCACATTTCACTCACATTCATCTTCTTCTCAAATCCAACCTTTCCTCTTGCTTTCAAGCATATTTCGTCATTTTCCATCCACAAGTCATAACAATTGCAGGCGCTTCTTTTAGATCAGCATTCCTCAAGTCGAGAAACGCGAATACCACTCCAGAATTCTTGTAGGTGTTGAAAGGTACAGGTTCAAAGTCTCACTTGTCTCCAAGCTCAGACGCTGACCATCAAAGACCGACACCTTACTAGCTCAGTTAGACACTCACAGTATGACGAGTACGACGAAAGACTATTACGAGCTGGATCCTGACGGAGATGTCATCTTCGTTTTTACCAGGACTGATCCAGATATTGCGAATCAATCTTCGGGCCCCAAGGCTGTCCCGCACAAGTCCACCAAATCGGCTCAGGTCACTGGTGGCTCGGTCGAAAGGGCCTCGCATTCGGTTGCTGGTAAAAAAGCCCGGAAATCTAAGCAGCAGGTCAGCAGTCAAAGTACCGACACCCCAGACGATGGGAAGGTGGTAAAGGTGAGAGTCTCGTCAAAACACCTTTCTCTGGCCTCGCCAGTCTTCGAGAAGATGTTCCATGGTCTGTGGAAAGAAGCTCAGGGCCTTCGCGTGGGACACATGGAAATGGAGATGGACTGGCAGAACATGGACGCTATGCTGATATTGATGAACGCTATTCATGGACATGGCCCGGAAGTTCCTCGCAAGGTGAGCCTTGAAATGTTAACGGAAATCTCTATTCTCGTGGACTATTACAATTGCCACAAGGCTATTCAGCTGGCATTAGACCTGTGGATGCGGCCCTTACAGGCTGGAATGGCAAAAGAATTTTGTGACGACATCGTTCGGTGGATTTGGATCTCTTGGGTTTTCCGACTCATTGACCCATTTCGATCTGCAACATATCGCGCTGTTGCGCAGAGCCAGGGGCCAATCTCCAGCCTTGGTCTGCCTATTCACCATCGGATTATAAGTAAGTGAACCGTCTTTATATCAAATGAGACCCGATGCAGAGTTCTGACAATGTTTTAGATGCAATTGAAAAGAGACGTGAATACTGCATGAAGGGTACATTAGAGGCTCTTCGCCTTCTGCTGACTGATTTGCGAGATGGTCGAAACTCATGCTCCTTTGAGTGCGACTCCTTCCGCCTTGGTGCTCTCACGAAACAACTCCACACACACGGCTTCCTAACGCATATACTTGAAGACACTACGCCTAGTTTCAGTCTGGACCAACTATATCACTTTCTTGTCAACATCAAGAGCCCAGCTTGGTGCGACATTACATTAAACTTGGACGGCCAGCATCACCATCAGCATCAGCACTCGGAGCATCCTTGCACCTTGCAGTCTATGATAAAGCCTATCTTGAGCAACATGACCTACCATATGAGAGGGTGCAGCTTTGAAGAGTTCAAGGAGGTGCCGTAAGACGGTAGAAGCTGTATCGGCATCGGCATACCTAGCAGGATCGAGCACATTTCGCAGGTGATTCGATGGTCGATCATGATTCGGCTGGAGGCAGCTTGAGCTGAATCATGAGGCTTCAGGTACTCGAAATGGGATAATCGTTGACAATAATCGTCCCATGAAAGGACAGACATGACTGGCTTGTGCTTCCTTGAAGGCGTTGGACAAGGGCCGGTAATAGAAGGCTTTGCAGGCATCACTGCTTGATGGTCCATCTTGATTCACCATACTGTGTTGGTAAAACTAGATAGCAATCCCTCAATGTCATTGGTGGAATCCACCCAGAACTACCAGAGTCACGTGCTACCTCAGAAGCCAGCCATGGGACAAGCAAATCATCAACCCGCAAATAATCTTATTCTACCACTGGATTGACCCAAGTGTCCAATATATGGTTCAACCCCGATATGTCAGAAACACTCCACATCTGTGATCCCGATGGGGATGTAGACTTTGTCTACTCAATAATCACGGATCAGAAATCTGTTGCAGATGGCAATGTCAAACCGAAATCCAGCAATGAGGACCCCGCACCAGATCCTCAAACTTCTGGGACTGGCGATCAGTCAGCTTCGACAGAGGGGAATGGCGAGCCGGCAAAAGAAGATTCTAATGAAGACCGACGAGTACGCATAAGAGCGTCATCCAAACATATGAAGCTTGCATCTCCCGTATTCAGACGAATGTCTACTGGCGCATGGAAGGAATCTCGAAACCTTGCCGCTGGGGAACGCTTCGAGATTCAGTCAGAATGCGAGGATGTAGATGCTATGCTGATCCTCATGAATATCATTCATGGACGCGGTAGTAAGGTCCCCCGCGAAGTCACTCTGGACAAATTGGTTGAGATTGCGGTACTCGTGGATTATTACGAGTGCCATGAAGTCGTGGACGTGATGGCCGAAATATGGATGGACAAATTGCTCGGAAGCATGCCGTCTACATATGGCAAGGACATCGTCTCCTGGATCTTCATTTCTTGGGTCTTTCAACAACCTTCGGCATTTACCTCAGCAACAAAAATTGCTGCAACCCAGAGCCAACAGCGGATCGAGCCGGACGGCCTACCGATTCCCCTGCGAATATTGGGTATGCCTTGACACGCTGACCTGGTCGAAACCTATTCTTCTAACTACCGATATCCCATCAGATAAAATTGAGGAGCACCGTCGGGATGGCGTCAAGTCTGCACTTGACATGTCCTATGAATTGATCACCGACCTACGCGATGGTCGCAAACATTGTTCAGATGTCTGTGACGCTCTCCGTCTGGGACTTTTGATCAAACAGCTTCACGCTGGTGGTAAGCTTCCGCCTCTCCCAGCGACATCTGTTCCCAACGTCAGTCTTATGCAACTTACAAGCATACTACATAACACCTCAACTGTGCGTTACTGTGATTGTACGGCTGTAGAAACGTATCTGCCCGACCCGCGGTACAGCTATCACACGGCGGAACGTCATGTACTTGCGCTGCATGGATGTAGTCTGGTTCCCCTTACTCAGCCAATTCTTCAGGACGTTCAGAACCGCCTGAGGGGTTTTGAACTCACCGAATTCAAGGAGGGATCGAAAGCGTCAGGCGGAGACGACTCCACAGCCTCTTCACAGTGAGGAACGCGCCCAATTTTTCTCAGATTACACTTACTGCCCGGCTCAGATCGAACTTTGAGATGTCTCCCGCATTGATGCAGTGACTGTAGGCTCAGGAATGGCAGCAATCGAGAACTACTACGTGCTGTATCCCAACAGGTCTGGTTTTATGATCTTCAGGGTTTACTGCTCCGTGCAAAAAGGGCAGGACATTATTGCACAAGAAGCATCTCATTAACCTCTGGATGTTGATATTGGGTGCGATCGCGCCGTTTGGGAACGGAGCATCGTCCATGGTTTATCTCAGGATTTGAAGAATCATTGATAAGCTGTGTGTGGACATGTCCGGGGTTGAAGAAGGTCCGTTTTGCTCGATTGTCTAGATCTAGAGTCGTTGCGACATCGAGAACCTCACTGTATGGGACGAACTCTATAGATACAATTCCACTAAATCGAAGAGCAAATCCCTACTTGACAGACCGAGGCAAGTTTAGGCATCCTACCGCTGAGTCTAGATATGCCACATTGCTGACTTGCGAAGACAAGTCAAATGGTCGACCAGATAATGCACAATGTAAATAAATCTATAATTACTCTATCGTATGGAAACAAACGGGTATCTCAGCGCTAGAACATATCAGCCACACCTCTCTTCTGCTCATCCTCGCGCCTTTCGTCCGTGACCCGCCACCACCACTCATGTGTAGGGTCCAGACTCGCCGTCCGCCTTTTTCCCATCCCTTGGCCCTCCGCAGCGCTGTCAATCTCATCCCACGGCTTCGGACTGAGAATATAGTGAACAATTTTGACCTTATCATCCCTCCAGATAGCATCGTGGACACCCTTGCGCCGTAATGTCTTGAGTGCATTATATATGTATGGGATGCCGACCCACCGGCCGTGGAAGACGTCGGCGAGAAGATCTTGGTCAGGGAAGGCATAGTTCAGTGTTGCGGGGGAGTTGAGCTGGTCGAGAATCTTATCATAGACTCCTTTCGACGGATTGATGACGAGGAGGCCCGAGTTGCAGAGTCCAAGTCCACGGTCTGACGGGGCTCCGATTATCTGGGCCTTGTCGGGAGTGGCATGCTGTGATGTAAACGCGCAGTTGGCCGGGATCCTGTACAAGTCTTCTGTCAATCCGGCTCCAATCATTCATTGAACCTCTTGGGACAAGTGGACATACCAATTCTTCGGATAATGGGGTTTCTTCAGCGGATTGCAGACACAGGCATGACTAGCCGCAAACACCCGGTTTCCCTTCCCGCCTAATTCCGGCGCATCCAGCTCCATATCCATCAATTCATCCATGTTTTGCATGATCACCATGTCGCTATCCAGTAGCACCACCCGTTCATACTCCGCCAGCGAGAATGCGGTAAGTTTCGTCCATGTATCATGGAATCGAGGATCATTGGTATATTCTTTCGGAAGGGAAGGCAGGAGATGCGGGACACGCTGCTTCGGCAGTCCGCGGGCGTCGACGGCGGCATGTCCTTCAGCGGGGAAGGAGTCCGTGTAGAGAACAACGAGCGGGTACTTCGACCCAGCTTTTCGGAGTGAGTACTCGAGGGTGAAGACGCCCGGGAGGTAGTTTGTGTTTGTGATCAGGGTCGCCCATACTGCGCGAAATGAGCCGGTTATCTTTTCAATGGACGGACGCCACGATTTGTCTTGTGCGTACCTTTTGTCGCGCCAATGGTGCGACTGGCACCGTTGTCGCAGCGCATGGTGTACAACGTCTGCAGAGGCAGATAGGCTGGTTGAGTGACGCAAAGATCAGGGGTGGCGATAATGATTTATCAATCGCATACTCTCGTAATCTGGCGGGGGAGTCGGAGCGGAACAACCCGAGTGAGGGGTTCGGTCGGAGGCTCGGAGCTGATTGATAACACCATCTCTAGAATCGGTTGCGCGACTGCGAATCTATGATTAGTACAGTACTGCCCTCGTGTTTCTGGAGTACATTGTACTATTCAGGCCTGGTCATTTTGTGGTTAAAAAATATATTGCCGGGAGAAAATAGTGGTTTGCAGCAACACGCCGCGGGATTCGGAGAACTGTTTGTTTGCCCAGGTTCAGCCAGCCTCATCTGCTCCCGGCCGACGCTTTTCTGCTAGTAATCTAAGCCGAGTCCTTTTATGGATGGATATTTGTTCCGACAGCCTTAATGCATATACACGTGGCCCGTGTCTCTTAGAGTCACTAGACCAGATCAAAATTGAAAGACTTTCAGAGACTCGTCGAGCGTCTCCGCGCACGTTTGATTTTCTAGATCCCTTTTACAAAAGCAAATTCAATGATAGTAGTGTTAAGAGCTGGCCTTCCACCTTCAAGAGTTTCATGAGCAAAAGGATTGGCTCGTCTGAACTTTCAAACTTAAAGCAATTGTTCTCAGTCTTTGCTTCGTGCCCCTCTTTCCTGACACAGCCGAAGGCAGGGTCTTCACGTCAGTTACCCCTATGTGTGCATCCATATTGGCCATACGAAGACAGTTGAAGTACACCTGAAATTAAAGCTTATTCTCAATGCTAATGTTCTGCTAAGGTACATACCAGGGGATTCCATTCGATGCAGTCCACCTTCTGTCAGCATCTGTCCACTTCACTCTATAGGTCTGTTGATTGAACAGAAGAAGCCCAAATGTCATAGGAGGCTTCCCCAGAAAAAGCGTCCAGCTCGGACACAAATGTGTTCCATAGCCGGTCGGAAGTCATGGGCGCACTGCTGTACGGCGCCGCTCCTGTTTCGTACACGAGCTTCTCTAAGTCTGGGAGTAATGCATCGGCAGCTTGGGCTTCCGTCTCCCTCTGCGCTCTCCGGCTGATGCCTCCCTGCTCTGCGTACCACGCGGAATCTTCCAGAATAACACCACTTTCGTAGAGAGCGCAGAGCATGGAGTCGATGTTTGTCTCCTTTGCTGCTTCCAACGCCATTCGATGACCAATGGCCTGGATCAGTGGAAGCGAGAGCGGGAGGATATTGCGGTTAAAGTCTTCGCTTCGATGCATGCCGCCAAATTCTATCAGATGATTTTTTGCCTCTGTCAACAATGCGGCTTCGTGCCGAGCAACGGTGCTGTTGGGGTCTTTAGGGGGCGGCAGCTGATAGCGGCCGATCAGTAGCTCGCTTGCGAGTCCTGCAATGTGGTTATCCACGTTAGCACGAAGCTCAAGACCTAAGATCAAGAGGAGACAGCAGGAAACGTACGAATGGCAAGGACCCTGATGTCGCCTTCTGCGGTCCCTACTGCTCGGAATTCCAGCTATAAGTTGATCGTCAGCATTCTGCACGAACAGTGGTTCAGTTTACTTACTTCTAATTGAAGAATTTGATTATGTTCGTAATATCCATGCCAACCACATCCGTCATTCAATGCTTTAATGCTCTTCTGAAAGTGTTGCAGGGCAACAGCCTTGAAGACAGTCGCGACGGCGTGGCGCACGCGCGGATCAACCTTTCTATTGCGGAAAATGGTCGCAGCTTGTACGAGGAACGCCTGGAGTACATGGTATTGGGCGACTGCGTGGAGGATGGGGAGATGCTGGGTGCGGAAGTTTATGACGGCCATTGGATTTCCGTCGTGGCCTGTGACCCTCCGTCGCAGACTGAATTGGGCCGCATTGTACACTGCGAGTTTGAGGGAAGGGATGGAAGCACCCGACAGGAATAGCGTCCCGGCTGAGACGCGGTGGATCGTGGAAAAGAAGTGATCCCGTTCATTTCGTGGCTTTTCAAGGCTCCCCAAGAGAGCAGAGTTGGGCAGCACAACCCGGTTGAAAAGGGTGAGCGAGTGGTCGATTAGATGAGCACCAGCGCGTGGAGGTAGGGCTCTCCATCCAAACGGTCAGTATACTCATGTGGGAGGAGGAGACAAGATCGGATACTCACTTTGCAACCACGCCTTTGCACATCTCGCGGCCATCTCCCAAGGGAACTAGGAATGGCCGGACCCCATAGTTCTCACCCTCCACGATCAGTCGGGCGATGACAACGGCAACGACGGGAAGCCCGCTTCTTGGTGTCGTCGGTGGCATACACCTGTGTTTTTGAGTTAGACATGTATTGAAAAGGATATATGAGACCACTAACTTTGCAGCTGCCCAGGAAGGGCTATGGAGCTCGAAACCACCATCTGGCAAGAGTGTCGCGGTCGTTTCTAAGTTTCGCGCGTCTAGCCCATGGCCAACCTCGGTGAGCATAAACTGCGCTCTGAGGCGTTCCTTCGAGTCAGCCCTGATCAGCTAGTGAGTGGCTATGTTCTATGAGGGCGGTACTAACGAAATCTCGAAGCTCAAGGCACGCTGCAGGATCCACTGAAGGTCCGGCCGGCTAGCTGCGAATGGAGCCACAGTGCCCACAAATAGGTTGTACTGAATACTAATCAAAGTCAAAGCTCCACCGTCAACTGCAGCGATTGGGTCCGTCTGTAGCTTCCAAAACTTTGGACCGAGAGATAAAATATCTTCCACCGTCAAACCTAGTCTTGTTTAGCTGGTCATTAGGAATGGAGGGGCAGGGAAGGTTAGGGCTGTACTGTATGCATCGCAAATTTTCTTCGCTCTTTCGTATGTGAGCCTAGTGCGCTCTTCCAAGGGCAGGAAACGTGTTGATAGTTTGAACAAAGGCGATTGAGCCAGCTCCAGAGTAGGTGATGGTGACTGCCACACCCAGTCATAGAGAGTTTGGTCCGGCTGATCCGGTTGGTCCGCATGTAATGCTTTTGGTTCTGGTGGCAGCATATTGGGATCGGTGGTCTCCAAGCGGTCGAGATTAATGAATGTGCAACCCCTATAGTTCCCTCCCAGCGAGCAGCGGATATTTATATACGGCCGGTAGTTGCTAGACGTCCTCTGCGTCGATAATGGAAACGCATCTCAGCTGTTGCGAAATATGCTGAAGAATCAGGTCGTTAACGGTGATTGGGTTCCCATGCAAGGATGCCAGACCCGCCACAAACATGTTTGTGGCTGGCGCAGGCATACGGACATCGCCGTAATTGAGACAATAATACGAAGCGAAGGGAAACTGGGAGCTGAAATTCAGCTGTAAGCGGTAGGGTATAGGTGTATGTAGGGCATGAACCTAATACATAGTCGGATTCGGCTTTTACCGTACGCTAATGTAGTGTTCTGCTTGAGAGTCCAACACTGTGCCTATCATAAAGGCGTGGGCGCCAGAACAAGTCAGCAGTTATCAACGCTCATCCATCAAAGTTAAAATGATCGTGGCCACAGTACTTGCTATGATGGTCGCCCATTGGGCAGCTGTTATCATCCTTCTCGCAATCTGTTATGTAAGGACTGACTCCCAATCAAATAAACGAAGTCTAACGCCTTCCTAGCTTATCGGTTCTGCGATCTATAACTTGTACTTTAGCCCGTTGGCAAAGTATCCCGGCCCGTTGTTCGCAAGAGTCTCTGCTCTTCCAGATTTCTACTGGTCTCTAACCGGTAACCGGCATATCTGGATTGCGCACAATCACGAGATCTATGGGGATGTGATCCGCTTTCGTCCCGACGGCCTTCTCTTTAGAACCCCTCAGGCCTACCGAGATGTCTTCAACGCCAAAGCGAATGTCAAGCGCGCCAAGTTCTACGATATGATGACGCGGAACAAACATGACACGAGTACTATCACCGGGACCGATCCCAACCTCCATGCTCGGAAAAGGCGGGTTCTGAATACTGTCTTCTCAGAGAAATCACTTCGTTCAATGGAGCCATTCCTGGTGAAGCATGTAACACGTTGGTGTGAGCTCCTCATTGACGGAGATGGTACAAATTGGTCAACTCCGAGGAAAATGTCTGAAGCATGCGACTATCTGGTCCTGGATGTGCTATGTGACCTCTGCTTCGGGCAGTCTGTTGATACCAAGGAACCTGGAGAGAATGAATACCGTAAGATCCCGCATGCGATTGGCTCGTTTCTCCAGGTCCTTTATCCGGTATGCTTCCCACCTTAGCTGCAGGCAAGCTGAACATATAACTGACAATCCTGTAGCTTGGTCATTCTCCATGGCTGGATCTTATCGTCTGGTTGAAGCCAAGAGGCCTCGATTGGGTGTTTGGAGCCCTGACTCCTCCGCACATTCAATTTCTCTATGACTTTGTGAAGCAGTCGCTAGCGCAACGTCTCAAGGTCGAGAAAGAAACCCCATCGATGGGACAGGAAGGCCGAGGAGACATGCTTCACTATCTGATACATGCCAAAGACCCAGCAACCGGTCGCTTGGGGTACACCCCTGAAGCGCTGGAAGCCGAGGCACTAATGCTCACGATTGCGGGCTCTGATACCACTTCTGTGATCATGGCCGGGTTCTTTTTCTATATTGTGCGGACGCCTCGTGCTTATCGGAAGCTCGTTAATGAGATAAGATCCACCTTTACCTCCGTCGACGAGATTCGAGGCGGCCCGAAACTGACGTCTTGCCAATACCTTCGGGCTTGTGTGGATGAGGCGATGCGGATTATGCCTCCCGGGCCATCTGAGATGCCCCGGATTGTGCTGCCTGGAGGCATCATAGTTGATGGGGACTATATCCCCGAAGGAACAACTGTTGGAGTGGCGTCTTGGAGCTTTTACCGCAATGAGGAGTACTTCCCAGACCCTAATGTCTATCGTCCCGAACGCTGGATAGTGGATGACGAGACTGGAGTAACTACAGAAGATGTGGCCAGCGCCCGGTCTAGTTGCTTTCCATTCGCTGCTGGCACTACCGGCTGTGCTGGGAAGAATTTTGCCCTTTTGGAACTTTATATAACAATTGCAAGCACATTGTGGCAGTATGACGCGCGGTTACTACCAGGCGACTTGACTGGGGCTGGCAGCAAGTCGCAAGGATGGGGGAAGAGGAACCCAAACATTTTCCACGTCAAGGACAAGTACATCAGCGTCAGGGATGGCCCAATGGTTCAGTTTAAGAGGCGAGTAACTTAGATATACGACAAGCTCAATATTGCCTAGATGTTGCTGATTTCCTAATATAATATCGCTTTTTCTGGTTTCAGTGGCCGAATGACAGCCTGTAGTCACTGAGGGATCTCTATCCTACTCTGCTCATTGACGGAAGAAATTTTACCATGACATGGCTCTGGTCGTTTTGTTTTTGAATAAACAAGCTATCTGAGTGTCTGTTTGCAGAGCTGGACTAGCTATACGTCCATGCAAATACGACAAGAAAAAAGCTCGCTCAGGCCCTGTAGCACCGCCACAGTCGGTATTAAATTCAGCTCTTGAGGGATCGGTCTAACGCATCTTCTCTTTCTGTTACTGAGGCAGACTTTTCCTGGTTTCACCTATGCTTTCCACAATGATGTACGGATGGAGCGAAAAGCAGATACAGAAGATTATCTTGCATAGTGCATTAGCATTTTCAAGCTCCGAGGAATCCGTATGCCTCGTATTCTTCAATCACCAGCGGGACCATATTCTGTACATAAGGCAAAGCGGGTATCTCCGAAGAAATTTACACATTTACCCCCGCCTGTATTTACAATTGGCCCCGGCTAAAGACGAGGAGATCTCTTCCAATCTGTACGCAGGAAATGTTTGACGGGGCTACTGTTTCCATGTAAGTTGATTTCTGTGCCATGCCCCAAAGCAATAATGTGCTCGGATTTGCCTAACCGAATTTTGAGAGACAAGTCGCAATTACTATAGGAATCTTGTAATCAAAGATAAGAGCAACTGCGGATGGGGCTTTCTCTCTAAAGGCGAGGCGAGGAATATGTTCCTACGCTCTTGATACATTGTTAGAGAAGATCAGTCACCACTGTGGCTTGAGCCCAGAATGCAACTTGCCACCTGGAAACACATCCATACCGCTCTCGTCTCATTGGACATAGAAGACTATGCTCGAGTATGGCTGACCTGAAATGGCACGCTGAAGATGCTAACGAACGCTGCTCCACTATGCTCAACGAACCACCCCACTTCTATTGCAGCGGTGAAGAGCCACTTGTTTACTACTCCGTAGATTACTGCTGTTGACAGTATGGCGGTTTATTCTGCCGATTGGCTGTCGTTATCCGAGAGTTTCGCTTGTCATCACTCACCAAGCGATGTTTGTATCGTATCGTGTAGATGGGTCACAGTCCATTTGCCAACTCAGAGCCAGGTGGGTGCACTAATTTCGCATAGTACCCTAACCTACTTGAGTTTAGAGGTTCCAAGAGCCATCATACTGGTGATATTAGTGGCTTAAATATAGAGTACAGACGGAAAATCTCATATAGCTTGCAGAAATGCGTGACTAGACTTAGAAAACAATATACCATAAATGCGGCCTAAATTTATGTATTACTACCCTAAAGGTAATTTTAAACCTAACTAACTGGCTGGTTCCTACACCTGCAGCTTATCACAACAAACACAGTGAGCTACATTATAACTGGATCCCTTTACAGCCAGTGCTGATACTAGCCCTTCAATTGAGTGATCAGTTGACTTTGTAATAATCCAGCGTAGATGGATTATTGGAGGTCTGGAGAGCTCTAAATAGGCACAGTCTATCCGTATTAGCTTGTGTTTTTGATAATAGATCTAGCCATAGTCTTGCACTGGAGCTGTGGCGTTGCTGAGAGTCTCAAGAGGTCTTCCAGCCAGCCATCCTCCGTTGTTCCGCAATCCCATATAGCGCATTTTTTTTTACAGCCTGAGCCAGCAGGTGTTCAAGATCACTAGAAGAGGTAAAACTGTAGAAGAGTCATGATATCGACTACCAACCTGGTTTACAGCCATATGAATATCCATACTAAGACTCAAAAGTTAGAGTACAAATAACGACGTTGGCATCCCGCATACTCTGGAGTACAGTAGGGCTTACTTTGCAGCATAGAGATCAGACATCTCACCTTTAATTAGCAAGAGCGTCAGGCATGCTACAAGTTCTAACTAGACTTGGTTTCCATGCGCATGTAGGGAATTGCCACTAAGAATTAGTAGTATATTTCGCCCACTCGATCCGAGTCAGTACTCCAATCATTCAAATGCATCCCCAGAGAAAAGGACCAGGAGTGCTGCAGCGTAATTTGCAATTGAATTCATCTGTTATGAGGGAATGAATTTGCAGGAGTAAAACCATCTCAGAAAGGTATAAATAGACATATACCATGGCGTTTCCACTGAGAAAGCCTGCCTCTACATTCCTGGAAGCCTGTGGATCTATACTGCCCATTCCTCCATATCTACTACTTGGATTGTAGTAGATTGCAAAACTGCTTCATCCTTTTTCCCTATACCAACCTGTCTACTTGTAGCAGCTAGACGACCAAAATGGTTAAACTCACGCAATTTATCACATTCACCACCCTGCTTGGCACACTTGCACAAGCAGCACCTTCAGTAAGCACTACAACTTCCAAAAAAATGGATATGAGTGCATGATTAACCTTCCATTGAAGATAGTCTTTTGCACAGATTTCAACCTTCGCGGTTCTTGCACTACCCTGCCGATCGCCCCTGATTCTTGTGTCAGTTTCACGGGTAACCTTGCCGTCCTGTAAGTATTCTGTCCAGCCGGGGAAGGGTGTACAGTCATAGCTACGCAAAGGACGTTTATGACTAATACCGTCTACGTCATTCGCATAGTTACCATACGGCTTCCTCAGTAACAGTCCCAAGTGGTTTCGTGTGTACGCTCTTCCGGTATGTACATGCCATGAACCGCCTTGGCTAGATATGCCCCTGCTGATAGTATTAAGGTTTTATGGTTGCGATGATGGTCGCTATGATAATCTAGGCATCGTCCAGGGGGGTTCCTGGAACCTAGCCTCTATAACATCTACCTCTGGCTCTGTCATTAATTTCAATGATTTAACGGGCAGCTTTACTTGCAGCCGTATTTGAATGGGATAGGAAAATGGTGCCCTGTGAGACTGGCAGGTTAACATGGGCGACTACTCTCAACTTATAAGCATATCTAGCTTGTCTAGGTGCATTTGCGCTTTTATATATGCCAACCTTTAAACCCATCCTTGATTTTCCTCATGACCACCTCATCTCTGTGAAGTCTTAGTTTTATTTCCGAGGCCTTCTCTGGTTGATCTCGGTGTCATCTTAGCGTTGCTATTGCCTGCCTTAAGGGACGTTAGTGCATGAAGCCGCAAAGTTCTTTATTGCTTTTCATGAACTGTCCGCCTGTAGTCAGGTGTCTCTCCTGTCCTGTATCGCTCATTCGGCTAGGCTGGCGACTAATACCAGGCAAGCCGATCTGCACGTCCAGATTGACATTTTTGTTATTACATATCATAAGCGGGGTAATCAAAGAGATCAGAAGTACTTGATATTGGAACACTATGGGCATCTTGCTGCGTAATTTGTTGTCTGACTAATTTACTTTCAATGTTCATTACCCACACAGTCCTATTCATGTCATGAAGTGGTCTATTATGGATTTGCGAGCTTTAATTGTAATATGCACGTGAAGCGTCTATGGACTACATAGAAGAATATATCAACTGAGCAGCAATTTCGTATAAATTGTTTAGGATAAATAGACCACTCACAATTTGATCAAGGAGATCCCAAAGGTGTGACTGGAGTCCAGTACTGCTATCAGTCCTTGTCAAAGATCTGGTTACTCATGGTTTCTAAATCAAGACACCCCCACCAATAATAACTAATAAGCGCCTCAGAAAACATGAGTAAGCCTCAAAATCTAAGCTTAGCTTGGGCACTCAAAACAATGATTTACAGATCTCAAGCTATAGCCTGTCAGCGCTGAGCGGGTGGAGTACGGGGGGCCTGAAAGAAGCATCAGCCACAACCGCTAATGACAACATATAGTCATGTAAGCACCATACAGTCGGCGAGCAGCTGGTGCGCCTGATTCTGTGTCTCACTTGGAAAGGACCGGAGCCATTGATATACACTGAGCCCGCCGAAACGATACTATCCGTGCCTTCTCAGCCACAGGATCCGTAATATACAGCGTGATAATTATAGAATCTCTAAGCTTCACCTGGGCTTAATGTCTTAGCTGACTATGAATACCTGCAAGTCAACAGGATTTGCACTCAATCGCAGTAGCGGTGTACAACATATAAATATCGCCTCCCTTCCCAACACTAACTCCTCATTGCCATCATCGTCAGCTTTATCAAATCCTCTTCCTCTCATCCAAGTTTAATAGCATCTACACAATGAAGCTCACCACCGCCTCGATCCTCCTGGCTGCTAGCTCAGCTCTCGCCGTTCCCACCAATATCAAGCGCGACAGCTATATCCAAATCAGCGACCTCTGGGCTAAAGCTGGTCCCTCGTCCCCAGGCGCATTCATGCACTTTGTTGTTACCGATCCAAACTACCCAGAAGACACACCCACCGACTGCAACCTAATATGGTAAGACCACGCCCCTCATCGAGAATACCAGACTAACCGGCGCCTCTCTTGCCACTTAGGACCTATGGCGACCTTCCTAAGTCAAATGCCCGCTGCAACAATGGCGAATATTACATCAAGTTTCCCAATGGCGCCCCCGACTTCAACTGGTTCACACTGGAGCTTCAGAGGGTCAGTGGATCAATCCCTGAAGATGGCCATGTCTTGCTGAGTTCGAATGCGAATGGCGCCGCGCCTGGAACCAAGTGGATTTGTGTGAATGACCCGCAGCCAGGGATTGAGATTAGCTGTTCTTATGATGGGGTTCTTCAGATGGACGTTTCTTAAGCCCTGCACATGAGGGTACTGCGAGACGGGCGCTAATTTGCTAGTGGGAGATTTGTTTTCATTCTCAGGGACGCTTTTCTGTTCATATCATTTCATTGTTTTTGGGTATAGAAGTAGTATAGCAATATTTGATTTCCTCAATCCTTGTTGACTGGAAGCTTCATACTCCAGTCGGAATTTCAGCTTCTTCACCCTTCAAGCTGCACCATTGCAGGATATATCCTCGTCGAATCCTAGTAAACGGTTCGTCGCAACTGCCAAGACTCGGTCCTCATGAACCTAGCTATATCAGTCTTGCGAATAAGTCTCGGCCTTGGCAATGCCGAGAGTCAAAGCGCGGACAGAGTCTTGTGATATGCTGATAGATTGTGTCAGTGCGATTCGTTAGTAAATACGAGATATATCCCGGCCTGACTCAGGTTGAGAAGAGATCACCGTCAATGGCCAATGAGACTTCCTCAATCCATTTAACCAAGAAACTAGAGTTGTTTAATAACCTTAATGACCCCGAATACGAGGTGCTCTCCAGCCCATACCCGGAGAGCGCAACACACATATAAGCTCCTATCTACCCCAGTTTTGCGCCTAAGATCCATACCAACAAATATGGCCCGGTTTGCTTTTCTACTGCTGGCCTCGGCCATCTCCCTTACCACCACAGCATCCAGCGTTAAACGCGATAGTCTCCAGCCCTTCCAGAAAGGCCGCTTCGCTCCTTCAAATAATGCCTCCACCTCGCTAGCATACGACAATAATCTCCTCCCGCGGTACTACAAGTGCTTACCTGGTGCCCATATGTGCGACGCCGGCCAGTGCTGCGACTTTACCTGCTGCTCGGATGGATCCTGCTGTCCGGCCGCTCAGCTCTGCTACAACGATGTGAAGCCGTCCAATGGACCGACGTATTGTTGCGAAATGTATACCGAGAAGGAATGCGATACGAGATGTGTGCCGATGTTGTCGGAGTGTTGCGGTGATGGATTCTATGTGTGTTTTTCTCTCGTGGCTGCTCATGGATGGCGCTAATGGTTGCAGTGCGAGTATGGCTACGCGTGTTCCTCCGGCGGATGTGTAAGTCTGGTATCAACCTTGACGTCGGACTTGTACTGACATGGACAGTGTAAATGGGGTCATACATGCAGTGGAAGCTACGACGATGTTGGGGGTGGTGGCGGTTCTGGAGACCACGATTCGACAACTTCATCCACGTCTACGAAGGGGAAAGTGTCTACTACCTCGAAATACACCACTCACACAGAGGAGCACACAACGACATCATATTCCGATACAGAGTCAACGACAGCTTCTTCCACGACGGAATCCGAGAGCAACACTCGAACGAGGTCAACGGATTCTGATTCCGCGACGGAGACTACTGAGACGGATTCATCATCCTTAACCTCGACCTCAACCTCGTCTCGCAGGACGACAAGTTTTCCCACAGTGTCAATTTTTACCCCAACCAGGACTTTCGTTCCAGCGGCTCCAGCACCTACCGGTAGAGTATCCGCCTCGGGAGCAAACAAGAATAGCTTCTCGAGTCTCAATACAGGATTGTTGGTGGTCGTGGCTGCAGCTGGTTGGTATTTTGCACTGTGATCCATGGCTGATTCGACACACCTGGTTGCATCTGACCTACGTAAATGTCGAGTGGTTGTCAGATGGTACGATTTTAACGCAAAACTGAAATTAGATTAGTCATTTCTCATTACTCAATTCATCCATCACCAGTGGCAGTGGTGGCTGTCGCCGGCGTTTTTAAGATAATCATATGCACAAGGAAAAGCGGCACGCACAAAAAGAAATTCCTGCACTAGGTGTGATTAAAGGAACTATTGATCTGGTTCCTTGATCTGAGAGGCCTTGCCGAGTACAAGCAGCCAGTGATTGCTATGCTGTGTTACACAACCTATGCAAGGGGTGTTCTCCGGAATGCGCATGATGCAAGGTATTGGAAACCAGCCATGTCCGCGAATGAAATAGGCCACAGAGCCAAAGTATAAATTCCGCTGGATTGTAACCCAGAACTGACCATTCTTCAATCATCGAGTATAGATTCAAGCTTCCTGTCCTCAATGTAAGTCAGCACTCATCTTCCTAACATCAGTGAACTGACCCTGATACTCCGTAGCCCAAGATGCAATTCAGCCCCATCCTCACCATTCTTGCGCTGGCAGCAGTTGCTTTCGCTCAATGTGATTATTCCCTTCCCCTTCCCTGACTCGTGGCTAACATCACCAGATGATGCCCCCTGTGGCAGTGCCAAGACGTGTGAAGCCGATTGTCCCAACAAGGATTTCTTAGCAATGATTGATCAGTGTGATCTTGTGGATGGCAAGCCGGACTGCTATGTCAATTTTTACTGTGCTTGATCGAGACTTGGAGGACATTGTTTCTGATAGAAGGATAATTAAACATTAGGTTTAATTAGATTATGTCCGGGATAAACTATCCCCAACTAAATTAGAGAAAATTGCGTGATTGATAGTGGATCCTTGATTATCCCCGCTCCTCCCACACTTTGCAACAAATCTAATCTTGTCCTCTAGCTCAGAAAATCAAACTTATGCCAAACAAAATCAAAAGCATCATGACAGGCCTCTTCCCGAGCATCCTGGTCTCCCCAGCCGACTTCCACGCTGCCGTGAACTCACCCACCACCACCCAGCGGATCATCCCTGTAGCCGCCGGCCGGCGCACAGTCCACACCCCCGCCTATCATGCCCAGCACATCCCCAACTCCATGTATGTCCTCACCTCAACCACCCAGCACCACCACCATCACTTAGTAACATGCACAGCTTCTTCGACATGGATCTCATCAGAGATACCGCCTCGCCATATCCACAGATGCTCCCCACGGCTTCACATTTCGCGTCCTGCGTAGCAGCCCTAGGCATCAGGAAGGACGATGTCCTGGTCATCTACGACGCCGTCGACGTGGGGATCTACAGCTCGCCGCGCGTCGCGTGGATGTTCCGCTTCTTCGGCCACGAGGCCGTGTATGTCCTGAATAATTTCCGTGTGTACGTTAGCCAGGGATACCCCGTTGCGAGCGGGGAGATGCATCCCCTCCCGTCTGTGTCTGAGTATCACGTTACCCCTGTCGATAGCGACCGGGTGATTTCATTTGAGGAGTTGAGGGAGCTACTTTTGGCTCGTGAGGAGGGGTTTCAAATTGTGGACTCGCGGATTGCGGGGCGGTTTAGCGGGGAGGAGGACGAGGCAGTGGCCGGGTTGAGCTCGGGGCATATGCCGCGGGCGGTTAATGTGCCGTTGGCGGCGATGCTGGAGGAAGGGTCGAGTACGTTTTTGCCGGTGGAGAAGCTGAAAGAGGTGTTGGAGGGGGCGGGGGTGGATGGGCGGGTGCCGTTGGTGTTGACGTGCAATTCGGGGGTCACGGCTGCAGCGCTGGATTTGGCGCTCGGCGAGACGGGCTTTCGGAATCTAAGGCGGATCTACGATGGGAGTTGGATGGAGTGGGCGAGGAGGGTGGATCGGCCGGAATTGATAGTTAAGGATGTGCATTGACTGGCAGACTGCATATAGAAGCTATATCATGAGGAGATTGGATCCTCGATCCAGTTGTGTATCGCTCTGACCACTTGGTGGCTGTTCTTCTCCAGGAACATCATATGTCCGTTGCCATGAATGCCGACCTCCTCTAGTTGCAGGTGCTTGGTTGGAACTCCGGCTTGTTGCAGAAAACGAGCCGTGCACCAGTCGTGCGTGGCATGATAGGATGCTTCACTTGTAACGACCAAGGTCCGAATTTTCGACAGGTTGACGAGCCGTCGAGGCGGAGGGTCATCTGCTTGAATCATACAATCTGACGTGCCACTGGAGTTGGATGTGATCGTCTGTTTAACAAAGTCCGCATCTGGCTCAGTCACCGCAGGAGAATAAGTGAGCGGTATATCAGTCAATCCGTACGGACGGGCTGGTCCACTCCCAAAAACTGCATTCTGGAATGGCGGACCGGACGGTTCAATTGATACGATGGAATGCACCAGGTCCGGTTTCCTGTCTGCGATAACCCAAGCCATCGCTCCGCCCTGGGAATGAGCCACCAGTATCACCGGCTTGCCGATGGCGTCTAGCAATGCGGCGCCAGCAGGTTGCATGGAGGACTCTTGAGCAGCGTTTTCTGCGAGCGAAGGAACGGTAGATGCGTAATACGCATCGAATATGGCATCGCCTATAACACCCGTTCCGGGCCACTGGGTATGCAGACTCGCCTGTGGCCAGAGTTTGTATTTCGCCGTGGCAGTAAAATACTTCTGCAGATGCTCGGCGCTGTATTTCCTCAGCTGTCCGTCCCGGGCATCCCATGGACTCCTGCCGCGGGAGGTGTGATCCAGCAAGTAGCATTCGTAGCCTTGGGAGAGAAAGTAAGACGCCCATCCTTCGTCTCCGTCGGGTTTGTTCAGCCAGTTCTGGTCGCGTTAGTTATGTGAGTCTTTCAGACAAGGAAGGATGTACCGTTGCTGTTTGATCGGCTCCGTGGATCAACACGATCGGGTACTGTTTAAGTGGGCCATCGACAGGAGTAAGTCGTTCGACGTACATCTGGTTGGTGATGATGTGTTCTCCATCGTTATTGAGGCTGTAGTTGCCTCCAACATAGAGGTATGTTCGGCGATGTGGTGTTTCGATGCCGGCCGCAAACAGAGAAAATGCTATCGCTAGAAGATGAAGTTTTGCCATGATGAACGGTGGATGAAAGTGTAAAAGATTGAAGTGAGATCCAGAGCAGGAGGAGTTGATTATGCTCAGCCCCGCATCTGCATGGATGTGATATCGCTGCGGCAACGGCAGATCGTCTCCCGTATGTAGCACAAACTGCAGCTAATCTACCAAAGTGGTATAGATATGCGTTCATCTCATGTATCCAACTCCATCAATCTTGATTACCGTGCTCTGCTAAAGATGCTTCATACCGCTGTAGCATTTCCTTCCCGTCTTTGATTCCCCGTTCGTACCTTTCGACCTCCTCCTCCACAAGCTTTTTGGCCTGTATAGCGCCGTCTGGTAACTGTAGGGCCCACTCTCTGAGCGCTTCTAGTTCGCGTCGCATCATGACCATAGTATCTTTCCGCTCCCGAATACTAGTGACTGTATCCATTCTGCCGAGGGAGGCAATTCCGGTAGCGGACTGAAAGGTCCTCCCTGGACAAAGCCGTTCTGCGTCCGCTCAGGCCGCCTCGTACGCCTTTTGATAGATAGCAGCTTCCCGCTTTGCCTGCTGCAGGCTGATCTGATAATGTTGCGCACGGTCGGGGTCAGTATCGACAGACTCGTTCGCCCAGTTCTGGTACGCTTCCACACTCTCCCGCTTCCACTTGTACTCCTGCCGAAGCCTCTCCAGCTCCCAGAGAGGGAGATCCTCCTTCCTCTGACATACTCCTCCCGGACACAGCCTTGCCGCTTCTTGTTCAGCCTTGGTGAGATCCTCAATGTTCCTCGCAGACCATAGCTCTTCCCTCCACAGCTTGAAACGCGCCGCCCACTCGTCATCCGTAGACTTGGCCGCCGCAAGTTCAGCTTGATGTACCGAAATGCGGCCCTCCGCATGCTTCCTCCAGAGCTTGAAGTTCTCCACGCATCGCAGTGGTTCTTCAGCGGCGTACTTGGCGCTAGAGGCACAATGCGCCCTCGCTTGAGCAATCTGAAAGCCGTCCCCGTCAAGATTATCCGGCCAGCCATACGCGCGGTACAACTCTTTTAGGGGTATGTCATCCCCGCTCCATTCACCTGCGCAATGCTCGCCACCAGGTAGCTCGTCTAGTGAACGATACCAGCGGATAATATCGCGCAGAACATCCCCAGCGCGACGGTCGGGTATATGCTCGATGTCATTGCGGTTCTTGCTTTTCGTGATTGGTCGCTTTTCATCTTTATCTGAATCATCGGAGTACGTGGAGTAAGTGACTGGTCTGTCTGCCAGCGCCGGATCAGTAGTGTTCCACCCCTCCTGGTCGATAATCCAGATCCGATGCCGACGCGCATCGTAAATGATCACGCTCTGGTGATTCCCCAGCTGCGACAACGGGGTTACCCACGGCCGAATATACGGCCCATTCTCATCGTCATAGTCGTCGCCGACAGGACAGCCGTAAAATGGATCCCGACCCTGCGTCACGTCCTCCTCGCGGCGGAAATCTGTGAATGCGCCACCGTGGAAGAAATCCATGTTACCGGCAATATGAGTGTTCACATAGGGCAGGATGCTGTAGAGGTAAATGATGGCGGGATCAATTTTCACCTTTTCATACAACGGGCGCAGATGGTCGATATTATGCGGACCCTGTTCGATTCCAGCTGGGTCGAGATAGCGCATCTGGGCAAGGATCTGGTAGATTTCCAGCATGAGGTCGGCAACCTCGTGCAGGCGCGCTTTCTGATCCGGGGGTAATTGGTCATCCATTTTGCTTGCAAATCGGTAGCTGTACATTTATCTTGCATCCAACAGATTATATATATCGTCCTCAGGTTATATATTGTGCGTGACAAGGAACAAGATTATGATACCTAGGCATCAAGGCCCACAAGGCAGCCATTGTTGCCTGATCCTAGCCAGGTCCCACAATCCAGGAGTCGTCGGGAGTTGAGGCTCACATTTTCTGTTTAGGATAGAAGGATTGGTCTGGAGTTCACGTTATTAAGTACATATAGAATAATATAGCGTGATTTGACAATGAATCTATCATCTTTCTGTACGCCAGTCGATCTTGTGTCTCCATGAAGTGTTGTACAGAGGTTGACTAATTATATATATTTCAGTCGGTTAGACGCGAGGCTGTATAAAGAGCCCGGTCGGCCATCTTTCAGTTTGAAATAATGTGATGCAGAGATAGCGATCAGATCAGTCCATATGGAGAACCCTTAGGATTTTCATTCTTACAGTACTATGGACCAAGTGGAATCGAGAACAGCAGATTCATGATGTGGCTGTGTTTTGATTGATTGGTGGGGTTTCACCCCACCCGGGGATAAGCGCTGCTTGTTTGTCCTTAGCTTTCTCAGCTGTCTCGTAGCAACCTAATCTCATCTTCATATCGATCGAGTCAGAAAGTCGCGTCTCAACAGCGAGTCCGACAATGGGAGGTGTACGAGGAAAGTCTCAAGGCTGCGGAACCTGTCGAGCACGTAAAATCGCGGTATGCCGAAATCCATCCAAATACGGGCACACCGGACTAACAGACTCAGTGCGGACAAGAAAGACCCCGCTGCAGCCAATGCGTCAAATCCAACCGCCAATGCGCGGGCTACCAGCGCGACAAGGTGTTTGTCCTGGTCCAACCCGGCGCCAAAGAATCCACCCGCACAAACCGACAGGACATAGCAAAGATCAACCCGAATCCATTCGACCAAGGTCCTGGACATGAGATCATCATGAGTTGCAATATTCGCCAACAACTCCTGGACGCCTTCATCGGGCGCTGTCTCCCTCACCCGCGGTTCCGCACACGTAGCTGGTACAAACCGTGGCTCTTTCTCCTCGCCGACATCCCCACCAGATCCAAGGCGCTGGAATTCTCGACCTTGGCCATTTCCTCGGCGGTCATCGGTCGGAGATTCAACGACAGCGCCCTCATCCACCAGAGTCTAAGGGCGTACACAAGGGCCCTTCGCGAGATGCAAAAAGCGCTCTGGAGCGGCACTCTGGTACGCGAAGATGAGACGCTGGCTTCGTGCTTGGTTCTGAGCTTGTATGAGCTCATGGAGTGTCCGGATAACGGGGCGGATGCATATCAGAGCCACTGCAAAGGATACCTGTCGCTGGTAAAGGCGCGTGGGATGCATGCTCATACGGATGGGATCGGGCATGATCTTTTTGTGGGCGTGAGATTACAGGGGGTGCGTTGTTATCCCTTCTGCTGGGAAGGCGCTATTACTGACACTGTCAGATCCTTGACGCGATTGGCAACCGCGTGCCGAATTTCATTTGCGATCCTGTCTGGTGCAAGGATCCGTGGGCCTCGCGACCGAAACGAATGGCTGACCGCATTGCGGATTGTCTCGCTCGCATGCCGTCCATTCTCCAGCGGTATGACCAGTTGTCGTCTCTCCACCGGAAGGAGATTCTGGATTCAACATACGGACTTGTGGAGGAATGTATGAGGACTGATCAGACTTTAGAAGACATCTACGAAGACCTTCGGCTTCAGCTGGAAGGTCCATTGTACTGGCCTGTCCTCTCACCCTTGTTCAAGGACAGTGGTCACGACCAAGGCTTGTTTCCTGTGATATACGACTTTCCCGATCTCAGGACCGCAACGTTGTTGATGCTGTATTGGGCCACCAAGGCTATGCTGTGGGCTACACTGAGCAACCTGTACGACGTCATTCACCTACAGGAGGTGCATGGCATAACTGTCCCTATCGTCGAAGTAACCAGTGAGAAGCATGAGCCCAGTCCGAGCAATGACGAACAAACCTCAACTGAACGAAATGCCCCAACGATGGGCGATGGAAAAAACTACTTGAGAATGGCACGCAACGTGTGCCAGTCCCTGGAGTACTGCCTGCAAGAAGACATGTCGCTTCTGGGAATGCTTGCCGCGTCAGTACCCGTAATCATTACAGTATGGGCTATCCGGTATCGACACAATGACGAAGCAGAGTTGGCCTGGTTGATGGGCGCATCGCAGAGGATGCGTCAGGGGTTGCGAATGTGGACCTACATATGAGGATGGCCAGTAATGAAGGCCAACTTCGAGAATCTCCAAGCCACTAAGGTACCAATCTATTGAGTGGCACAGCCTCAAGAGGCGGAGCCACCGACTCTCCACTCAACTGCGAAAGGGAGAAAAAGAATCTTGTCAGCCCTAAGCTTTTTGAGGCATGAGGGGCATCCACCTCACTAAGCCTGTTTGGGTCAAATCCTGCGAGCCACGTGACTTTGTCTCAGCTCTATACGACACGGTGCCGTCGATTGGATATTGCAGAAAATTGGGCTTAAAGAGGAAACGGGCTACCTGCGGTGGCTGAATGAGGTCTATGTGATGCGTGAGATATAAAGGTAGAGTGTTCTCCCCCGAAATCTGAGTTCTCAATCCACCAGCTATCAATCACACCTGCATTTCATCATTGTCTACCCTCATTTCAGCGATATCCTTAGCACATAATGCTTACAGATCATTCTAAGACCGCGATTGCACAGATTGTCTTCTATGTACCTGCCATACTAGCCGCTGCGGTCCTTCTATTCCACCGCCATGGCCGGCCCCGACAGGCCTGGATTATCCTCCAGGTTTTCTGCTTGAGTAAGTGCCTTCATTCCACCTGCTATATGTTCAGTGAGCTGACAGGTGATTGCTAGTCCGTGTCGCCTGCGCTATTGTCACCATACTCTACGAGAATACCCCGACAAGCGTTGGCCTCTACATCGCCGCCCTAATCCTCCTCAACGCCGGACTGCTGCCCCTGATTGCAGCGACTATCGGTCTTCTGCGGATAATGTATGTGCACTTGCAGACAAGGTGGGAATGCTCTAACTCGTTTAGTATCGTTTACGAGATCAAAAACAACAAGACCCTTGGATTGCCCATGAGCGTCTCTCGATTTTTGTTCATTGTCGGGATTGCATTGATCATCGCAGGCGGCTCCTTGACCGGGAACTACAAGGACGCAGACTCGGTGAAGACGGGCCATACGCTCACCAAGGCGGG
The DNA here is from genome assembly GCF_001078395.1 of Aspergillus udagawae. NCBI lineage: Eukaryota > Fungi > Ascomycota > Eurotiomycetes > Eurotiales > Aspergillaceae > Aspergillus > Aspergillus udagawae. The sequence goes on from NW_025091270.1 coordinate 671,827, forward strand.
ATACATTGTTGTTGCCGTCTTTATGGCTAGCTTGGTGCTTATCCAATCGCATTTCTGGAGACAGTATGACAATCTGTCTCGCCCATGTCGAACGGTAGGACCCCTTCGGATACGGTACAAGGGATAATGCTAATGGTGCCTATAGGTGCTCAAGGGTATGGGCCTGGCTATTCCGTTTATCATTGTGCGGATCGCATGGCTTTTCCTGTCGATCTATCACCCTGACGACAAGAGATGGAGTAACCTGGGTGGAGACATTGGACCTTTTGTGGTCATGGCGGCGCTGATGGAGTACATCGTTGTGTGCATATACATCGCCACCGGGTTTATGATTCCTGCTACTAAGGGTGTGACACGTTCTGATGACCAGGAGCTAGAGCAAGATCAGCGCGCAGGTGACGGGAGCAGCCAATACGGGAAGCTCCATTCTCTTGAGCGGGCATGATTCCTGACTCGATAATGGACTGATAGAAGAACTTTTAATTGATTACAAAGGGTATATAAGGTCGTAGAACGGGAGACAGTTACATACAATCTATGCCATCCACATACTCCCTAAAAATGCGGCGTATTCAACGCCATCAAACACAACAATCCCCCCATCAACCCAGCAGAAGGCAACGTCAACACCCACCCACTGAAGATAAAACCGAGCTGCTTCCAATTCACCGCCCCCAGATCATAATTCATCAGCGCCACCCCCGTCGCCGCCCCAGTGAGACACTGCGTCGTCGAGACCGGCAACCCCAGCCGCGAGGCCAACAATACCGTAATCGCCGCCCCCAGCTCCGTCGCAAACCCTCTCGTCGGCGACATCTGCGTGATCTTGTTGCCCAAAGCCCGCACAATGTGGTACCCGTAGAACCAGAACCCCACACCCAAAAGCAGGCCCGCAATCACGAGGAACCACACCGGCGTCGGCGCCTCGGTGTCCACCTCGCCGGCGCGGTACGTCGCATACACAGCCGCCCAGGGCCCCACCGCGTTCGCCACGTCGTTGGACCCATGCGCGATCGACATCATCATGGCCGAGACAACCTGGCAGTATGTCCAGAGATGCTCCACGCGGTCGTCGTAGCGGCACGCGCGCGAGTGGATGTCGCGCAGCTGGGCCGAGTCGTGGGTGACCACATCCCGGGTGACACCCTGCAGGAGGAGGAACTTGGTCCAGCCGATCCACTTGCGCGAGTGTGTCCAGGGGAGATCGGCGACGGGGTGGAGGAAGCGTTCGTGGGGACCGAGGTGTTTCTTGCGGGGTTTGAGCTCCGGGGTGGATTGTGCGGAGGCGGCGGTGCGTTCGACGTCTTGCGTGGACTCGAGCAATTTGGAGTCAGTGGGGGCCTTTGCTTTCTCGCCGTTGTGGGTGTGGGCTTTCGTGCCGGCGAGGACTTCGCCGTAGGCGTCTTCGTAGTAGTTGGCTACGAATTGGTCGCCTTTGCCGGGGTAGTAGAGTGGGCAGTTGTCCTTTAGCAGCCAGGGGCCGAGGGGGAGATGGTAGAAGCGGACGCGGGCGTCCTGCTTGACGAGACGGCGGTGGAAGTAAGGGAGGAAGAAGACGATGCCGATGAGGAGACAGCCGAAGAAGACGCCCAGGATGATGCCGACGGCTTTGCCGGCGCCGAATTCCTCGAGTGAGGGGGCGGTGGGGGCTTCGACGACGATGAAGAGCGCGAGGATGGCGCCCGTCGTGGCGAGGTAGACGGGGATCAGACGCATGGCCCACTTGAAGGGATCCTTGCGCTCGAGGACGCTGTATTTAAGAATGCCGAAGATGAGGGCCGAGAAGCCGGCTGCGATGGCCGGGGCAATTCCCCACGACGCGGCAATCTGAGAGACACTGCCCTTGGTCCATTCCCAGTGAATAGGTGCTTGAGCGGCAAAGCCAACACCGACCAGAGCTCCGACAATCGTCTGGGTAGTGGAGACGGGCCATCCCATGCCGGTTGCCAGCATCAGCCAGGCAGCATTTCCCATTTCAGCGCAGCCCATCGCCAGCATGAGAGGTCCCGGTTGGTTCTCAAACCGGTCGATACTGATGATGCCGGACTTGATGGTCGAGGTCACTCGAGCTCCTAGGGCAACGGCGCCGATGAACTCGGTACAGGCGGCCAGGATACCGACCTGCCACATGCTCAGCGTGCGAGCAGCGACGGACGTGGCGTATGAGTTGGCCACATCGTTGGCTCCATTACCGAAGGCACTGAAGACGAAGGTGATGGACGTGAGGGCGAGGATCCAGTCATACTTGGCGGTTGCGAGGGGGATCATCTTGAATCTTCAAGCTGCAACAGCAGCCTTGATGGAGCGTGAGAAGGAAAATTGATGGATGACCTGGGAAGGACAGACATAGAGATACTGGAGGACGCTATATACCGAGCTCGGCAGAAAGCAAGGATCTGTGGATTGCTCGCCAAGGCGGCTCGTGTGCTTCTGAGGCAACCTCAAAGGCAACCCAACTCATCACGCCCATCAACGTGAAGCCACAGCCCGTTCCCATTCGCTCGTTGCTTTGAATCTTCTGCGTAAGTTTCTTCAATGCCGGAGGGCGGACTTGGCGCCAAGGTCCGCCCAGCTCTCGGCGGACCACCGCTACGAAACCATCTGCAAATCACATTGCATTCCCCAGCACGTTCCTGAGCTGCTGGATATCTTTCAATGCCAAGACAGTTGTTAAAGTTGGCCAGGTCCGCAGGCGATGTCCGTGTCGCCACTTTGGGTATCTCGGCGCGTGACTCGGCAGGTTGTTTCGAAGTCTGTTGCGCTCCATTCTCAAATCACACCAGCTCGCTCGTACATGCTACTCGTTGACGTCGGTGGCTAAGAAGAAACGCTTCCACCCGCAGCCATGGCGTCGCGGCCCGGCTGACAGCACGAGGCCGCACGTGGAATACTTCTCGAATCGTACTGGTGCATGATGCATGAAGTTGCTTTGAATCATCACGACATTCACGATTACTTGCAGGAACGAGATTGTACCTGCTGTAAACGTGGAAAAAGACGGAAGAAAGGTTCTGATTCGGCTATCTCGCTATCCAGTGTCTTGACGACGATTCTTTGGAGGCAAAAGAAGAAGTACTGCGAGACGAGCCACTCCTAGTCAATCTTGGCAATAAGTCGAACGCAAGACAATTTTCCGCTTTACTGAGGCTGGATATAGTGCCCATTACTTGCTCCTGAAGGAAAAGGTATTCTTCGTAGCTGTTGCATGAGCATAGCGCGATGTGGAGCGTAGTGCGATACAAGGCCACCTCTTATGTCTCTACTCGGGTCTAAGAGCAGACTCCATTGCATAGGCTGTGAATTAGAAATGTTCTGAGTCTTTTGGAATCTACCATCAGTCAACTACATACCGTCTATCCGGGTCATAGAGCAACGTCTCCTGTGATCAACTGCCAACCATGTACATAATCTCATTAGGATAACTTGAATGCCGGAATTAAACGCTGAGTACCGCTCACTCTCAATCAAGCAAGGAATTTTTCCTTGTTCAAATCCACCCATTCATGGAAGCGCAATGACGGTCTCCCAGTGTACCGTTGAACATTTCCCGATGCCTCCTCATACCCCGGTATATTAAAGAAACCCCCGGATTCCTCCTGCTGGCGGAACTGAACAAGCACAGTCTTCGCTATAGGCTCCGGCACCCCATTCTCCGTCATCATAACCTGCAGTGCTTCCTGCTCATCCACCTTGGTGACCTTGGCTTCCTTGCCAACGACGTTGCCAATCACACCAACGGCCTCCCTAAGCGACATCTTCTCTGGTCCGACAAGACCGACAATATTCTTCTTGCCCCCATCTTCACCAGCTGGCAGCCCCTTCGCCAAAAACACCCCGGCGACACGCCCGATATCCTCCGGAGCGATGAAATCAAACCTGGCCTCGGGATACGCCAGCTTGACCTCTCCCTTGAGAACCTCACTCCTCCACCACATCGAATTGCTAGCGAAAAAGGCCGGCCGAATAGCCACATACCCATCCTCCCCAAAAACATCCCGCAGATTCACCTCCACCTGCGCATGCGAGAACGCAATGAAGTCGGTCGGTGGGACGGCGTCGACATCGCCATGCGCGTTTATGCTTATACTGCTTAGAAGCACGACAGTCTCGATCCCGGCGCCCTTGAGCGCCTCGATGCTCGCGCGCAATGCATCCGTCGTGCCAAAGGCGACGTAGATGAATGCGTGCTTGGCGCCGGTTTTTGTGACGGCGTTGTGGATGCTTTCGGGCGAGGTTAGATCCGCTTGGACCCGCTCAAAGTTGCCGCTGGATTCTTGCTCCGAAGTGAGATTGGGGATGGACTTGGTGGTGTCGCGCATGGCGAGAATGACCTTTGCGTTGCGCTCATGGGCGCTGAGGGCAGCCGCGGAGCCGACGCCGCCTGTGGGGCCGAAGACGATCACGGTTGGTGTTGACATTTTGTAGCGGGCAATTGTCGAAATGGGACTTTTGCGATAATATGGGTGAGATGATGATAATGATGCTGGAGGGTTGTCTTTTCAACTATTTATATTCGACATCGACATCAGTGTCATCATCACGGAAGAGGTATAGATTACAAACATGTCGGGGTTTACAATGCCCGACCGCCGGGCGGAATTGGGGCGTTAGTCTGACGTAAGCGGGCACTTCGGATTCGCCCATTTTAAAGTGCGACACCGTCGGTCAGAGTTGTCCGATCACCGATATGCTTGACTGGACATCGAGGAGCATGGTGTGCTGTCAAATACATATAGATTACATAGACTCTCTTGATAAACCGGTTTTTCTAACTATTCGACCGATGAGAACATCAACGAGGTGTTAGCGGATTGACGACGATGGTCTGTCCTTTAGCGCCCGCATCAATGAATATGAGACGCTCAAGACTTGGGTTGGTAACTATATAGGTATAGTATGTACAGTCTCACCTCTCTGCCTTCCTCGGACCCAAGCATGGTCATACCTCCTCTGGCCTGTTTTCAGCATTCTGCCCGGGCAGTGGCTCTGGCTCTTGCAGTCCCCATTCCCCCTCTCCAATCCTCTTTCCGTAGAATTTGACGAGCAGCCCAACGGCCATCGGTCCAATAATGGTGTTAAGCAGAATCGCCCAGACTCCAGTGATGAAGGCATCCTCACTCACATAGGATGTCTCATTAAATCCTATCTCGATGATAAGTAGACCGATCTCACCGCGCGCTACCATCGCAGAGCCCAAGAGCAGCCCAGACAACCAGGTAGTGTTGGAATGCGACCTTCCATGTTTCTCCCTCGATGAGTCGTTCTGAAGCTCCTGTTCACCATTTCCTCCATTCGACAATTCCTTCCGCTTGGAAGGCCATAGAAGGGGAGAATATTTCCACAGCGGGAGCCAGATACCAACCGCAAACTAGGCAGTCAGTTTAGGCTCGCCTCTTAAACCCTGGAATGAAGTACATACCTTAGCAACGACCATCAGAAGGGAAAAGACCACCCCCCTCCAAATCCTTTTCCCCGTCCAGAGCTGCACAAATGGAATGGCAAATCCGATACTAGCGAAGAAAAGCGGCTCCATCAGGTAGGACTGCACGTCCAGTAGATACACCTCAAAGGTATGTACGAAAGTGGGACTCTTATGCGCCTCGCGCTCGCCTTCCTCACGACTCATGACCACAAACGGACCGGATGGATGCTTGCTGGGTATATATGTCAAGAAAGTTCCGGCGAGGAAGGCGCCAAAAAGAACGGAGGTACCCGCGTACGCCGCGATGGTAATGAACGCGCAGAGGACCAGCACCATAAGAATGATGTTTGAGACATGATCGAACTGTGCAAAAGCATGCTCGATATAACGTCGGAAGAGCCTTGCAAAAACGTATTTCGTGAGTATTGGGGTGAGGATGGCCATGGCGACGGAGGCCACGATAGGCCGGCCGATGATCCAGCCCAGGTTGGCGTTGCCTTCGCCGGAGAGTTTACCCAGATTGGCTATTATGCTGTTGTCATGATGATTAGTTCGGCTCGTGCTGTTTAGGGTAATGGTGGTTAATACCTCAGTAAGACGAGACCAACGACATCGTCAATGACGGCAGCGCTCACAAGCACGGCGCCCACTCGTGTCTGTGCAAGGTCTACGGATCTAGCTGCAGATTTAATAACTGCGAAGGTGGTGCCTATGAAGGGTCAGAAGATGTAAACGGTCAAGGAAAGACATGACATACCAAGAGAAGTTGCTGATAACGCAGCACCGACGATGAAGGTTTCGACGGGTCCTGCTACGGTTAGCCGGGCATACTCCTATGACAGCAGGATGGCATACCATATCCAAATCCAAGGTAAAGCAGCAAGTAGGAGAAAGCAATCGGGAAGAGAACTCCAACCGCGGCTCCCAGAAGACTGAGAATGAAATTCCTCTTGAGTAGATCGAGACGAGCGCTAAGCCCTCCTACATACTGTCAGTTTCTTCCCATGGGTTAGAGTGCCAGACATACCCTCAAAGATAATTAAAATCAACCCGACGTAACCTAACACACGAAATGTGTCCTGCCAGTCCTCTTCCAGGATATTCGCTAAAGGTAGCCCATATATGATACCCACTGCAATCTGCCCGATAATTCCGGCTTGGATGATCCTTGCAGAAACCCATTCCGCCAGAGACAGGAAGAAGAAAAAAGAGATTACGATAAGAATCTGAACGACTGCATACTATTGTCAGTTCAATATATGCGTGACCGGAATGTCTGACTTGCTGCTTGGTTCGTGATATGGCAGGAAACTGCCTGCCATGTCCTTTTTTGTAGTTCCTCCTGGAAAAGCCGTACAAGAAGCTATATCCTACAGAAGTTGTAGCATATTAATCAAGTTGAATACGATGAAATCCGCCGGAATTGGTAACTGTCACGTGGCGTAGCTACTGGTGACGTCGGCCCAGAGGAAGACATCCAGCATATTGTCGTCTCCATGTCCAAAATTGGTTTGAAGATCAAACTCCAGGGAAATCCACCTGAAGTAGTGGTTCACTTTCCCGAGCAATGAACGTGCTGCTAATTCTTCAAGTCGATCCACCTTGGGCCCAGTAGAGCAGGTAAATTCCCCGCCAATGCTCTTGGCCTTTGGACGATGCTTGGCGGAGATCTTGGCATGACGGTGAAGAATAGGCGGTGATTTCTGTTGGCGCTCTATCAACTGTATTTATACTATGATAAGCCCCTTCCTACACCCGCTTGCTGGCCACTAGGACGTATTCAGGTAGGCCTATATTCCTCAGTCGCTGTCAACAATCTCGATTTAGGATTCTAGGCTCTAACTAAAGTATCTCTAGGAGTCTAGGCGGCGTCTTAACCTGTCTGTTAAGGCCAAAGCCAAGTAGACTAATCAAAGTGCATCGATAGATGTAGCTTTGAACCAGCTTTGTTTAGAATGATTCCTGCCCGAGGTTTGCCTGAAGTTTGCCTTCGCATATAGGCAATTATCGCTCAAATAGGTGCCGGACAGTATTATCTATTGCTAAATGATTTCGTCATCCGTCCCAAGCTCTCCAATTTCAAAGCAAAGGACATCCTACCATAGCATTGAAGATATCTGCGGACTGTCGTGGAAATTAAACATGTCAGGCGCTAGCTATGTCACCCATTAAAATGCAATACCGCTAGACTATAAGGTGTCCGGGCGATGTACTCAGTCTAGGAAGTACATGGAAGGAACGGACATGTAGATCTAAGATTTGGTCCATTCGGTACTCTGAGTAACGTGTAATTTTGATGTATCAATGTTTGCTTTGCTCGGCCATGGCTTCATGAGACCAAAATTCTACTACGGAAAATCTAATGGTCAGAATGATACAAGGGTCCTCATCTCCTCCGTATAAGATCATCTTTCTAGTGCTCTGCTTCCATAAATATTCGCAGACTAACCCAGCCAAAATGGATGCGCTCAAGCTCCTCGTGTTGGATATATTGGATCACATCAACATCCGATTGATAAGGAGTAGCACTGGTCGAGCAAGAGATGAACTGGTCCAAATATACCTTGGAAACGACTCATCATGTGATCCTGAAGCGACAGAGCCCCCTCTAGGTGTCTACTCAGACCCCGAGTCGTACACCCGTGACACCTTTCAGTCGACCTTTCGACTTGAGGGCCCAACGATGCTGGGATTATTACGGGAATCCAGACAATGTGGAGCCTCGACTACCCCCGGAACCCTACAATGTAGACCCAAAGCTTTGTTCGTTTTTTTATTCCCTTTCCTTAGAGGCACAATGCCGAATTACACCCTCTCAGGTTCACAGCTGGAGAAATTAGACAACAGCAGGCGAGCTCAGCGCAACCCACGGAAATACCTTCAAGAAAGATGCCGTATTATCCTGTTGCCCCACCTGGAAGCTGCAGTGGAGCGGTTTGAGGAGGCTCGAACTGTTGCTGGCACGTACGAGCTTGGTTCGGGCACGGCAAAAGTAAAGGACATGTACCACCCTTCTAAGATGGAGACACGGCGATTGATTGCCTGGTCCGATCATACCATCACTTTCATTAACCCGGAGGGGCAGCGAAGAAATCTGCTTGCTGTCGTCGTGGCAAAGGAAAGATGGGGCGATGCCTACAATCCTTTGTTGGCTCATATAGGTAAGTTCAAATAGCGATGGCTTATTTTCCTCGGACAACGGGACAGAGGAGAGGAAATTCTAACCATGAAAATAGGGATAGTTCACAGAAATCGGAAGGAGAGAGGCGAAAAGAACAGTGTGGTATATGGGATTGCCACTGATGGTTTCAATTTTAAGATCGTGAAGATTGACAACAAGTCAAAGGTAAGATCCTATAGAGGAATTCGGGAGTTACAAGCTAATCATGGGTTCAGCTGTTTGAATCTTGCTTATATTCATTTGACGAAGAGTGGGGGTTCTTCCTTAAGTATCTTGACGACATTTTGGCAGAGGGACCTAAACAATGCGGGGAATAATCCCCATATCAAGAGAAGATGGCTATAATTGCTTCAACTTACATACTACTCAACTAACATACTACTGACTGGCTTCGTCGATACTCTAGATCTGAAGATGAAATACACACTGGCTACTTGAATGTACACCCATATAACGCAAGTTGTAGTTGAAGATTTCCTATGGCTGCGAGGACCACTGACTGGGTTCCATATCACTTGACAATAAACCTATAGAATGAGTTGAGAGTTCACTCGGCCGAAATGAACAATATCAGTTTTCTCAATACCTGATCAAATCACTCTCTCAACCTCTCTCATACTTGAAAACCATCTGGAATGACCGAGCTATTCCTAATCTGGATCCGATATCAATCAGCTTCAGGCCTAGCGCCATGTACTATTCCCCACATATACCACGTTCCGGGTTTCCCCAGCTGCATCATGCATGATTGCTGCCTTAACCGTCAGATTTCTGGTCAATATCCATCACAATGAACATGAACATAAAGCTAAAGCCCACCCTAACACATTTAATCCTAACTGTAATCTGTCTCTTCACCCTCACATGCAGTAAGCCTCTCATCCACACTAGTTTGCAATACAGAGTACTAACTACTAACAAACAGCCCTCTACCTCTACGCCCGGCACCAGTCATCCACCCACAACAACACCGCCTACTGCGCAGACTGCATGCACTACGCCATGAGCGTGGACGCCAAGATCCGACATGCGGAGCAGGACGGCGCGGAGAACGTCCGCGGCAACAGGCAGTTCTTCCGGTATGCGGTTGACGTGACTTGTCGGGGCGGGTTGTTTGTCGACAAGCGGTGTTTGGACTTTCGCAGGGGGTTCCTGGGGGATCCGGCGAGGTATATGATTGAGGTGGGGGAGCCGTATGAGGCGTGTAGGGGAATTGGGGCTTGTAGATAGCTAGATGTATATGATGAGTTTGTTGCTCTGCTGTTAATGTTTTGGAACCTAGTCTCTTGCACAAGAATCTTCTGCGTTACGGCGAGTATGATGAGTGGGAATATATCAATCCCAGTCAAGAGATTGCAGAATCCAGGCTACTGATAAATCGACAACACATCCGTCGAATTCTCATAATCCACACGGCACGCCTTCCCAAAATCCCCATACCTCTCTCCCCGCTGCAGGACAAACAGCTCAAACGCCTCCTCCGAGCAACTCTCCCCGGGCCCATCGCGACACCCAACAAGCGGCTGCGGACCCTCATTCACCAGAACGCGATAGTACGCCCCGTCTTCATACCCGTAGGTATCGCACGACATCTTCTCAATCGCAATGTTCGTCAAGAACGGCAAGATCTGGCTACTCTTCCACACTCGGCCGTAGTTGATCGTGTTTGTAGGCATGGTGGCGTTGACGTCGTACACGCCCGAGTAGGCGCTATTATTGAACAGGCCCAGGGCAGTGAGCACGGTTGGTGGGAGCTCGCGGTGGGTGAACGAGACGTAGAGGTCTTGAGCTGCCGAATCGTCGGCGAGAATGGTTCTTGTTGCGTTGAGCCAGGGGAAGCCGATGGCGGGGGAGAGTTCGCGGCCGTAGCCTGTGTTGTGGAAGTACATGAGGTCGTTTCCGTACTCGAAGGCGAGCCATTCGTTTGGGCTGAAGATGTCGAGGGAGCAAAAGGGCGAAGACCCGCGGATGACGGTCTCGTAGCCGCAGAGCTCGAACATGGCGACGATGTCGTCGGCGGTGAAGTTGAAGGAGGGCGCTTGCGCTTGGAGTCGCGCGATGATCGGTTTGGTGTAGTGGGAGACGAATTCCTGGTGTTGTTAGCTAGTGTTTGGGGTTGATTTGAAGGGACGTACACTTGACTGCTTGGAGCCGTAGCTGGAGCTGTATGCCGGGCAGCTTGCATACGGGGTTAATGAGTTGGCTGCGGCGTGCTTGTATTCCCCGACGTGGGTGAGATCGATCTGGGTCGTTTGGTTGCCAGTGAATCCGAGGACAAATCCCTGCGCCGTCTTGACGGTCCTCTCGGCTGTCGACGTCCATACCTTCTGTGGTGTTTTGAAGTCTGGATATTTGTCGTGGATGTTGACGCCAAACATCATCGACTCCTGCAGACCGACTCGGGTGAGTTTCTCGAGATGGGCCTCGGTGATTGGTGCGCTCCACTTGCCCAGGAACGAGAGGCTTCCCGCTTTGGACCAATCCTGTGTTGTATTGTGCAGCTTTTGGATGAATGGCTCGAGATAGCTCTCGTAGTCAAAATCGTTGGCGTAGATGGCGGCATGGCGGACAAGATAAGCTGCGCGGGTGACATTACAGCCCTGTGGCACCGATGGATCCAATTGAGGCTCATTTGGTGTAAAGTAGGGGGAGATTCCGGCCAGATGGTGGAGGGGATCGAAGTCGTTCGAGTCGGCGTTTGCCAGGGTGATAGACCCTAAGGCAAGAAGCAGCGTCGAAAGCCGATACATGCCGAGATATATAACCATGGCCTGACCCAAGTCCACCACGACAACGACTTTCACCAAATTTACTCAATGAATACTAAAGCTCAAATTACTACTCAAATCAGGAGAATTAATTTATAGATTCGGGTTGGATTGTTTATTCCATCGATGTCACCGGTGCAGATCGCAATCCAGTTTGGACATGGATGACCAAGAAACTGGCGATGGTATGACGCAGTGGATGGAGACCCATCGCATCATCTTCCAACAAATATTAAGCATTAATCTATCACATCTCCACAACTTCAGTCTCTCTTAACAGAAGCTTCCTTCATCAACCCAATTCAGCTAATGAGCCTGTGGATTAACTCTAGCCCTACGACGGATCTCCCGAAATAGCTCCAAAGCCAGTCAGCCTTGTTTTTTCCCGGCAAAACCTACGTATGATCAAGGCAGCAACACTTGGCCTCCATGAGTGAGCTGGCGATTGCGCACGCGGTCGAAAGCAAGGAGTCATTTCACAAGCTGGCACATTAATCCGGTCCGAAATTGCGGTCGAGGGTCGTGTAACAGACATAATGCCATCCTCACCCTCTCTTATCTACAAATAGCAGTCTGCACGAGCGAGAGATCATTTTGGTGCCTCGCGTCCATCCACCTCATGGATGACTTCTTGGTTGGATTGCAACTCAGAAACGATCCGCCGAGCACCGCTCGACGGATTCGAATACCCAGATTGGGCATATGTCATGTTGGCAGGACTGTATCCCGCGTATCCACCGCTCTGCTGTAGTTTCTTCTGATACATCCGTCGCTGGAACCAGAGCGCAAATAGCGTCGCAACCAAACAGGCACCCAAACCAGCGCCAACCCCAGCCCCGACCGCGGTTGTCTTCGAGCTCGAATCGGTGCAGACTTCAGTACCGTTGCCGGCTGCAGCAGTCGTGGTGACTGTCGTCGTGGCTATCGTTCCGGTCCCGGTCCCTGTGGCTGTTGATGTTGATGTTGACGATGCCGATGTGCTCGTGTATCCGTAGATACTGCCGATGTTGACAGTCCCCGCATTAGCGCAGCAGTCCGTCCCATTGATGCTACAGCACCACTGGTCAACACCCTTGGCCGGGCAAGGGAGAAGGTGGATTCCGCCCGATGTAGCTATACGCAAACCAATATATTAAAAGTCGAACTTTGACCACTAGGAGTATGTCTATCGCACTTACAGCCAGAGCATATCTTCTGACACTGGCTGCTCTTTCCGGTTTCATCGGTGCACGCATTCTGATATATCAACCCGGCGTAGCCCTGCATCTGTGCCAGACACAGTCCACTTGTCAAACAAATGTCGTTGGCCATGTTCTTGGGCTTGTTATTCGCGCAGCAGGGGCTATTTTCTAGATCCGGGAAACATGGCTGGAAACTGCTGTCTGTTTTGCTGCCGTCGGAATAGTAGCATTGCGCTGCGATCGTGGAATGGATCCATTGTGTTAACAAAAGCACCGCAGCGAGTGATACCGATGACGATGAGAAGAACATTTTGACGACTGAGATCTCGGTTCACGGGTCATGTCAGCACGAAAAAAATCTCTTAGCCTTACGTGCGGACGAAGGGTGTCTGGGGGAATTTATTCCGTCATGATTCATGACCAAGTCTGCGGTATGTGGGCCATGTAGGGGGCATAAATCCAACATCTTGGCTAGGAATCATTGGATAGCAGTGATGCTAGTGTCAAACCGCAGAAATGAGCTGCTAGGCCAAGGGGCCATGAGGCTGGCAGTGCGAACACTAAGCATGTGTTCGAGTTTTGAAAATGGGCCGATTTGTTCAGCTGCCTCTTAACTCCGTATCTGCGGCTTACGGAGTACAGACACGTCATATGCACCAATCAACGGCCAGTTTGCAAGATGAATATTTCAAAAGAGTCTAGAGAGGAGTAGAGACCCCCAAGACAATTAGACTCAGATGACAAATCAAAACCAACACACAAATGAACTGGTTTGACATGATGCTGATCATACTGGAACAGGTGAGCGCTTGGACCCTAAGATGTCCAGCCAAAATGGGCAGTGCAAAGCCAAGACCAAGCCTAAATTGTGGTCTATTACGACTCAGCCAATCAATGCTGGAATGGTGGACCCTCGTTTGGGGGCCGAAATGTTCGTCGAATCTTCAGCAATGGATAGCGCCGCTTATCTCATTTTCCACGCCTTGGTTCATCAATACGACTGAGAGCAATGGCAAACCAACAAAGGAATACAGCAGTGCACTATGTTCATTAGCAATCTACCAACAACGCCTATAGGGCGCATTCTTGCTACAATCAAAATTTCCTCCGTGGCAAAGACATCCAAGGGCGGTGACTGGTGGACCTGAAGTCTTTGCTAGATCTTTGCAGATCAGAGGACCACACCATTCTGATTTGGCCTAGATTATGCAACAAGTCAGGTCAATTTTCTCAATCCCCAAGACTGTCCGCATTCTTCGGCGGATTTGTTGACGATGCCTTCATCTCATGATCTTTCTGTCCGTTAACAAGCTCAGGACGAGTCTCGTACTCAGATTTTGCCCTGATATTATTACTCCCAGATCAAAAATGAAGAGCAACTAGTTCTACATCTGACGCAGCCGCCCATCCTCAAAAGTATATTATTATTGCAATGACACATCGGTGATGGCCACTAAGTACAAAACGAGCCATCACAGGCCTGTGAAAATGCACCATCCCATCCATCCAGCGAACATGACTGAAAGAAATACTTCGGCTTATTGCAAAAACAGTACATACAAGCTTTGTGCTACTGCGGGAGGAATGGGAGTGGCATTGATGGCAAGGGAAGCCATGCTTGACGCCAGTAATCATTGTTGACATAAACATAGCAGGGCTTTAGTGTCGTAAGAGTCAGAAATACCTCGTGTTGAACCTGGTATATCACAAGCTGACTGATCTTTTAGCCATATACTCACAGAAATCATGTCAATGATGAGGAGTATCTGTATCTCTCCACCACAACGCGTGCTATCAAGTTGAGATTCTCAGGGGATGTTTTTATGGTGGAGAATATCAGTCAATATGCCAGTCAATTTAGTTGATTTCTATTGGGCAGACATTCTAGTATGAGGACAATCAAGGTAACTATTCCTAAAAGACGCGCCATGAAACATTACAGGGCTCGGGAAAGTGAATGAGATGGCCATAGTAGACCTATGTTAAGATGCACTCTTGCAGAAATCCTAAACATAGTACTTAAGCCTAGAGTGGAAAACCACTACTGCTAAGTGAATTGTTCTCATAGTTATCAGGCTGTATTGAGCCTCATTACTCATATCACACAGCAATGGAAGCTGAATAGCATCAATGAAACCGGATTGACGCCTCACAAGTCTGAAATGGTATCCCTGTTCCATTGCACCCACTGAATGAAGTTGAATCAATTACAAGCATCTCGCTTGCTCAAAGCCCATTGGATGACGTGAAATCTCATTGTCACCCTAAATGATTGAAAGGGACGTACGTACAAACAGCACACCTAAACGGCTTTGAGATTGCGAAAACATTCCCATCAATAACCGTCTGGTATTCTGCTATCTCTATTATTCTGTCTATTATGACACCTACTATGTTCAAATATAAATAATGCCAACTTTGCCCCCCTATTTCGACCTGAGTCAAATTCAGTTTCTTATCTTCATTCGTTTCCATCTGCTGCACACCGCTTGATTCTATAACCTCTCTACCGCCACGATGAGCGAAGCACCCCTCAGACAGCGGATGCTCAAGTTCAATAATTGGGTCGAGATCGCGATCCTCTCAACCCTAGACAAAAAGACTCAGGACGAATACTGGGAAATGCGACAGGCCTTACACGAGGACCCAAACCCGAAAGCGAGATCCCTCCCGGTCAAGGAGCTCTCCAGAGCTGACGTCGAAAGGATCTTCAAGAGCGAATGCTCAGCAGTTATGGGGCCTCTAGCTTTGAAAACTCATCTGAGGTTATCTCGTTACGGTTTTTCCATGGATGGCAGAGCTTTGAACGGGATGTTCTCCATGGACCGGGGGCTACCTCTCCGCCAGAATAATGGCTTTGTCAACAGGACGGAGGACAGAATCGAAGGCGGCTTCATTGCTATGTCCAACATAACCGGGCGGGCGAGAATTCAGTCTATCGTCACACATTGCAAGCGGACTTCAAGGGAGAATGGTAAAGGGACCTGGGAGGAGCCAAGGACTAGCTGCGGAGATACATGCGAGCACTGAACCCCTTCTCAAGCTTGGATACTGGATCAGAAACGAGGTCAGGACATTGAGACCAGACGTGTCCACGTTTCAACAGCACGAGAGAGACGAATAGGTCGTCTTCCATTTCACCATAACCCATGCTTATCATCTCATCAAGGCTAGAACGATGTTAACTCCTTCCCACAACGCAGACCAAGCATGGTACCAACGGGGCCAGTTTCGGTGGCTTAACTCATCGCCCTGCTCTCTACGACGCAGTCGAGCTTGGATATCCCAACTTTGCCATCACGTAATCTGGTCGTGATCGATGCGAAGGATGCGGAGACACTCGAAGAAGCCACAGCATAATTGCTACGCGATATGAGTATCCAGCTACCCTCCCTCGAAGGGATGCAGAACACCACTGATCAGACGCAGCCATGGTACACAGAATGCGAAGAGCTGGAAACTTTCCTTCGACGGACCCAGGAACGAAATACCAGGGACCTCTAACGGCTACCAACATCAGATGCTCTGAGTGTTGCGCGATGCACGGCAGCCTTTTCCGGCTCCTGATTTGAGCAACTAGTTTTTGGCACAAATCATTTATAACGAGATCGCCCGGGCATATCGGTTGTGTGTAATGTGCATCAATAGACGGTAAATTCCATCCCACGGTTGATGTGGTAATAGATACTAACATATGCTGTCATAGCTACTCAACGTCTCATGTCCTCCCTTTCCCTCACGACGGAACACAGGAACAGTATAAGGTTTGGTCCCTGGCGTTCAACGACCCCAGACGGCGCCCAAAAAATGACATCTCAAGACCAAAGTCAAGCTAACTAGAGGCATGTTTCGTCATGAGGGAAAGGGGAGGACAAAAATAACACCAAGAAAAAGGGTGGATTTTAAGTGACCGAGAACATGACCGGTCGCTTTTAGTTCAAACACAAGTATGTTACGTCCTCTTTAACTTCTTGCATATCTAATCAAGTGTAGGAGCTCAGTGACAAACGTCCAAAGCCAGCAATTTTAACATAGAATCGCGCTAAGATGCTCTCTTTCTCTCACTTAACTGACACCATACTCCCGCCTCCTCTCATGGCCTTGGCTTCTCAGCTATTAGGACCTCTTAAGCCTCACTGGCAACTTATTACTCTGTACGCACTATTTGGATGGAGCACTGATTCATGTCAGGGTGGTCTGCTAACTTAGTATATCACTGATAGTCTCCATCATCAACAAGTTTGCCTCTCTCGCAAAATGCCTACAAAGATCAACCCTAAGAAAGCTGTTAAGTCCACTGCTCCAGCTCTGAATACATCCTAGTACTATACACGTTCGAGCACTTTACATAATATCGACTTTGCTGGTGGTCTCTAGTCATGGCCGGGCTTCCTGAGCGCTGTTCAGTCCTGTCACAAAAGCCATACCTATCAGCAACGGATTCTGGGATACACACTGCAAGTCCAGGATCTATATACACATGGGAATATCAAGGTTAGTAAAAACCATAGGGTCCAAGGCCATTTCTAAAAAAATTTCAGAGACATCATACTATTTTTATGTCATAATCAACTACTTAGCAAAACACCAATCTCTATTTTACAGATTTCAAATATGAACCTTCTACATACCCTGGCACGCCTGACATGATCTTGAAAGACAACAACCACGTCTTGAAGATCATCGGGGAGCTTAAGGCACCCTGGATTACCAAGCATCACATTCAGCCAAGGCTTAAAAATGCAAAGGGATACTCGCACCCAAACGCCAGCCCTCGCCCCTCACTCATTCTCCGTTCGCAAGATCCCGTCAATCAAAGAATTTACAGAGCTGGCGTAGGTTCTAGATATCCCACCAGTCATGGACAGGTTGTCCGAGGAGGTACCTGAGTCACAGTTATGAATTGTCTATCCCGCTGCAAAGCAGTGATCTGTGGATACACACCGAAAATGGTTGCACCCTTCGCTGTGGCCAGCAATTCAGTATCTGCCACTGACACTGTAACATGATCTGACTTCTTTCCATGAAGCCGGATCATGGCTTATCGGCATGACGATGTGAAGACGAGTTATCCCGCAATCTACCGAGACAACAATAGCACATATCGCCACCATCGTCAATCGGTGGAACGATACTGGCAAGCCGTCTCAATTTTGACTCGAAGACTCTAAAACACTCTGGAACCCTGTTTATTAAAAATTCATACAGTACAGGCAATAAGCACGTCGTGAATGCAGGTCATTTCAATTATTTAGTAATACGCTGTCATGGTTATGAACAGAAATGTGGGAATCAGATTAACATGCTCAACAGCACAAGACGATCAAAAGTAATCCGAGAGTAAAGGGTCATCAAGCATCGGTCAACCGAATTGTATATATCATGCCCGCATGAGATCAATCTGTCTCCGGCCGCTGACCGTAAATGATATGTACCTTGGTGTAGAGATGGTAGGTTTGGAAGTCGCGCAGTTCCTTGCGCATACCCGCGACGAGGACCTCGATCTCGGGGCGTGACCAGCCCAGATACCGCGTAAATAGGGCGAACGAGTAGGGGCCGACGGCTTCAAACATGTTGACTTGGTGGTAGCGACCGAGTTCCTTGAGCTTCGGATCCTTGGGCCAGGGGCTCTGGGGGAGCTGCAGGACGGTCAGTATAGCTTTGACTAACGACTCCGACGCGAGTAGTACCTTGTAGACGTCCTCGCGGACGTTAATAAAGCCTGCCTTCTCCATCTTCTCCTTCCATGTGGCCGCCGTTGTCATGTCTTTTCCGTGCTTCTTCGATGCCAGATGCATGTTCTTGATCCCCTCGATCAAGTTAACGGCCTTGAGGTGGGTGCCGTCATCGGAATAGGAGTTCACGTCCATGGAAGCCATTTCTAGCCAGCCACCTGGCCTCAGGTTCTCATATGCTTGTCTGAAGAGCTTGTTATGGTCGCGGATGGCTCCTTCGAGTTCGCGGCCATGGATGTAATCGAACGGTTGGCTGTAGGACCAGGGCAATTCGAAGTCGTCGATCTCGAAGCGGCAATTGGGAGGGATCCTGAGGAAATTAACACGCTGTCCGATATGATCGATCAAGGAAGGTGTACCATGAGGGTTGGATGGGACTGAGATCATTTCCTGGTAGCAGCCAATCTGTTAGCCATTCTGCAATGCGCGCTCCTGCAGTCCACAACATACCGATGACCTCTGACTCGGGATGCTCGCTGTCACATCACATTAGTTGGTTGCGCGTCCATCGCAAATGATTCAAGGAGTTCTCACTCCGCAAAATCGATCGCCCATATTCCAGTACCGGTTCCGATATCCAACACTCGTCGGGGGTTCTTGATCGGTGCGGCGTGCAGTTCACCTTTGAGAAGGATGCGATAGATGTGGTGGCTCTAGTGGAGAGATGATCGATTAGCTAAGGACGGACCCCGGTCAAGGGGCAGAGTCGAGTCGGCGCTAACCAGGTCCAGGCGGTCTTGTTCTTGCTCGTCATTGGGCTAAGCGGTCAGCTTCGCGCATTATGAGAACCATCGCATTAAGGAAGAGTATATACCAGCACGTATTCACCCTCGTGGAAAGAATGATATCTGCGACCGTTCTAACGCGGGTTCAGTAGATTGCCTGCGACAAACACAGTAGAGGCGGTACCTCGTAGCTGTTTCGGCTAGATTAGTGGCTGCAAAAGTGAAAACAGAGGCAGAGATCAATGCGTACGTATAGGCCATGGCACTCGATGTAATACTGGTGGTGTAGCTGGCGTCTCCAAGCCTGTAGTGATGTTAGTCGGGGTACCGGAATGTGCGACAGAGAGGCGACTGACGAGCCAGGGTAGGCGGAGTCGGCATCGCTAAAGTCCTACTCATCCGTTAATCCCACGGCAGAGGTATAGCTTGTGATGAGGCAACCAACATCAGGCTCGATAACACTTGGACTCTGCTGTTGTGGATGTGGATGCGACTGTGGAATTGGACTGGCCATGATGGCGGGTGTTGATGGTGATGGAGGTGGTGGTGGTAGAGTGGAGGAAGATCCGAGGGATGGAAGAGAACAAAGAACGGAGAAGTCAAAGGGTAAAAAATAAGATTTCCTGGTCAGTATGGGGAAGAACCAGAAAAGAACAAAAGCTGGTTAGGCTTAAGGAAGATACTTAAAAGGTAGCGTGTTTAGCCAGTTCGCAGGAAGATCGAGAATAATAATGATTTTCAAGGAAGAATAATGTGACTTGTCAAACTGCTGTGCATTTTCTCGATCCCTTTAAGTACCTGACTGTCTGCCACTCGTGCAACCTTCATTAGCCTATCCCCGTACAGATTATCTGCCACCCAGTTCGACCTAGAGTCTAGACTTTCTCTCATACGGCAAGAAGCATTACCATACTCTGCTATATTCTTTATTATTATCCAGAGATGGAATGCTCCAATTTGCAGCACCCCTGCAAAGGAACAAATTATGCAACGTACTTTGTGCATATGAAGACAGATCCCGAATCGCCGACCGACTCCCCTAAGCTGACTAGAACGACAAGGTTACAAGGCCGCAAGGCCGATCGAGGTATCATTATCCATTTTAGGAGACACACAGCGTTCGTTCAAGGGTAGCGGCTGTTAGACTCCGCTAAAGCGGTCCACAAGCGTTCAAGTGCACCCGCGGGGCATCGGATGTAGGTCTGGATGGGGAAGGTTAAGGCCTCTGAGAGCCACTCAGACACGCGGTCAATTTGCAATGCCTGTCCTGAAGAATCACTGTGCCTTCTGATTTATTGGATGACGCCAGGGTGGAGAAGGACTGGTGGTACTAATGTGGGTACTAACTGAGTGGATAGTACCTTAGTAGTACATGGATGTTCTTGACTTGTGTCACTGCCGAGTAACTCAACTTGGATTGAAAGTATATCCCTCTAGAATGGCCATTGATATCAATGATCACAGTGATATTGAAGTTTATCAAAAGCCTGGCCGTTATCGAACATCAGATGGGTAGTACTATAATGGATGCCTTGTACCTCAGCGTAAAGTACAATATAATACTCATACACAAACATACAGAATTTCCCACCATGGCACCTTTTTACCTGAAACATCCCGTCCCGTTTACTGTAATAGTACGTAACTAAAGTCACGTGGCAGGCAACACCCGGCCAACATACCCGGTCGCACTGTGGATATTTGCTAGAAAAATAGATGAGGTGCATGCATCCACTACCTAGCCGAACGAAATTGGTTATCATTGAATGCTCACATGTTCTGCGTGATAATCTTATTCTCAACTGGTCACTCAGGTGTTAGATAATGACGGAACATAATTCCGACGCATCTCCAATCCTTCCATGTTCTCCCTACCAATCCCACTCAGCTCAGATAGAATGTTTACACCACCCGGATTCTCCTGTCATCCATCCCATAGGCGGCGGCCCATCCATTGCCACGTCATATGTCCCACCCGATTTCGCTCGGCTCTTCGTATGTGCACTCGATATCAATAATTGCTACTCCGTACAATTGTTCATATTTGAAAATGAAACTGATCTGGTCCGCTTCGATTGCGGTGGATCAGCCCGGTTGCCTAGTCAGTCAATCAGCCCACACCAGCGTCTACGGAGTAATCTCCTTCTCTACAGTCCTCTTTGCGGAGCCGACTCGGTTATCCAACCAAGGCCGTATGCAGCATTAGCATCGTCAATTTAACTGAAATCGGTCACAAGGCAAGTGGGACCGAGCCTGACTACCAAAGTCTATCAACGATGAGTTGAGAATCAAAAGGACGGGAATGCCGGATGTTCCCGTGTGCGCCGTTTGTGGAGTATCAACCCATGAGTAATTGGCACATCCTACGTACTTTTCAGGATACGTGCAGTAAATCTGTCCAACAATTCGCTCATCTATCTCAGATTCAAGATACTTGCGTCTTGTACTCCGTACTTTTGTCGGATTAGGTGCAGGATTTTCTGTCAGGATTGCCGAGGGCTCCGAACTTACACGAGAATGGGAAATGTGCGAGAATCCTTACCTATCTTCGAAGGAGATGCGGTCGATACGCTATGACATTGAACGGAAATATCTGGTTGCCTTTGGCGCAGCGGTGAAAAGGGGAGTGCTCCATGGTATTTCTCCTCTAAAACAGTGCGACAAATGTACTGTTACACAAAAAAGACATTCTTTTCGCATCCTCTGGATACCGTCAATCATCTCAATCTAATAGGCCATCGAATATCAATAGTATGTGTGCGCCTCTTATCGACAACCTTCTTTCGGACAGGAGTGGACAACCAACCATCCAGACCTCTGCAAGCACTTGACTGGCAGGGACTAAGGCATCCTCATCCACGAACGTACATATCCATCTGCTTACCTACCTTATGCTCATACAGGTGCTCTTAACTGGACTATGTTCACGCGGTCTAACTGCATTTCAAATGGGGAGAAGTTCGGAAAATATCTCCTCGCATGTAGGCGTACAGCACCGCCACCATGCCACCTAACAGCGATTGTTTATTGATTGTCTGTAAAGCGGGGTATGATGCTTGGCATCTAGACCTCATCAGTCGTTCTCCTCTGTCGATGAGGCGGACACGGGACGGAGAAGCTTAGCGCCTCGTATTCTCCCCTTGTGGCCTTCTCAATCTGACCACGTTCACCATCACGGAATCACTCCGCACCCCCGCTATCTCGAGTCACTTCATAGAAGCTCTTTCAGTGATGCCTATATAACTTGATACCGCCCCAGGAGTCATAACAGATGGTTGGGGTACCGCGAAGCACTGGCTGTCGCAGCTGCATCCAGCGGCGGATCAAGGTGGGTTTCCTACCTTAGCTGCATGCACTGGGCAGCCGCAATAAATAATGTCGTAATATCTAATGCTCAAGCCCTATAGTGTGATGAGGGCCGGCCGGAATGTCGGCGCTGTCGCGACAGAAACGTCAAGTGTCCTGGCTATCAGCGCCGAGTGAAATTCTACCACCAGACTCCGGCATCTATTAAAAGTCGCAAGCAGAAAGACAGTCAACATGTCGCTGCGTCGTCGGTTGTCCATGTGCCCACACCTCGGGCGAGCATGGATGGGAAATTAGCACCCGGCCTGGCATCCATGGCAACAGACACCCAGATGAAGGAAGTATTCCATTACTTCATCATGACCTCCTTTCCAGGCCTGTTCTCCGCATGGCGGAACAGAGTCCAGATCAACTGGCTCGACTTCGTTCGACATCACATCGACACCTCGTCGCAGGCCCTGATCTGGAGTATCCGCAGTCTTTGCGTATGGCACCTTGGTCACGCGCATAACGACCAGGAGAAGATCTTGGCCAGTCGGCATCTCTACGGCCGCGGTCTGCAGCACCTGATCTGCTCATTACGCAACCCCTCCGCCGCCACCTCAAACTGGACCCTCATGGCTGCCATCCACCTTGGGATATACGAAATGCTGGATGGGCTCGGCGAGAAATCCTGGCTCATTCATTCCAGGGGAATTGGCAAACTATTCCGGATTCGCGGTCCTGAGGCGCACCGCGATGGATTCAGTCGCACTCTACTGGTGGCGTATCGCCCGTTTATAGTCGCTGACGCGTTCGTCTGCCAGGAGCCGTGCTTTCTGGAGGAACCTGGATGGCGAGCCATTGTCCACGACACTCTGGCATTTGAACGCAGCGCTGGGAAAAGCTCTCAGCTGAGCGAGATCGTCGAGCTCGCTTTCAACGAGATCGTACTCTGTCCGGGGCTATTTGCGCAGACGCGCGAATTTGTTTCACGGACTGGAGTTAAGTCGGAGATACTACGAGAGTCGCTAGTGGCTCAGATCACTCGTTGTCGGGATAGACTCGTCGAACTGGAAAGGCAAATGGGGCCATTGTTCGTCAAATATAATATGATGAAGGTGTTCAAATGGGAGGAAGACGCGAAGAGTCCTATTCCTACCGAGTTTGCCGGAAAGGTAGCCAAATTCGCGTCCCGAGGCACGCAATCTGCCGTTGCAGTACTCAACCAGCTATTGGTTCTGATAGAAGCAGATAAAAACCGTTCGTCCTCGGATGCAAAGTCGGACTGTTCGAGTACTATATGGAAGCTACCAGCAAGAAGCATGGCCTCGTCACAGTTGCAGGAGAAGCAAGTGACTGCATACGGCGCACATGACGATGACTCCCCGGACCGACTGGACCAGCTCGCATTGTCGATGGGCATGCTAGCGATCAGAACATGACTGCCTCCTGCGCATTAGTGCTCAAGACCGGGAGCTGGCTAAGTGTCATTGAAAGCCAGGATACCGAGTCTGATCGAAAGGCCGCCCTGACGTTCGGATCGACTCAAGGAGCACGCACACTCACCGGTACGCTCGGGCTGTGCGCCTCACGTCAACGAAGATCAGTCGTTAGTAGACTTTGGATTCTCTTGCTTAGGCTAGTCGGACTGCGAACCATCGCAGACGCATACAACACATCTTCAATGCACACCAGTCCTGAAAGATGGATTCTAGCACCTGTCAGCGGGTGGTACTCTGACCAGCGCATTCGCTCTCTTCTTGGCAGATATAATCTACCAGCATTACGGCAGATTGCTGCCTGTAACGGATGCAATATTGAGAGGTTATCCGAACAGTCATGATTCGTTTTACCGACTACTGCGAGCGCACCAATGAAGGGGAATGATTTGTAAGGGATCAAATGGAAACGAGGCCTGACCAACAATTTAAAGTATGGTTGGAAGTGTGATTGTTCCCGGTAACCGTTCGATATGAGACAAGATCTGCGGACTCTATAATCGAGGATATTCTACGTCTGGATGGAATCATGGCCGGTTAGGATACCGGTGAACTATTCTTCACTCGCAACGACGATCTATATATTGATCACGGTTGTCGCTCAGTTCTGATAATAAAGTCCATTTTCAGACTAGCTTGTTCATTATTGGCTTGGATACACTGGACGGGAAACACTGAACTAGAAATGTGCTGGTATTAAGAGTTCATTCCTGCTGCCCCTGTAAGCACAGATCTGAGTTGATTTAGCTCAGCCCAGTTTTGGGCTGCCACCTAGCTATCTACCCTTCGAAATCATACCGACAATCACCTACAGACACTGCGAATAATAGGCGTTCTGCACCTGGCACGTATACGGCGACACACAGGTTGTCGGGCCCATCCAGCCCTGACCACCACATTGTCCCCAATGCTGCGCTACGGCAGTCGATGTCCCCGTTGCCGATGTCGTGGTCGTGGTCGTGCTAGTAGCCGTAGCAGTGGCCGTCCCCGTCGCCGTCGACGTCGCTGTATAACTCCCACCCGGGAAATAAGGCTCCAGAATCGACAGATAATACTCATACGCCGTCCCGCTCGGCGGCTCCATACTATAGATATAATCCCCCCACCAGGGCCCTGCAGCCCACCACTGCGCCCCAAGCCAGACATCCGCATTCGCCTCCATATAATCCAGCATCCCGGTCACAGCACTGGCACAAACGCTATTCGTGCCGCCGGCAAACTCCCCCAGAAACGCTTTCTTGGCGTTAGCGATGAGCCAGGACGTCGCGGACTCGATGCGCTCTCGCCCGATTGTGGAGGAGACGCATGTGGCGGAGGTTCCCGAGCCGTCGCTGTCGAGGTACTGGTGCATTTCATAGATGAGTTTGTCGGCGACGGGGTCGGTGAGGGCCTTCAGGTTGTCGTTGACAGATTCCCAGGTCCAGGCGCCGGACCAGGAGTTGCCTTCGACGAAGATGTACTGGGATGTGGCACCTGCGGCGCGGATGGCGTTAATGGCGGCTTGGTTGAGGTCTAAGACGTTGGTTTGGTCTTCGGTGTTGAACTCGTTGTCTGGGTGGGTTGGTTAGCTAGACCCCTTGAAGAAGGGGGATGGAGATGGGCCTTACTGGTGTCGAAGATGACGAGGTCGTTGTCCTTGAATTGCGTGGCGACGGTGGTCCAGAAGGCGGCAAAGTCGCTGGTTGAGGTGATAATGTTGCCGTAGCTGGTTCTCTTAGTGGATTTCTTAATTCGAGATGGAGACTTACTATCGGCCAAAGTTATGCGGGTCGACGATGGCGTGGGCGCCGGTGGACGTGATATAGTTGATGGTCTAGGCTCGTCAATAAACGATCATATCCCTCGAAAGGATGAAAGTACCGAAACGAGATCGGCCATGTACGTCGCATCAGGGGTTCCAGTCATGTTGTTGGGAACGAGACGCTCCATGAGAAATGGCACACGGAAGATATTCATCCCTGCTTTCCTCAAGATGCCAATGGCAGTCGTGTTGGGCCAGATGTAATCGGTGCCCAGCACGCCAGGAATGTTGCCACTTCCAAACTCTGCTCCAGATTCATTGGAGCCAAACCCTGTAGAAGGTCAGTGAATGAGCTGGCCATGAACATGGGTCTCTTACATTGGAAGGCTGAGGTTCTCTTGGTTTTGGACTTGGGGCCCGGTGCAGCAAGAGCGAGGCCCGCTGTGCTGGCAAGGGTGAAGAACTGTGTAAACTTCATTGTGAAACTTGATTTTGGGAATCTGCTTTAGGAGTTGAGTCTTGAACTGGAGAGAGGTATTCATTTATATGAGATGATCGAACCACCTGGACAGATGGTATAGACTCGATTCTAGCAAGTCTTCCTGTCCCGTTTCGGCACGGAGACATAGTCAAGCTTCCTTGTCTATTATTTGCTAGAGCGAGAGATTTTACGATGTAATTTAGTCACATTGTGGTTGCATCCATCACGGATGAATAGAGAGAAACGGAAGGTCAGCAAGGTATCCTTCAAGGCGACGGCCCGACAGCCCGTGGTGCTTCTGGAAATGAGAAGCAAGATATCTCTTCACGTACAAGTCCCATAAAACGTTTCATATAAGTCTTCATCACATTACTCCGCATATGACTACAGAGTGCATGGACTATCGCATCTGTGCGGGGAAATCATCATGGGGTATATGTTGCTGCAGCCGAAATGCCGGCAGGATCAAGCAATTTTGTCTCAGGTTTAAGTTGACTTGGCTCGGCGAACTTGAGCTGGTCCAATCGATGATCCTTTCGCTTGCAGGGTTGATATTATAGTCCGACATCCTCGCATTCCCTCTGGCATGGGGCCGCGTCATCCGTGCAGACAGCAATATCAGCTTAATCTATTCTTCCCCAGATGTACTAGTCTAGGCGAGGAGAGGGATTCAGCGCAGCCACCTGGGAAAATTATGTCCTACTACTCGAATCCCATTCAGGTACCGGAGTTACACCTGCAGATATGCACCCGTGAAGGAGGATTTACACATGATTCTAGCAAATTGAAGAGGCATAACGAGGGACTCCAAGTATTGGCCAACAGATTCCTAGACGACGTCGCCTGTTTTTGCACGAATCATGGCGCCGTCTTGCCAAGTTGCAACCCTTTCTGATCGAGATTAATTAGGCTTTGAAGAATTACCCCAGGATATCGCTCCGGATTCCCGTACCTTGCCTGTTACGACAAGGGCAGGTGTGCAGGGAGTCCTGTTGCATGAAGGGATCGGCAAGCAAGAGGACAAGATGATTTTGTTTGAGGCAGATAGAGAAGTATGGACATCTAGCCGCTTCCATCGCGGTGATAGCATCAGGAGCAGCGATTACGGCCAGTTTTTCGCCGGCTTTGCGGTCCTGTTAGCCGTCTCAGTAGATGCTCTTACCATCCTTGAGCATTCACAGGCAAGGAATGAAGATATAAAAGGGGGTTCAGAGCTTGCACTGACATGTCTATCATCTCACTGTGTCCAAACAGCATCAAACCTTCAAAATGGCCTCCGCAATTTCCTACCGAATCTACAGGAACGCATTGATCCTGTCTGCCTTCCTGTCGTCTGTTACACAGGCGCAGCAGATTGGCACATACACCACTGAGACCCATCCCTCTATGACATGGCAGACCTGCACCAGCGGTGGAAGTTGTACCACCAACCAGGGCTCTGTCGTTATGGACGCGAACTGGCGATGGGTCCACCAGGTTGGCAGCACCACCAACTGCTATACCGGCAATACGTGGGATACTTCCATCTGTGATACAGACGAGACCTGCGCCACTGAATGTGCCGTTGACGGAGCAAACTATGAATCAACCTACGGTGTTACCACCAGCGGCAGCCAGGTCCGCATCAACTTTGTGACGCAGAACTCAAATGGCGCCAATGTTGGCTCCCGTCTTTACATGCTGGCTGATAATACACACTACGAGATGTTTAAGCTACTCAATCAGGAGTTCACCTTTGACGTGGATGTATCCAACCTCCCCTGTGGCTTGAACGGCGCCCTCTACTTTGTGGCCATGGATGCGGATGGCGGCGTCTCCAAATACCCCAACAACAAGGCTGGCGCCCAATACGGGGTGGGATATTGCGATTCCCAATGTCCGCGCGATCTTAAGTTCATCCAAGGCCAGGCCAATGTGGAAGGCTGGACTCCGTCGTCCAACAACAAAAACACTGGATTGGGCAACCATGGATCTTGCTGTGCCGAGCTGGACATCTGGGAATCCAACAGCATCTCTCAGGCTCTGACCCCCCATCCATGTGATACCGCCACCAACACCATGTGCACTGGTGATGCCTGCGGCGGCACGTATAGCAGTGATCGATATGCGGGCACCTGCGACCCAGATGGCTGCGACTTCAATCCCTACCGCATGGGCAATACCACGTTCTACGGTCCCGGCAAGACGATCGATACCAACTCGCCCTTCACCGTCGTGACGCAGTTCATCACGGATGATGGCACTGATACCGGCACCTTGTCTGAAATCCGCCGCTATTACGTCCAGAACGGCGTCACCTACGCCCAGCCTAATTCGGACATCAGCGGTATCACTGGCAACGCCATCAACGCCGACTACTGCACTGCCGAGAACACTGTCTTTGACGGACCGGGTACCTTTGCTAAGCACGGAGGCCTTTCCGCCATGTCCGAGGCCATGTCCACCGGCATGGTACTGGTCATGTCGCTCTGGGACGACTACTACGCGGATATGCTCTGGCTCGATAGCACCTATCCCACCACTGCGTCTTCGTCGACCCCGGGCGCTGTCCGTGGCTCCTGCTCGACCGACTCCGGCGTCCCCGCCACCATTGAATCCGCGAGTCCTAATTCGTATGTGATCTATTCCAACATCAAAGTTGGTCCGATCGGATCAACCTTCAGCGGTGGTTCTGGCTCTGGAAGCTCCGGCTCGACTTCGACGTCTACTAAGACCTCGACCACCTCGACCAAGACCACCACTTCTGCGACAAGCACCTCGACTGCCGTGGCGCAGCACTATGGTCAATGTGGTGGCCAGGGCTGGACAGGCCCGACTAGTTGCGCCTCCCCTTACACCTGCAAGGTGCAGAACGCGTACTATTCTCAGTGTCTGTAGCTGGGATACAGATGGAGGTGCGGATGCTCGTAACTGAACGGACGTGCCGAACGTGGACATTTTTATTTTTTCTCTTTCTTCGTCTTCTGCTTGAAATTATGTATTGATCTTTGACTGTCCTTAATGCTATAGCTTCTCTACAATGCAAATGTTGTTGCGGTCATCGTATTCCCCATATGGCCATTCTGCCGAGGTTCCCCCGTCCTCAGGCACTCGGGCTCGTATCCAAGCTTGGCGTATCTTCAGCTGACAATAACCTCATATTCCCTAAGAATAGACCTCTTCATCCACGCCTGCTCCATGATAAACACCATGGCCAGCGCTACTAATTCCCAGCAACCCAAAATCTTCTACTGCTATGCCAGCAGCTCCCGAAATGGACAAAAGAAAGAGAACACCATCACCTTCGAGGCCAAAGATCCAGCGACCAACGAAACCAAGTATATAATGCAAGGCGTCAAGCCGGACAAAGCACAGATCGCGAGCACAACTCTTCGCCGGGAGTCTCCTCCTCAACACACATGCATTGAGACGTTCATCTCACCCATTACCCCCGGTGACCCAGACATAGATTCAATAACAGGCCGGCCTCTAACCCACCGGTTATCGTCAGGCCCTGTGGTCACCGAAGTGCCCGTAACGGGGTACTGGCGGCCTCGGAAATTCGAGTTCAAGGGGCGAAAGTATGTCTGGTTGAAAGAGGGGCCGCAAACCAGGCTTTATGAATACTCCTCGTCGAGAACGGTGGAGAAGCGAAAATCCACAGTGACAGAGTTTGAGACTGTTAAGCCGGCGCTTGCGAGTGAGACCATGCCGTTCTGGGCTGGGTTCTTTATGAGTCGCTATTTGGAGGTTAGGGTTGCGGAGGGTGTGGAGGAGGCGTTGCTGGAGGTTATTCTGGCGGGGGCGTTGACTGAGATTATGGTTACTTTGCGTGGGCATTGATCGAATCTTACTAATGAGGGTGGAGATGCTTAATGGGTCGTATGCTTCCTATGTTGTTATTGTGGCTGGTATATATGTGGCTACGCTCTGACTTGGTGATCATATCTCATGCAGATTGGTCAAGTACGGGGGTATCGTAATCTTAGTTGAAGTAATGCATAAGCCCCTGCGACTTTAAACCACGAAGTAAACATACTTCTATTCTAGTATGTACAGTGAATTCCTGATTGTCAGATGTTTTCTGACAGAATACCATCTTAACATATGAGATGATCGTCGGCAAATGACAAATGCTTATGCTGTGTCATGCTACCGTGCCATTTGTCTGCTGGGTGTTTTACCCGATTGGGAAAGTGGCCAACCGCCGAGGTTATCCCGACACGATAACAACGCACGAGATGCCTCGCTGCAGGCCAACACTGACTACTCTTCTTCTTCTTTCTCCTCTTTGTCTGGCTCGTTGGGCGGTATTTCGGGCCGTTTCCCCGGTATTCTACTCAGACCTGTCCACATATTATATAAGAAACCAGATCCAGCACTTCCATGTGCCATGGCGACTAGCGCTGTACATTGTAATTGCGCTCCGCGGTCGAAAATGTCCCAACAAACGGATCTCCAATGGCAACAGGTAAGGCCCGGTCGATGGGAGCGTGGTATCGACGAGGTCGAACAGTTCTACACCTCCCTGGCGAAATCGTATCAAGGAAGCGGGCGCAGCTTCTTCGCCATCACCGGCTTCGTCACATTCTCTGTCAAAGCAGACGACGGTGTTTCCCAAGAGAAAACAACAAGAAAAGTCGAAGATGCGCTGCGAAAGGCATGGGCGCATCTGCGTTTCGACCACCCGACCATTGCTTCGTGGGTGGAATGGGACCCCGAGCGCAAGCGCTGCAGAAAATCGTACGAATCTCCGGCCGGGCAAGATGCCCTCCAGTCGTGGCTGGAGACAACCTTTCTCACCGTGTCAGATGCCATTTCCGGTCTGGAATGGTGCAATTCGGATCCTCCGGTGCCGAAGCTACCGACTCTCTTTCTGATATGGTCACCTCCTCGCGCTAAAGGCTTACTCCAGGGTGATCTTGTGCTCCGCGCTCATCACGACATCATCGACGGCGTTGGGACACTGATGTTATTCGATAATTTCTTTACCCACGCGGCTAGAGCCTATGAACGAGGGTCGGACTATCCTCTTCCTTGTTTTGGTATGGAATACGCAAACTTGAGTCCCCCGTTCCGTGTAGCTGCGGCGCTGCAGCCCAGCATGTCTCCCGAGCAGACGGAAAAATTTGAGTCGGTCATGGCATACAACGCGTTTATGAAGCAGGATCGTATAGAGGTTGCCAGTGTTCCATTTAAGAGGGGAGAACACCTCCCTGGAAAACATCAGAGGCTTGCCGTCACTCTTCCCGCTCGGCAAACCACGGCCATCCTCAGCGCTTGCCGCCGGCTAGGTCTGAGTGTGACGCATGCATACCATGCAGCAATTGCGATGGCGGTGCGGGATCTTCAGGAACGTCGCAATAGCGAACGCCTAGTTAGATACATCAATTACAGCCTGATCAACGAGCGCGGACATTGCTTGAGCCCGTACGATACTTCTCTTCATGCAGCGGCGGTCTACCACTCTGTTTCATGCAGGCTGCTCATTGTGGATACCAAAGTTCCGAGTATAACTGACAGCTCGAGTCCGACGGAGTTGAGCAGAGAGGAGTTTTTGAGGGTCGCGCAGACTGTCAGGGAGTTCTACCAGGGGATCCGGAAGGACAAAGATCACATCCAGATGATACCCTCGTGGTACGCCAGCAACACTATTCCCTACCCACACGACAACGCCCCGCCACCAGTCCCAGAACCGAATCAGTCGCCGTCGGTATCAATTTCCAGCTTGGGTGTGGTGGACAATGTGATCAGCCCTTCGCATGGGGCATTCGAGCTGGATACCCCTTGGGTGACCGGTGAGGAATTGGGGACAGGTCTCGGTCTGTTCCTGGGGACTTGGAAGGGGGTGTTGACTCTGAGCGCGGCATATAATGATGCATGGCATGATAAGGCAGAGGTAGCGAGGTTTATAGAGCGATGCAACATTATTGTGGTCCAGGGGCTGGGGTTAAGCAAGCATTATGATTTTGGGCTTGATTCGACAACCACCTAGATTAAACTTGCTACCATCACTATCATCATAGACTTGCAACCATAGACTATATTGTCGGGTCGGTGAATCGAGATAGAGAGGCCGAGAATATATGCTCCTAATGAACCCTGCAGCTGCAGTGGGTTTGGAACTATCACAAACACTCCGATCGCCAAGATAGCGGCAAGATAAATTCTCAAGACGGACTTCATTCCTTGAATAGAATGCTAGGATGTATCCGTGACAGGAATAAACACAGCCGATGATGCTATAGAATATCGGAGGTCGGGGCCGTACTCCCGCTGAGTCACTCGGTCCAATCTCCCTTGATCGGTGTGGTCCTAGATCCATGAATATCTCCCCAATTAGATCCGATACCCTTGACATATTGGCTGGCTGATCGCCATTGGCGTAAGTTATCTTCTCCTACAGCCTTTATTCCTCAGAAACATGTCATATCTCTATGGGACTCGGTACAATATACAAGCCCCATCCGGAATTTCAGCATCTTGTATGTCGACTCCGACGAAGGACTTATTATTAAATGAGTCCTTGATGCTTACAGCACGTTACAGGCTCCCAAGTTTCCCACTCTGAAACCGGCCCCTGCATCGAAATATCCTGATACTATTGATGTCAGGCAAGACGTCAGCAAGGGCAACTACTGGGGCACCGTGTACACCACCGTCTCATAGTGATGCCGACCATCCAGCTGTTCTTCTTCAGTGAACAGTTCTCAGCTAAGTTCCACGTCCTGACAAAGCTAAGCCTTCCCAGGAACTGTCTGCGCTGTATGTGTCTCTCCATGGCTTGTAGCTTCATCGCGACCCTCTGACAGACAGGATACACCTAGGCCATTCGAGATTTCTGACGAGGATAGTCGACATCGCCAGCACCATTAGCCCCTTTGAGTCGAACCCGGACTTCTTCCGCTGGGGGTATGCGCTCCAATCGTACAAGCTATACCAGTCCTCGTGCAGATGTGGAGCGACGGCTGCGAGGACCAGCTGTACCACGCACTGCCCATTATGCTCTCGTAGTAGATTGCCGGGTTCGTGGCCGTGGTGTTTACGAATCGTCACCGGGTGTGTGATGGCGGTGAAGTTGATGGTGGGTGAAGTAATCTGTGACTGTGAGAGCAAGGAGAATAAGAAGTGGATTTGTTGAACGATGAGAAGGATGTGGTGCTTGCCGAGTTTCCGGTCGGGCCAAAGCCCGCTAAATCCGGTTGCCTAATATGGGGTTGATATTATAAAGCATCAAGCCATAACTATACTCGAATCGACTTGGAAATCCTGCGCCCACATTGACCCTCATTTCTGAAATTGTTCCACAGTTGGTGGATTGGCTAGCGAGTCAGCGAGGCCATTATGATAAAATTACCAGTGGTATATTGTAAGCATATGAGGCATTCGGGCATCACCGCAGAAGCCAACTGGGACCCCATATTTGACCTCCAAAAACCCCTGCTCATGCAGGTCCAGACAAAAGCTGGAGAAATACGGGCAGGGCTGCAGACTGTTGGGAATATTCCGAAGTCATTGGTTCTCATGTCAAGTTTTGCCACGAGTTGAGGTTATGAAGAATGCTTGGGGCAGAACGAGTGAGACATGCGTGAGTCTAGGCAGTCAAACGCAGTGAGCAATATACGCATATCCTGAAGAGGAAATGTCCTCGGCACCATCCACCGCGAATTAAGAGGAATGATGGTCTTGATTGGACCATTTACGGACCCTGAAGCCCTGCATAAGGCGAACTTGTTGCATTTCTGGTGGACCGTCCGTTGTCTACTATGTCAAAGCCATTCGTCAGATATAGACGGCTATCGAAAAAAAGATTTCTGAAGAGAAGGTGATTATGAGTGAGAGTCGGAGACTGTCCCTGGAACTACTCCGTATTGCATTCAATGATCCGAGGACTCCGTTCTCCAGGGCTTTCGGCTCAAATCATCCCGATGACAAGGGACCAATTACAATCTGGAGAGAGAGCTAAGACAGCTAAGAGAGCTAAGAGATATAGGGCTATTGCCTCTCTTGCAGTATTATTGGGGATTCAGGTGGGCTACGGAGTAACTGCCGCAAACTGGAACAAGCGGCAGTAAGGCATCAAGATAACCCACCTATCATCCACTTCCCCCTGAGCTTCATGGAACGTGTGCTGTGCAAGGTTGGCTGGATTCCAGCCGAATACGGACACGGATACGTAGCCACAATTAATTGTTTTAATGAACATGGTTGATTAGCCTGTCTACTTGCAACACTTGTGGGCGCCCAAAGCAGAAAGTAGCCAGTGTTGGCGCTAAAAGGATATTCTCTATACTCAATCGGTCGAGGCACTAAGACATTCTCAAACGTCTCGCAAGTCAAGAACAGTCCCTAATATGCTTAGAGGTGGGCAAGCACTGCTAAGTGTCTCGGCAGGTTTCCGGATTCGTGGAGAATCTCCGACGAAGCTTTTGGTCCAAGTGGAGAGATCCAAAGACTCTATTCCACTTTGGTGCCAGCGCGCTATTACTAGAGGGATCTCACGACTCAGTTCCCAACCAGGTGGGGTTCCCGCACAGGTCAGACGGCAGTTTAGGTTGTTCCTGCAGTGTCGTACACTTTCTCTTCGGTTTGACCCGTTTTATCGGAGTTCCTTCGGAAGCCTCTGGATGCCCCTGGACGCCCCTGTCATCTGCTATATCCGTACACCAGACCAACACCATATATAAAGCTTCAGACGTCCTCACCATGGGTTCATTTTTGTCCTCATCCGCGCTCCTTTCGTCTTTCGTTTTCTATTGTAACTACCATTTTTAGGGTATCTGTTGACCAGAACCTTGTCCGATCTTTCTAAACTTACTCCAACCACTCGACTTCCGCTCTCTCACCATGCATTTCTTCCAATCCTCCCTCGTGGCCGCGACCATGGGCGCTGCGCTGGTCGCTGCTGCTCCTGCTGCCGATCTCGAGACTCGTGGCTCTTGCACCTTCACTTCTGCGGCTGCGGCTAAGTCTGGCAAGGCCTCCTGCTCCACCATCACCCTGAGCAACATTGCTGTGCCCGCCGGTGAGACTCTGGACCTCACTGGCCTGAAGACCGGTGCCACTGTAAGTCCCTCATAATTGGTATGGTAAATGCCGTTGACTGACGTGTTGGCAAAGGTCATCTTCGATGGTACCACCACCTTCGGCTACAAGGAATGGGCCGGCCCCCTGATTTCCATGTCCGGAACCAGCATTACCGTCAAGCAGAACACTGGTGCTAAGATTGACTGTGATGGTGCTCGTTGGTGGGACGGCAAGGGAGGCAACGGCGGCAAGAAGAAGCCCAAGTTCTTCGCTGCTCACAAGCTGAACAAGTCCAACATCACCGGTCTGAAGGTCTACAACACCCCCGTTCAGGGCTTCAGCATCCAGGCCGACAACCTCACCATCAAGGACGTCCTGATCGATAACTCCGCTGGTACCAAGCTCGGCCACAACACCGATGCTTTCGATGTCGGCTCCAGCACCTACATCACCATTGACGGTGCCACCGTCTACAACCAGGACGACTGCCTGGCCATCAACTCCGGTGAGCACATCACCTTCACCAACGGCTATTGCAATGGTGGCCACGGTCTCTCCATCGGCTCCGTCGGCGGCCGCTCGGACAACACCGTCAACGATGTCACCATCTCCAACTCCCAGGTCATCAACTCCCAGAACGGCGCTCGTATCAAGACCGTCTATGGCGCGACTGGCTCCGTCACCGGCGTCAAGTTCCAGGACATCACCCTCAAGGGTATCACCAAGTACGGTATTATCGTCGAGCAGGACTACGAGAACGGCAGCCCCACCGGCAAGCCCACCAACGGCGTCAAGGTCTCCGATATCACCTTCCAGAAGGTCACCGGTACCGTGACCAGCTCCGCCACTGATATTTACATCCTCTGTGGATCTGGCAGCTGCACTAACTGGACCTGGTCTGGCAATAGCGTCACTGGCGGCAAGAAGAGCACCAGCTGCAAGAACGTTCCTGCTGGCGCCTCTTGCTAGTTGTCTCTAGAAGCCTATGGCCGGCGGGCTTCTGTCAAGGGAGTGTTCTGTTCGTGTCTTCGCTCTGTTAATCCTTGTATTTTAAGTACATAATTCTATAATAAAAGACATATTCAAGTCTACCTCCCGAAGTTCCGCAATTAGTCGGTAGGCTCTCTATCTGCCAAGCTCTTTCGGTATTGATCGGTCGCGTTTGACACAAGACTGACGGCAGTGGTGCATCCAAGACCTTTGCGTCGGGTTTGATGCCGCAATGCGACCTATCTTCCCCTAAACCTCACTGTAAGCGATCCTCGCATATTCACAATCCCTTGCATACTTCCGCGGAGCTAATTTGGATGGGTGTCAATCATTTTCTGCGAGGAATGTCTGCCCAGTTTGCCCTCATACTTACGGTCTGGAATGCAAGGGGCGTTCCCATCGAGCAGTGATCGACCGAGTGTTTTGATTACGATGCCGCTTAAATACACCCTGCTCATTCGCGACTCTTTTCCGTCCGCTTCAATCGCCAGCACTCTCCAGCCATCATGCATCTCACTCACAGCCTCGCCCTCGTGTCCCTCGCGACATCCACCCTGGCATTCCAGATCCCCAACTCCAACCGACCCTCCACCAAGCACACACCCAGCAGCGACGACAAAACCACCAACCCAACCGTCCGCGACATCTTCCAATTCCCAGACAACGGCTCCTTCGTCGACAACGTCGTCGTCCGGCCCGACGGCACCCTCCTCCTCACCCGGATCGACGTCCCAGAAGTCTGGTCCGTGGACCCCAGAACCGGCTCCGGGACCCTAGCCTACTCGTTCGCCCAGCAAAGCAGCGACATCACGGCTGTCTTCGGCATCACCGAAGTCGAGCATGACGTCTTCGCCGTCGTAGCGGGCAAATTCACGCTCGAGGGCTTCGCCGCCGAGCAGGGCTCCTTCGGCGTCTGGAGACTCGACTTCAACGACGACGGCAACTACGACGTGCTTGAGGTGCCAAATTCGTGGAGTGGTGAGGAGTTTAGCCTCAGTAAGAACACCCCCAGCGCAGTCAGCAAGATCGTCGACATTCCCGAGGCCAAGGCGCTGGGTGCGAGTACGCTGTACAAGCCCAACGATGAGGCGCGGTACCTGCTTATTTCGGATAGTCCCGACGGGATGATCTGGCGGGTGGACGTGGATTCGGGGGAGTATGCGGCTGCGCTGCAGGATGAGTCGATGCTGCCTGCGCCGAATGCGCCGCCAATGGGTGTCAATGGGATCCATGTGGTCGGGGAGTATCTGCACTATGTGAGCGTGACGAAGAAGGAGTATCGGCGGGTGAAGATCGACGAGATGGCGAATGCGGCCGGGCCGTTCGAGTTGATTACGACGGAGATCAACCCAGATAGTTTTGATATTACGGACGATGGGACGGCGTACTTCGCGACGAATCCGGAGAATACGATTGTCAAGTATACGCCTGAGGGCAAGATTGAGAATTTCGCTGGTGGCAAGAATTCGACTGTGCTGCCTGGGCCAACATGCTGTGCGTTGGATAGAAAGGGACAGACGTTGTATGTTGGCACGAACGGGGGCTTGATGGCACCGGTTGGCGGGACTTACAAGGAGCCTGGAAAAATTGCCGCTATTTCGCTTTGAAAACTGGACTGGATGAGTATTTGAGAGGCCCTTTGCTGAGGAAGAGCTTTATTTTTTTAATGTAGTCTCTAATAGCAGAGTAACAATGACAACCTTCATAGTTGTTCTCTATCGCGCAGTTGGCTTGACTTGATTACGGAGGATCAACGCATGTCTGTAGATTGATTGGTGAACGAGATCAAGTTTCCAGGAAGATGCACAGTGGACAGCAAAATCTGCTTACATACATGGGCTAAGACGTTTCAATGTACTCGCTGTCCCACAAAGCAAGGGCAGGAAAATTATAACACTCAGACGACAGCATTCAGCCACACCGGCCAGGTAGTCTTCCTCATCAACATGAATCTCCTCGCACATTTCCTTCGCACCGTACTTGCGAAGAACATCGGCCACTTCAACGTATCCCTTTGCAATAGCCAATAATAGAAGAGACGGAAAAGATCCTATGCGCATGTTGGGTTCCGCCCCGTGACGGAGGAGAAGCTCAGCGACTTCCAAGTAACCAGCAGCCACAGCGAGTGAGAGAGGCGTCTCGCCAGTGTCGCTCTTCTCATTCGCATCGAAGCCCCGCTCGAGCAACTTGGCGATCAACATGCACTTCATCGACCGAGTGGCGTTGACGAGAGTAACGTGTTGTCTTCCTCGCTGGAAGGCCGTGGATCGGCTCCATAGTCCATGAGAAGCTCCGCCTTGTCGTAATACAGCTGGCTCATTGCGCATGCCAGAGGTGGCAGTAGCCAGCCCTTACGAGATTGTCTCCGAATAGACGGATGGCCCTGCTGCAGGGCTTCTGAGTATGCATTGGGGTCAAGACCTTGCTCAAGAAGTCGCCTGAGCACCTCGATGCTCAAGTTCCTGACCACCCAAAACAGCAGACTCGGATCGTCGCCAGGCCGTATTTGATCGAGGCTTTGCACAGGAAACGAAGAAGTCGTGATCTTCTGGAACTTTAGCCCCGTGGGCAATCAAGTACGACGCGATGTCCAAGTAGCCACATTCAACTGCTATTTTGATGGGCGTCATTTCTCGAATCGACGGCACGTTTAAATCGACTCCGTGCCCCACCAGGAGCTTAACTCCTCCATGTGACCGCGTATTACCATAAGATGAAGGTAGGATAATACTTCGCCTGGGGGATCACAGGATGCTGTCTGATGGACATCAGCGCCTTTTTGGATAAAAAACGCCATACATTCCGCGTCACCCGACAAAGCAGCATGAAGAAGTGGTCTGGGTCCAATTTCTTCCCCAACATGTATGTTCTCACCTTTATCAACAAGTAGTTTGATCAACTCGAGCTTTCCCAGACCAGCGACATAGTTCAGTGGCGTTATTGATTTGAAACAGTGCTCTTCAATATCGGCACCATACTCGTCGAGTAGAAGCTCTATCACTCGTGTTTGTTCGCTTTCCAGTGCGTAACAAAGAGGCGTGTGGAGTTGATCGTCACCAACTAGTATGACTGAGCCAATTTTCGCGTTAATGTCGCCTGGCTTCGCAGCCAGTGATCGTCTAACGACTTTTACAAGTCCATGGCAAGCGCCAAAGGCAAGAGCGGTGTGATGCTCGAATTCTGCATTGTATCGGTGCATGTATAGGTTTATGATGCTGCAGATAAATCGGTTTGTGCGAGAGAATGCATTAAGCCAAGCTTAATTCTGGAGTTGCTTCATTATCTCTAGCAAAAGCTCATTAGGTAAGGAAAGTAGGCTCATGATCAAAGGTCTTAAGCGAAACCTCAGGTCAGGAATGATTACATTAAGAAAAGAGGAAAGACATGCAGGTGTGAGATGGGGGAGCTAGGACCTTCAAGTGTTGTGGTAAACAAATAAGTATCCTCAGAAACTCCTGAAGCGAGAGTCATTCGCTTGTGTTAGTCAAATTTCATCCACTTGGGACGCTTCTGTAGATTTTATATACAGTTACTTCTGGACAGACCTCTGCTCACCCTAAGCAGAAATGAGTACTCTTCTCTCATTCAGACAGAGCAAGGAGATTTTTCACTCTGTAGACATTTAAAGAAAGAACACCCTGCACTGTTATATTGCCTTGAAAAGTCATGGCTTTCCTAGAAGGTATACCGACGAAGAGTCACGTGACTTGAAAGGGGACATGCCTGAGGCTCCCACATGGTGTGGAGACAAATTGACACAAACTGGGGAAAACATGTGCCATCTCCGCCGGATCCTGTTTCCTCTCCAATCTCGGTCCGCTACCGGCATCGGTCTTCCTCATGTGCAGATTCGAATCATGTCTGAACATCCATCAGAACAGCTCAGTGCAGAATATCGTTTAGATTCTGGTGCATACTCGAATTACACTCGCTCACCATTGCCGACGCGAGTCAGCAGTGCGTGCGAGAGATGCCGCCGCCATAAAACTCGGGTATGGATTTCCATCAGAACGTTCCAATGCTGCCCTCTGAAAAATTACTTACGTTTTACTACCTCTTGGTCTGCAGTGTGATCCCTTCCGACCTTGCTCGCTCTGTGCACGAGCAAAAGTTGATTGCCAACCGCTTCCTGCTAGTCGGACCCGGAGGGATAGCACTCGGAAGTAAGTCACTAGGGACGAGATTATTACTAAAACTTCTCATTCTTCTTAATTTCCCTAACGAGTAGCAGATCAAAGAG
This sequence comes from Aspergillus udagawae, assembly GCF_001078395.1. Lineage (NCBI taxonomy): Eukaryota > Fungi > Ascomycota > Eurotiomycetes > Eurotiales > Aspergillaceae > Aspergillus > Aspergillus udagawae. The sequence goes on from NW_025091270.1 coordinate 712,084, forward strand.
AAGTCTGCGAAGCCATCAGCGACAAAGAACCACATCAACAGCCAGTGCTGTCCAACCTTCAGAGAGCTTCGATGACCCCAATAACGAGGCTCCACCAGTGGAAGGTACTAACAATGACCGCTGTATATCCACAGACGGCCGTGTTACACATCCGGCAATTGACTACGGTGAAGCGGAATCTACCATGGGAATTGTTCAAAAAATCTGTGAACTTGGTAGACAGCATATCGATGAGCAAGCCACTTCTGCCATTCCAGGCTACCGAGCGAGCACCAGCGTTGCCAAGCGGCGCACCGCAGCTGTCGGACAACGGCTTCCCATTTCGTCAATACTAGGTCAGAATTTACCGCCGACGGAGATAATGTTTTCGTTGCTCGAGGACTACTTTGACGCAGTCCATTGGTTTTCTCTTGCTATTTATGAACCTACCTTTCGCAGGAAACTCTTGTCCGTAACCGATGGGCTTGCCTATCCCTCTCAGAAATCATTCCTGTTGCTCCTTGCAGTCGTACTGGGCATGGGAGCGTGGTATCGGTCCCAAAGGAGGACGACTGACTTGACCGACAATGGCGATTGGCAACAATTGAGTGCGAACCTCTTAAAGATCGTCGAATCGCACATTGTTGAGTTGATGGACGAACCTTCTGTTACAGCAGCCCAGATTTGTATCCTTTTTGGATCCTACCACGTCTATCACGGGCGTCCCAATCTCTCCTTCTCATTACTTGGTGCGACTATCAAGATATCCCAAGCGGCAGGGTTGCACCGTGAACCCTCGAGGGGCAACTTTGAGGATATTGAAGAAAGGAAACGCGTGTGGTGGACCATATACACTTGGGATCGTTTTGCGTCGATCACCTATGGCCGACCACTAGGAATCAACGACAAGGACTGCAATCTCAGCATGCCAGCGAATATTTTCGAAAATCCCTACTTTGTTACCCCGAGATCAGAGCAGGGATATACCGTCTGTTACTCTACATATCAAAGGGAATTGAACCGTCTCTACCTCATGGCATCCGCTGCCCTGGAGGCAATTTTCGGCTCGCGGACGTCAGGCTCGTCTGAGGAACTGGCCGGGGACGCATACGTGGCGCTCGTCAAAGAAGCAACTCAAAACCTTCGGAGATGGCGGGATGAATTACCCGAGCATCTAGTCTTGGACCTTGAGAGTGACTTCCAGCCTGACAGCGGACTCAGCGCAAGGGCACATGCCTTACAATCGTTGTCTTTGCAGTTGACCTACGATAATATCCTCATTGTCCTCCACCGGCCTTTGTTGGCAAGGCAAGTTGATCACCTATCGACGACGCATCACCCTTCTAGCAGAAGCGGCGGAATAGATTCCCCAGGCTGCCATCCGAGCGGGCCATCGCCAGCACAAAGGGACCCAGCATTCGATGCTGTATCGCCGAATGCATCCGTCACAAGTCCTGTACACTGGTGGAATGCGGCCTTGAGAACATCCCGAGTGACTGAGTTACCGGTCCTGGCTCAGCTTGCGACGGATAGTCATCTGGTTGCCTTCTTGGCCATAAATCTATTCAACGCGGCAATTGTGCTGGCGGTCATGGCTCTGTCAGATCCCCTCTCTGACACAGCACAGGTCGTGAAGCGGACAATCACTCGTATCTTGCGTCTGCAGGATCTTCTTGGAAAGCGCTCTGCATTATCGAAGCAAAGTACAACAGTTTTGAAGAATGTCGTCACATTGCTTCTCCGTCGCGAATCAGAGGCTATTCTAGCTCCAATAACGGCAAACAATCAGCAAGAAGGCCACCAGTCTTTAGTAGACTATCCACCGATGTCAGTGGAAGATACGCTTCGACTCCCCCTCGACGCCACACTTGAATTTTTTGATGCCCCCGCGCGACGGCCGGCATGGCCAGACCAGAGCAGGGCTCAGCGTCTGAACGAAAGTTTAGCGTCAGTTCAATTCGGTGAGTGACTTTGCGTCTTTCTAAATAGCTCCATGACTGGAAATGCTGATCTGTGGCTTTCTCTCCAGTCGTTCCCTCCGGCAATGATGAGCATTCCTTCAACTGGTGTGCGAGTGGAGACATTCACCAAGCTCGCGGTACCATTCAGGACACGTTACAACCAGACCCTGCATGGCAGCAGTCTGCCTCCAACGAATGGCGGGACTCCAGCGTTTCTCTTGGGACAATGGAAACCGCCAGCTACGGGACAGGTGAACGAGGGTTATACTGGCTATGGGATATGTCATGGAATGGAACAGAGTCATAGGCTTTAAATATTGGCCTGACGTATGACCAGTTTCTAGGAAATGGAAGGAAATGTCACTTGAGTTACAGCAACGGGCGCAGATTCACTCTATGTCAATGTGGCTTTCGCTACATGCTCGTCTACACCAGGGCCGTAGATGACACTCTTGATCCCTGCTCGGCTGACCACATTCTTAAACGCGTCTTCTGCGTGAGTGAACGGAAACTCGTGGGTGACAAGACCATCTAGTCTAATCCGACGAGAATGGAGCAGCTCGATTGCCGTCCGGTAATCCCCAGGACCATATCGAAAACTCCCTTTGAAGACGATCTCCTTGTCACAGATCTGACCGACCGGAAGGGAGGGATTCGGCTTCCCCAAACCCACCTGGACGAACGTTCCTCCAGACGCGAGGACATGAATACCGCAGTTCATGCAAGGCTCCGCCCCGGTGGCATCCAGCACAACGTCGGCGCCTATCTCCAGTTCCACCGTATTTAGAATGTCCTCTGCATTCTGTTCCGGGGACTCGGGTGTCATCTGGTATGTGTGCGTGGCCCCGTATTTCAGCGCCGAGCTGAGTCTGCTGGGCACGACGTCCACGACGAGCACAGTTGACGCCCCAAAGGCACGCGCTACGGCCACACAGAGCAGGCCGACCGGACCCGCTCCGAAGACGACGACTGCTTTTCCCTGCATATCTCCTGCGAGTCGACAACTGTGCACAGCCACACTGAGCGGCTCAATCAGGGTGCCATCCCTTAGCGAGACATGTGCGGGCAGTTTATAGCAGCACTCTGCTGGAACGAGATAATAAGTAGCAAGTGTCCCGTCATGGGGAGGGGTGGCGGCGAAGCGCATCTCCCGGCAGAGATTGTATCTGCCCGCACGGCAATGGCGGCAGGTATTACACGCGACGCCGGGCTCCAGTGCGACACGATCTCCTACAGCAAAACCTGATTTGCTTCCGCATTCAACCACAATGCCGGACGACTCGTGACCCAAGATGATTGGGGTTTCGACGATATATCGTCCTATACGGCCGTGCTGCCAGTAATGTACCTATGTATCCGACAACTTAGCTTTCAATGTTGGCAGGCAATCTCCAACCATGAACGAAGTGATCCACCCACATCTGAACCGCATAAACCGGTTGCTATAATTCGGACAAGCACGTCTCTCTCTGACCGCAGAGTAGGTATAGCACGCTGCTCATAGTGGAATGATCCCCCAGGATGCAACACAAAGGCCTGGTTTACCGCCTGGGTGATTTGAGGTGAGCAAGAGGGACAAAGACTCGGCCAAGACTACACCAACCTGATTCGGTGTTACAACCGTCATATTTGCAATTGTGTGTTCGATGAAATAATATCTTCAAGGTTTCGCCCAGTCTTTAAATTCCTTCATCGTGCGGTTGTGTATCCTACCCCGGCAGGAGCGGTAACCCCATGATGTACCGGTTCCGTGAGCATCGGTTCCGGCGGATGTTGTCCCTGTCTAGTCGGGCCGATCCCCACTCCGGATGTTTGTGTACTCGTCTTGAAGTCTATCCTGACCAAAATGGCGCGCCCTGTGATAGAATTCAATGATTCGTGGTTGTGTAGTAAATAGCAGCCGAAGTCGTCGCCTTTTTGACCTTCCTGCCGAGAGGAGACATTCAACAAAGCGACAACTCGCTCTATATGCACATTATGTCGGAGTCCATAGTAGCCGAACTCACAAATTTCAATGTTGTCATCCTTTTACGATCAAAACTTCTCTAACCCTTGTCTTTGTCGGTCGGTGCGCTCCTCCCTCGGCGTTGGTGTTACCGGAACCGAGTGGGGTCTTGGCGAGTTCAATTGACTTTTCTGCGGGCACGGAACCGAAGCCACTGAAGGTTCACGTTTCTTGTCCATCGGAACCGGTAGAACTAGAGAAGTGATGGGACCAATCATTGCGCTTGACATCTGAACTCAACCTGTGCTCAAGCGTGCCTGCGGGTCAGGGTCCTACCATCATTGGCTGCATTGAGTAAGGTTTACATACAAATCCCGAGCATGAGAGCTTTTCTCGGAAGGCTATTCGGCTCCGACCGACAGAGACATGAGATCTTTGACCAAGTACCGTGATGAGAGTGGATTGTGGAGTTTGTACCAGACTTGAACATGGCGTCCTGGGATACTTGCAAGTCGGACCTACACCTTGACCTGGAGAAAAATCTAACTTCCCCATGGGACCAGACTCCGGGGTAGAAAACTAGAAATAGAGCCGCTGCCACCTGGTTGCGATCGATTATCAGTGACTCGGCATCTATCAATTGATTTTTCACCTGTATCCGTGTTTCTTTTATGGAAGCCATGAGTGTCAGAAGAACCTCGGCAACGGCGCACAATGCGGCCATCAAAGGCCGCTCGCAAGCTGTGGCTGCGCAAGTTGCAGAGCAGGAATCCTGGCTGGAGAGAAAGCTCAAGCCCAAGAAGGTCACTGCCAGATATCCATTCAAGGGAGCGCCGTTGCTGTATGCGACATGTGCCTTCGGAAGTTTGGGGGATGCATTGTTCGGATACAACTCTGGTATTGCCACCTACAAGCTGGAGGGAGGGCGTGCTGCTAATACTAATGGCGATAGGTATTATGTCCGGCTTGCTGGTCAATCCCGTCTTTGTGTCTCGCTTCTTCAAAGACTATGGCGGTGCAGACGGTACTACGAGTGCGGTCGATCCATCTATCACGGGCATTTCAGTCGCATGTCTCCAAGCATCAGCAGCCGTGGGTGCACTCATTGCAGGGCGTCTCGGCGACATCATCGGACGAAAGAAGTGCGTCCGCATCGGCGGCTTCATCTACTTCTTCAGTGCATTCATTCAAATATTCGCTCCGGACTTCGCCACGTTTATCGCCGGCCGTACCATCCAGGGTCTGGGAGTCGGATTTCTGTCCATGACCGTGCCTATTATCCAGACGGAGATTGCAGCCCCACATCGCCGTGGTCTTATGGTAGGAATTGAGTATACGTTCCTGATTGCAGGATATATGTTGTCATGCTGGGTGGACTACGGTTTCAATTTCCTTTTACCGAGCCATATGTCGTGGCAGGGCCCGTTCATCGTTCAAATCATTCTTTCTTTTATCTTGTTGGCCATGTCCTTTTTCTTGCCCGAGACACCTCGTTGGCTAGCGAAGAATGGTTTTATGCAAGAGAGTTTGCAGACTGTTGCGGACTTGCATTCTGGAGGTGACACAGAGGCCGAGCATGTGCAGCAGGTCTTCCTCGAGATCCAAGAAGCAGTCATATATGAAACCAATCTAGGAAAGTCCACTTGGAAGGTAGGCCTGGCAATCCTGTTATGGTTCTGGCGAGTTTCAACCTGGCTAACAAGATGAAAAGGAAATGTTCACCCGTTACCGCAAACGAACGATCGTCGGAATCACGGTCCAGATGTTCGCCCAGCTGAACGGAATCAACATCATCTCATTCTACCTTCCGAGCACCCTTGCCTCAGCCGGATTTGACAATCGGAAATCGCTCCTGTACACGGCTGCGAATGCGCTTCCGTATACAGCCGCTACAATCGTAACATGGTGGCTAGCGGACAAATGGGGGCGGAAACCTTTGCTCATTCTAGGAGGTGAGTCTCACAGTGCCTTCTCAAACTCATATGGCCAGCTAACCCTTTTTATCAATCAGGCTTCGCGATGGCAGTCCTGCTCGGTATCGTCTGCGCCTTCACCGAGGCCAACCTGGACATCACAGTCAAAGCCAACGGCCAATATGCCTTCGTCATGCTCTATAACATTGTCTACGGCTTCACCTGGGGCCCGATGCCCTGGCTTCTGCCCGCCGAGATCTTCCCCCTGCGCAGCCGCAGTAAGGGAATGGCGCTGGCTACGACGAGCAACTGGATCTTCAACTTTATCATCGGCATGGTGTCTCCGGATGCTTTTGCGGGTATCCACGGGTACTTCTACCTGGTGATTGCAGGATTCTGTCTCTTCTCCGCCGGTCTGGCTCACTTTTACTATGTGGAGACTGCGAATAATACTCTTGAGGAAATTGCGGTCTTATTCGGGGACCAGGCGTTTGCTGATGGGGACGGAGAGGTCATGGAGGTTGCTGAGGTGCGGACTGACCATGGGAAGGAGCTTGTTTGAGGTAGCCGGACTGTCAAGGATGTTTTGACTATGTTCTCTTTGGTATTTACTGGATGACAACCTGTGTTGACCCATCCTTGTATAGCAGCAATTAGTACCAAGCACTAAAGGTAGGGTACCGAAGTTAATAGTACTTAGCTCTAGGGTCTTACAACGCTACTGACTGTATTGTACATGCTAAACCTGCAGAGTATTCAATATACTAATATGATGTTTGGAAAATAGACTAGCAATATTGCACTGATAGGTTCTATGACTGTAGCGTCATAGCATCTACGCACTTTACTCAGTGATATACCGAAACTAGCAACTGCTAATATATATATATATATAACTTTCGAGGGTAAAACACCACGGCATCGCAAATCATACCTCCCATATCTTACAATAGATAATAATAAAGACAAATCATATCCAGGCTCTACAAATTAATTCTTACGTAGAAAGAATATCTGCTTCTTACGGTCTTACCTGTACGCCACCCAGAAGCAAAACGCTCAGTACAATAGATAGTATCCTCACCAGCAAGTCAACAGACTGACCGTATACCTACAGAATCATGTCAAAGACTACTAAAGCCCTTATTCAAGTAACTGTCCTAAAGCCAGACACGACTGACCAAATCCCGAAGAATGACTGTAGAACGCTGATCAGGGCCCTGCAACAGGGATAACGGTGATGCATGGAATCAGGGCGACGATCGGGAAGATCTAGAGGCAGACTAAATATACTCTATCTGCTATTGTGTTCGTTAATTCCAACAAGAATAAAAGTGTATCGGTTCAGTCATTCCAGCAGATGATTCTATTTGTTTCCGTGGAACAGAATGAGGTACCTTTTCCCTTCCTACGGGAGACAGTGGTACAAAGAGGCATGCATCACTTTCACTCTTACCTGTTGGTATTACTAAATGCCATCAGCCCCACGGATGTCAAACCATATGTGGGATAGAGTACATTTAGTATATTAAAGCTTACATACAGAGTAGTATCAATATTAATTTCCATATAAGTAGGGATGTTAAATCCTTATAGTGGGATATTGGCTACCAACGTACCTTGATATATATATATGCATTTTGAATATGCAGTACTAGTGGCAGGGTACACTGTATCTACTATATATTTCTAGATTCTAACTATACAGGGTACTACCCTAGTGCATAAGGATGGAATATCCATCTTAGTGTTTGATATCCTTACTATATGAATATTCAATATCGGAGTTATTTGGTGTTCCCTCCCTAGCTGCGGCGGGTGTGGGTAAAAAAGAATGTGTCCCCGTAAATAGTTCGCCGTTGGACGGAAAAAGGTACCGACACACGATGTCTCAGACAAAGCACGCAGTCCCAATGTCCATGGCAACTGGCAGGTTCAATTGATTCTTGTACAACTCAGCAAATGAGCTAGAATGCTATTCAACGCACGAAAAAAGGCACCAGGGTGCTCCACCTGTCAAAACAATCCCAGAGTGGCGAGTGCAAACCTGACATGCTGTAGGGGCGCACAATCATTCCACTGCAGCGGGCCGGGAGTCTTAGAAGCAAGGGCAGTGTCAAAGCGCAAGCCTTTACCTTCTTGGCGTAAATGCATTCTTTGCCAGAAGGATTGATGGTAGAGGAGGGTGTGACAAGACGCATTATTTGGCGTATGGGTGCGTTCAATAGAGACTAGCCAACTGTCTCAGTCTGAATATTGTAGTCGTCGGGCTTATTTATTGGTTTCCGTTGATATGATGTTGACATACTGTTATGAGCAGTGATATTTGACCAATTTAGTCCATTTCGCCAATAAACGAGAGACTACAGTCAGTAGCATTGTGGTGAGAATAGTCAACCAGAGAAAGGAGTACTAACATCAGTATAAGCTGTTTAGAGGGTTACTTACCCTTTTGTTATGGTTAAAGCCTGATAACCAAATCTAAACTATGTGCCACTGGGAGTGGAATTAACATCCACCCAACCAGCGGAACGGCTTGTTGACGGTTATGCATGTTGCGGTGCCATCGGAATGCTAAATGGAAACACCTCAAGAGGTCCAATCATTTTTTTTCTGAGAGTCCGCAACAGTCCTATCCCATCCCTCCCAGCAAGCGGTGCCACAGTCATTTCTTTGTGGCAACCACACTGAGATTGTGTACGCCACTATGTATGACTATCACATTGCCAACCTCTGGGATAGAGTCCTGCGAAAAGGTGACAGGAATGTCGGATTGAGAAGCTGCATGGGTACACGGAAGATATCCCCAATAAAATATGTCAACTACTGGCGGCCGGAGCTGCCCCTTGCAGATCTCTAAGCCGTGGCTGCTGAGACGAGGATTGGCCCGCGCCGTTAAGGGGACAAACGGCCTCTGATCCCTCTGATTTGATACTTGGTTCCAGAGTTTGCCTGAGGGACTCGGAGAATGAGATAAACTGTTTTCCCAATTTAGCAATGATCACATATGAGCTATGCGGCTTCACCATGGACCAGATCGGCCCGGCCCACCGATCAGAGCCCTTTGTGTGCATATCTCATGAGCTGTGGGAGAGTACAGAAATACCTTGGCCTGCCGATTCGGAAGCTATGACACCATAGTGCAAAGCGTGCCACTGGAGGAACGAAAGACCAGCCAAACAAATACTGTCAAGCCCCCCAAAAAAGGGCGGGCCGTCCTGCGTTCATATGACCTCCATCTTCCTCGGAGAGTTTCAAACCTAAATGATGCGGCTTCTGCAAAGCCTTATATGCGAGCACCAAGGAAAAGATGCTCACAAGTGCGAACGGGAGCATCGCAGAAAGGATATATGTTCCCGACAACCTGTTGGCGTCGGTCTCTGCGACGGACGACGAGGATCATTGCAACCATCAAAGATTTACCTTAGGCGAGGAGGACCATTCAGAGTGCGAAATTCATGTTCCCAAGAAGAGAGTGTCAACTATAAGCTGGTCGGATCACGGAGCATATCTGCCCACGACACAATATAGTCGTCTAAGCCAGACAGTCGCCATTGAAGAAGGAAGGGAAGACGTATCTCTCTCGGAAAACAGCAAAACGAATGACGGCCCATCCTGCCCCTCCACCGGATCGATCTCTCGAGAAGACCCTGTTTACATTTCATACGATGCAGCGTCGCCGCAGGATCCTCAGGGCTGTCAGTATACTCGAGCGTCTCTTCACCCACGTGCACACAACAGGTTTAGCTATCGGAACTCGCTACCGGTAGGCCAAGCCCTAAGGAGCACGCCGCGCGACATACGCCAAGGCAGCGTCCGAAGTCTGTACAACAGGGCCGCCCTCGTTAAGATCAAGCATCAGCGAAGATACTGGCGTCGGCTGCTGTTCGAGTATGCAGTATACACGGTCCTTGTACTGTTCGTGTACTTTGTTCTGATCGGGGTACCTCTGTGGAAGGGAGCAGTATGGTGGCTTCACTGGGTTATGCAGAAAAAAACAGTCTTTCAGGGCGGCTGGGCGATTGTCATCGGTCTTCTCGTGTTGTAAGTCATCCTGAGACGCGAAGGCGCAATTCAATGAACAATGGCTCACAGTTCGGACAACGGTAGCTATTCGTATACCCCCCTACTTACCACATTCGAGGAAACCTCCCCTGGACCAGAGTTCTTCCAACAGCGCCGGATTACTCCAAACCCCACGGACACTGCGCTCCTGATCCCCTGCTACAGATCGGCTCCCATCATCGGCAGAACGCTCGAGGCCGCGCTCCAAATCTTCCCGGCATCGCATATCTACGTTGTTGCCAACGGGAACTCGTCCCAACCGCTGGACAACACCGAGGAGATCTGCCGCAGCTACGGAGTCAATCACATATGGTCACCTGTGGGGTCAAAGATTATTGCGATATTCATCGGTTGCTACGCTGTCAAGGACTTTCGTAACGTCCTCTTGATCGACGATGATTGTATCCTCCCGCCTAACTTCCCCGTAGTCGTGTCCCGCCTCAACGAAGAAGTCCGCTGCATCGGCTACACGATCAAATCCGTCGGACCCGATGCCTCGCGCGGATCGTATTGTCAGCAAGCACAAGACCTCGAGTACAAACTGTCCGGCCTGACTCGGTGCTTTGCGGGGCGCATCGGCAGCGCTACATTCCCCCACGGCGCCATCTCACTGTGGGAACGGACGTTTCTGAAGCGGACCCTTCACAATCATCCCGGCTTTTCCATTAGCGAGGACTGGTTTTTGGGTGATAGCTGTCGGCGCCTAGGGGGCAGGATCCAGATGTGTAGCGCCGTCTTCGTGGAGACTACGACGCCCGCCTCCGTGCTGTTTGGCGAAATCGACGAAGACCGAGGCGGATTCGGCGAGCCAACGGTCTTCAAGCAGCGCTTCCTACGGTGGAACTTTTTTGTCGCCAATGGCTTGTGGTACAACCTCTCGTACCTCTTCGCATCGTGGAAGCTGGGTCGGTGGGAATTCGCGACAAAGGTCTTGGTCATTCAAGAGGTATGCACTTTCGATTGATCGCGCCGTGCTTGAGTCCATACTGACTAGACAGATATACGAGACGATCCTGTACATCATCACGCCATTTACCCTTCCTATATCGTTCATTGTACGACCCGAATTCTGTATTGTCCTCATAATGTCGACATTAGGGCTCTATTTACTTCACGTCATTATATTCAACGAGGTCCATTTGCGTCTGAAAAATGAGCGGATTTGCTGGAAGGTTGTCATTGGGTATTATGTACGTTGCCGTCGCCTTTGCTCTTATGATTGTGTTCTTTGCATAGTACTAACTGGAGAAGATGCCATACAAGCTCCTGATGACCGTGACCAACGTCGCCAGCTGTTACTGGTCGCTGGTCAAATATGCCCGATATTTTGCCCGACGACACCCGAAGCTTACCGAGGACCACAAGGCGGTTGGAATGGTGTTGAAATTGGAAGAAATGACGGACAGCCCAGGGGGGGTGCCAAAGGGCCTGGGGAGGAGTCTGACCGTGAGAACCGTCGACGTCGATGCTACTGTACCTAATAGAGATCTTTTCATCGCCGAGTTGCCAGCGGAGAGATATCCTTCTGGTTGACCGGCTTGTATGATCAGTCCATATATATATATGTCTAGACACTTTGCCGCCAGGTCTGCACATCTTGACACTGGATAATATGTATATTCTTACAGATGCTTCGTATCTTCCTCTACGTACCAAATATATTCAACTAAGCCATCTCCTTGCCGTCAATGTTACTCACAAAAACCAATATCCTATCGATACCAATTCACGGCTCGATATAAACAATCCCCTCATCGGTCTCTGGAGCTGGTCATTGTAAGTCTTGGCGGAGATAGTCCACAGACACAGGAGGAGTGATTCATAGTGACTGAAAATATAATGCACTTGATTGATGGGTGATAGCGCTATGAGGGAACGGAATCGCACGGCCGGATTCGCCAAGGCCTTTGCTCAGCCTAATCCTGTATTCGCGCAATAAGTTCCAGAACATGGTGCGGCTCTCGCTCATTGGCAGGAGCTGCGTTGGATACCAAGCCAAGGTTGGATCTGCCAGCTAGAAATGGGCCTGCGCCCTGCGGCTCAGCCTCCAACTCTTTGACCAGCAAATGATCCCAGGACCTGGATCCGCCATACAAATTTCGTGTCCGTTTTCTAATTTAATCCGCGAGATGTCGACCTTTCAAACTAGAAGGACAGGCCCACACGTGGGCTGGCGAATCGATCGTTGAGGCACAGAATCTCGGACGGATTGGCGGGATTAATGAACCGTTCGATTATGCTTCAGCCCTGCTGGATGGAGAAGTGCATGCGACAAATTGCCAATGCTCTGCACGGCGAACTTTGGGAGAACTGTCCCAGTACAGTCCTCCCCATGATCAGGGGGAGATATCAGGCCTTCCAGTCTGAGTCGATCACATCGGTGACAACCTTCTGTGATTTGTTATTGGATAGCTTCATAAACTTTCCGAACTGTAAACTCTAGCATTACCCAGAATTATGATGGATTGTGGATAGGCTTGCATAGTGTTTTGGTGCTTTCCTGGTCAACTGGCAGGAATTTGGTCTGAGTAAGAATGCTTGGCAAGGCTTGCACACTGCTCTTACTGGAATGACTATCTTTGTGTGCTCCCTATGCTAGTCATATTTTTAATTGTAATTCAATGCATAACTGAGACAGTTCAGCACAGTCCATTCGTGGTTAAAGTAAAGCTGGCCAGGATTTGAAATAGAATTGTTTCAAGCGTAAGATTCCTCATTTTTGCTAGCTAGGCTGGTGTGGCTGTTTCACTAAAGTATACTTCTAAATGATTGGCCCTAGCTTTTCTGAGAGCCCCTGTTGAACCTCTTTTTTCACATCCCCGCCGACTAGCTATGTGATTACTGATGTGAGATTATTATATTCCTGTGGTACTGGTATAGTCCATTTAAATTGTGATGGGACTTCGCAGGCGCTTCAAGCGACAGGTTATTGTCGCAATTCTCCTGGTCGCCACGGTCATCTGGTTGTGGCATTCTTTCGGAGAGGAGGATGCGGAAGTGGCCAGTGAGACGCCGTTGCTGCTGAAATACATTGATCCGCCCAGTGGTGGGAAAGGAGGTGGTGAGATATAGATTCAGTTCCCCAGGTCTCACGTCCACTAACAATGGTAGTATGGTATATTCCTCCTTCATGGCTGGAAAATGCTACGACTGCGCCAGAAAGCATTGTCGAAGCAGCAAAACTAGCTTCCGACAAAGCGCAAGAGCCTCAAAGACAGATACCCCTCTCTAGCATCCCGTTGATCGTCCATCAAACATGGAAGAATACCGATCAGCAGACATGGCCTCAGCCAATCCGGCAGAGCACGGAGAACTGGCTGCGAGCTGTCGAAGAGGATGAAATGGCCTACTTCCTCTGGGGCGACGACGGGATCGACCAGTTCATTAAGCACTTTGAGCCCGGTCTGGAGAAGCAATTCTACTCGCTTCCTAGTAACGTCGAAAGAACGGATGTTTTTCGAGTTCTGGTTTCGAAGTGGATCGGTGGTGTTGTACGTCCCTTTCCCTTCTGTCAATTTCCTTGCAAATGAAACTGATGTTTATCAGTACGGAGATATGGATACTGAGCCGCTCCACAAGCCCAAGAACTGGATCAACGCGTCAGACATCCAGCCCTGGCGGGACCCGGAAACAGGCGCCCAGTACAACTCCACCAAGCTTGTCCGCGCAATCGTCGGTCTGGAGGCTGATTGTTCTCCTGATAGCGATATGTATTGGCGGATGGGGTATACCTACCCCGTGCAACTAACGCAGTGGGCTTTTGCCTGGGCGCCGGGACATCCAATCCTCCAGATGTTCGTTGATAGATTCTCTGCGGCGATACAGGAGATGCCGAGTGAGACGGCAAAAGACACAGTCGATCCGCTGATCCTGACCGGCCCGGTTGCGTTCACCGAGGCGGTACAGAAGTGGTTGATGGCGACTACAGGGCTACGGTGGAATGCGCTGACGGGACTGCACGATGGGGGGAGGAGTAAGTTTGTGGAGGATGTCTTGGTTCTTCCGATTACGGGGTTCAGCCCCGGGAGAGGCAAATATGGCAATATGGGCTCGAAACCCCTGACAGACCCGTCTGCGCGACTACTCCATCGAGCGCAGGGCTCGTGGAGAAAATTTGACCTTATAGTGGAGTACGGGAAGTTCTGTCGGACGGTGTTTGGTCGGTGCAGGGAGTGGACCAAAGTCCCTCATACATCTTCATTCTAATCGTGTATGATATAATGTTATTGAGAAGGGAGAGGTAGAGCCTCGAACCCATCCTGATCTGGTCTCCTATCTTCCACAACCACCTCCATCCCCCGTCGGCCACAGAACCCATCATTCCCTGCCGTAACCTCGACCATCCGAAACGAACCACCCCTCTGTAAGGCCACATCCGGCACCCAAACCTCCCGTTGCACTTTTGAACCTGGCACCTCCGCCCTCCGCGGATTATACCACGGCAGCCCAACAACCCGGTTCAGCAGATCATGCGCACGCGCATACAGCCGCTCAAACCGCCTCGTAGTCCCCAGCCACGCCAACGTCCTCGGCGTATACGCAACGCGCACATACGGATTCATATACACCCCCGTATCCTCAATCTCGTCTACATCGCCCGGCGCGTCCTGCACATCCGCATGCACAAGACAGCACTCCGACGCGTCCCAGAACACCTCGTCGTCAGCCCGGAACCGCACCGGATGTTCCTTCTGGAAGTACCACGCATCGAACGCGACCATCCCGCCCCAACAACTGCGCACGCGCACTGCGTCCCGGCCCGCTAGCACATCGTTCCGACTCCGTCCATGCCCTGCGGTCGTGAACCAAGGGAAGAACGGGAGGCCGATGCCGTAGCCTGCGAGGTCGCGGGTGGCGTAGCTATCGTAGAATTTAAAGGGGTTGCTGAAGTCCACGGCGCAGGCGGCGCGGTAGGCGGGGGTATTCCGCTGGGGATGCGCGTTCGTGCAGAAGAGGAGCTGGAGGACTTCGACTGGGTTGAAGTAGACGTCGTTGAGGTAGAGGAGTTTATCGTACTTGATGTGGTTCTGCTCGTCGAGGGGACGCAGAGCGCGGTTCCGCAGCGCAGCTAGGTAGTCGATGCGCTTGATGCGTTTTTCTCCGTGGGGTAGCGTGACGCGGGGGAAGGTATCGAAGGTAGTGTGCTCATCGACATCGACATCGACCACAATGGACTTGTTGCTTGGGATCCGCTGCGACAGGGCCTCGAGGGCTTGCTGGCCCTTGTGCCCGCTGTTGTTCTCGTACAGGCTGAGGAAGACGTTGTCTTGCCCGAGCATGTCGATCAGCCGCACGAGCGCATCGCCCCATTGGCCGCCGGCGAGCTCCCCACTGCGATCGTACAAGATGGCGGCGATGAATATCTTTTCATTGTGAGGGTTTCCTCGGCCGGGGTTCTCGGAAGCCGAAATTATTTTTTTGAGGTTCTCGTAGCAAGGTGGGAGGTGCGTGTACGAAGGCCAGAAGATGGGTGTCAGTATGATATTGCACAAAAGGAGGGCTACTGCTATCTGGACAAGTAGGATGAATCGGCGGTAAGGGGCCCGCGGACTCCGGGCAAAGATAGCTCCACCATGGCGAGATGAGCGGGGAAGCACCGAATACCCTGACAACGAGGGGAGACGCAGTAGCCGGGACGCCAGGAGCAGAAATTTGGCGCGCACCCGTGACATGGTGGGTGGTCGAGCACGCAGTATGGGCAATATTTTTAGAGGGAAAAAAAAAAAAAAAAAGGGACTTCTAGTCACATTTGTCAGATTGCCATCTAGGCCCGTGAGTTACTGCAGGATATGAGCAAGACAGTCTGTTATGTGCTCAACGCCATAAAGTAAAAATACGCGGACTAGGCCGACAGGGTGGAAAATTTCTCCAAGAGATTCACGGATAAACTTCACTAGAACTGCGCAAACAACAGGGTCTTGTAGGCAGACGGATTTTGCGCAGCCGGATTGGAGTACGACGAGTCGCTCGGGACACGCTAACTCAAAACTCATCAAGCTTTGCCTCCGGAGCTAATATAGCCGCCAAACGCAAATCCAACTGCTGTGGGTAGCCCCCTGTAATGGTATAACCGTATAACCGTGTATTCGTTGGTATTGTCTTGCAACTTGGAAAGACGGAAGGCTGAACAATTTCGAACCAGGCACTCGTGCTGGCATTGCAACGACACGATCGTCTGGTGCTTTATTTTGGTGAGACTACGACTACGAAGTACAATTAATTGCTCTGGAACCCGATAATCATCGGTTGCAACATGAAGCTCGTCTGGTTAGCCCAGCGCCTCGGCCGGCAAGGCCAACGACGAAAACTAGCCCGAATAGTTTCATCTCTCTGTGTCATAGTAGCCCTCACTGCCCTATGTCTCTACGTTCTTCTTGCATATTACCTGGCAAATGACCCGCGACTGGTGCCCGTGGCGTTTCAGCACGCAAAAAGTATCCTCCTCGTAACTGCCCACCCGGACGACGAGACGCTCTTCTTCAGTCCAAGCATCACATACCGTCGCGATGATCCCCACGTGCAGCGGGCTTTGCTGGCGATATCCTCTGGTAGGTTTGCCATCCCATTGTATCGCCTGATGGATGCTTACTGTTTCCAGGAAATTACGAGGGAATAGGCGACCGTCGCCGACAGGAAATCCATGATAGCTGCTCTGTGCTGGGCATCGTCCCGGATCGCTGCGTCGTTCTGGACAATGCCGAGCTGCAGGATAATCCCAAGAAATGGTGGAATGAGGATCTGATCAAGGACCTTGTTGCGTCGCACGTTCAGAAATGGAATGTTGACTTGGTATGTCCTTTGCCCCGCCATTAAAATGCTGGTCCAGGTACTCATCTGCTAGATCATCACCTTCGACAATGGAGGCGTCTCGGGCCATATCAACCATAGAGCCGTCAGCGCCGGCGTCCGGTTGGTTCTCTTCATCTTCATCTATTCTTCAAGCAGCTAATTAGCCAAGAAAATACATCACAAGTACACCGCAGGCCCCGCCCGCATACACACTGCAAAGTACTTTTCTCCTCCGCAAATATTCGTCGCTTATCGACCTCATCCCTACCGCTATCCCGTTCTCGTGGCGCATTCTCAAAGCTATCCTTACCTCTCCCGTAGCGAGCGCGGCAGACGGCGTCCATGATCTTTCTCCGCTAGATGCGTACAACGACAAGGTCCTGCTGGTGAGTCCCTGGCGGACGTACCTCGTCTCGCGAGCGGCATTCAGCCAGCACGCGAGCCAGTATTCGTGGGATCGGTCGTTTTACTTGGTGATTAGTCGGTATATGTGGTTTAACAATTTGAATAAAATGGTAGTTTGATGTCGATTTAGAGGATATATACCAACAATGGTTCTAGATAAGCCACTGCTGCACAGTTGAGCCTGTGCGTAACAAAAATTTACATAACAAGATACAAAACGGTATATAACGGAAACACTGTCTAAGCACTCTTGGTCAACGACTTCGAGACAGGGGCGCTTTGCTCCTCGTCCGAAGGTCGACCACGCGCACGATGCACACAGCATAGTATCACCGTCGTGACAGCGAAGAGACTAAAAACCAATACCGCGAACAGCGCCCGCTGATCGAGATTCTTAAACAGCGAGATCAGCCGCGCGTCGCGGTTATGCCAGGAGGACGAGCCCAGGTGTCGGAAGAGCGGGGTGTTGACCTTCCCGTTGAGCATGTGCATGCGCGGAGCGTCGGGCGGGCCGGACAGGATGCGGAGAGAGGATCGGTTGGACTGGAGGGTGTAAATTGTTCTGTATGCATTAGACTCGAATACGGATAGAATTCGTTGCAAAACTTACGAAGCGTAGTGACAGCCGGTACTGAACATGACCGTCACATAGGGGAGATATAACCACCGGTGATTGTACAGCGGGAGATTGTCGACCAGCGCCTTGATGTACGGATTCCCCGGCGAGGAGAGCATCATGCCGATGGAGAGACCGGCGGGGTGGGCGGCCGGAGCGACAAAGTCGAATTGCCGCAGAGGCTCGAGAGAGCGTTTACAGGCCAGATCATAGTCGAGGATTACGCCTGTCGGGTCAGCTCCAAAGAGATCACCCCTCCCCGGGCAGCAGACTCACCACCGTGCTTCTGTAGAATCATATACCGCAGCGCATCAACCCGCTGGATCATATATGGATAGCTCTTCCACATTGAGTATAGATGAGGAAACTCCTCACGCACCAGCTTCTCCGCGCTCTCCTCGGTCCAGACGACCGTACTCCAGGATGCGTGGTGCTTCAGGCACCGCTCGCGCGCCTCGAGCCACTCCGCTCGTGGCGGTCTGGAGCCCACGTGAATGTGATGCAGTATGGGAGGTATTAAGGGGGACTGTCCCGCAGCGGCAGTCGAGTAATTGGCATTGTAGGCGGCGAATGTGACGTCGAATTGGTCATGTTCGTGCGAGATGACTGCGGCCGCGGAGGAGGCTTTCCAGACAAAGGGGAGCCGAAGGAGGTAGTATAATCGTTGAAGCGAGGAGGAAAAAAGGCCGGCCAGCGAAAGCGCCAGAAGAATGGTTAGAAGCAATCGGAGACGATTGCGCGCCATGATCACTACCAGCGGACAATTTTCATGGCATTGAAGGCTGTCCTCGCAATATCTACATGTATGTCCACTTGAAAAAAATTCCAAACACTACACTACTCTACACACGACAGGGGTTACTGCTGCCTGGAGAGGCCGAAGTTTACAACTCAGCGGGTCCCTCCAACCAACTGCGAGACTTTTGTTGGACACGATTTCCAGTTCCAGGCCCCAGAACTTTAACTAGCAACGCGCAGAGGCGGGCGGGACATGGTGGCGCAGAACCCTGTATGAAAGTCCCTGACTCCGTATTTCTGTCCTTTGTTATAGCCGGTCGTCTGTATATGTGTGTTAACTAAGTAAATTACTCTTCTGATTTTCCTTTCTTTGCCTGTTTCATGCCTCAACCCCACCAACTGGTCAAGGGGACTAGGTATGACAATTACAAGGGGTGACATTACAAGGGATGACGTTATTGACTGCTATGTATTTCAGGTACAGAGATCAGGCACTCCTTAATTATCATGTGCACCACTGTGGGATAGTTTTTTTCCTAAGCGACTTAACTTTTGTACCTGTGCTGGCCACTGGCGCGTGTTCGGATCCGATCCGCTGTCCCTAATAGATGGAATCCTCCGTAATGCTTATGCTTCTCATACGGGTTAACTATCTCCTGAAGCTTGCATCAGGACTTATCTAAGCTTGCTCTGCTGGACCCTTCCCCCCCAAGCTCTAGCGGTCTTCGATTCCTGGAGGTCTTGTTCGTGCAGGGACATCCTGTGCTCGACTGCCACCAATTCGACGTATCATATCTCGGCTCGCCATATTCCGACTAAATCGCTCTATCGAAAGCGATCAAACTTACGAGAGCTTGACCAGGCTATCTTAGTGCTCGTGTAGCCAATCCTGGCAGGAAGGTAGCCGCCAGGGCTGTGCCTCACTAAGCTCTGCCTCGTCAAAGCCTGGCCGGGCTATAAGAAAAAGTTATTGAATACACCAATGTACAAAGGAGTTGCCAAATAGAGACAGTAAGTAATATGCGCTGATCTACCAAGATAACTACAAGAAACAGCAAGAGGTCACCGGCGTTGTCTTTGGGAATGAGGACAATATCATTCGTAACATTACCATCGTGTATCTTACAGTACAGCGGGGAGACGAGACTTCTTTGGGAGCGAGGCCCGAGCATTCTGGTCATTCCATTCCAGATGCGTCCATCAAATTCGTCCTGTAATCCTGGACTAATTATAATACTCGCTTTGGAAAGGAAAAAAGCTGAGCCTCGGTTTTCTCTCGAGGCTTTCCCCTTTCCTTATCCATCTTACACCCCCACCAGGGGCTAGGCTACTATGTTTTGGACCCTTTCCAACAGTGGGGCTAAATGCAACAAGCTCTGTCGATCCACTGATAATTGGCTTGGCGTATGTGTCCTCCAATTGTCTCAGGCGCCAGGGTCTTTTGAGTCACACAAGGTGCATTGATTGGCTCCAGAAGGCCAGTCAGACTTTGGAGGAAGCCATCTTAACACGAGCGCGGGAGAATAATGGTCTGATTAACCGACGGCATCCTGTCTATTGTTGGGTTACGGAAATGCAGCTGCCTAAACAGATCTGCTGGCACTTATTTTTATGGTGCGTATTGCCCTAACTGTGATGGAAATCCCTCCATCGCATGCGCTAACTACGTTTGGACCATGCATGAGTTGGCTGTTTCACTCTTTGACTGTGAAAAGTCCTAGTAGTTCTTGTAAGGCTCAATGCGACATTTTTCCAGAGAGTGGATCTGTAATGTAGATTCTCATGCCAGAGGATACCAGTCGCATGGGGACCAGAGAATGACAGGCCGCAATTTTCCGACTTCCGACGATGAGGCTGACTTTCAGTAATCAAATCCATACCTAAATCAGCCTGGGCGCCTGGCCCTTTCGCTTACATGAGGTCAACTTCTGGAGGAGCAGGTGCGTAGAGCGGTGGCCATCTATCCTCGTAATTGGAATGTAAAGTGACATGGTAGTTGCTATTGACATGTAAGACAGACGCAATGCGTATACATCTGGTACTGACAACATGCAGGTTCAACTTCATAGGGCATAGCAAAGTCCAAGGATCAACGATTATCGGTCTTCTCCTGGTAGGTTTCTCTCCGTTTGCTATAACTGTACTGTGCTAAACGATCAGCTCGTCCTACAAAATGCAGCCTCAATCATTGTATGTGCCCGAGTCCTTTCTCAAGACCAGCACTAACGATTATGATAGCTACAACACAAAATCCAGTCCCGGTCCACAAGCGAAAACAAACGCTTCGACCCGTTGACAGGCATTCTCCTCTCCGAACTCCTCAAACTGACCATCTCCCTCCTCTGCATCCCTCAAACAGCAGAGAAGCCCAAATCACTCCTCACCACGCTCAAAAACGGCCACGAAGAAGCCGCCCTTCCAGCCCTCCTCTACACCGCCGCATCCTTCGCCCAAAGCATCGGCGCCTCCTCCCTCGACCTCCTCCCGTACCTCGCTCTCTCCCAAACAAAACTCATTCTCACCCCCCTCCTCGCAACCATCCTGCTCAACCAAAAACTCACCCTCCAGCACTGGACCTCCACCCTCACCATGACAGCAGGGATCATCCTCGCCCAGACCGGCGCCAACGCCTCCGCAGAGAACCAGCAGCACCGCACCACACTCCACACCCACCCCCTCCCAGGCGTCCTCGCCATGCTTATGTCTGGTTCAAGCGTCGCCTTAGGAGGCCTCTTCATCGAGCGATCCCTCAAACGCGGCGCAACCACCACCACAACGACAAACTCCTTCTTCGTCCGGAACGCGCAGCTCGCCGCGCAGAGTCTGCTCTTCGCGCTGCTCTCGTTCCTCTGGAAGTCGAGGTGCAGGCTATCTGGATCCACTTTCTTGGAGGGGTTTACCGGCCTGGTGTGGGTGTTTGTGGTTCTGCAGGCGTCGGGCGGGTTTCTGGTGGCGTGGTGTGTGAGGGTGACGAGTTCGGTGACGAAGAATTTTGCGCAGGGGATGGGGTTTGCGATTGCGGTTGTGGGGCCATTAATGGTGGAATCCAAGGATATTGATCCGAAGGTGAGTGTTTTGACCGTTTGCGAGAGGGCATGGCTGATGTCGATAGCTGCTTGTCGGGGTGGTACTTGTGCTAGGTGCGGTGGTTGGATCGGCGTTGGCAGGGCAGAGTACGAGGGTAACGAACCTGTTGGAGAAGAGGCAGGTCAAGGGTGTGGTGTAGTCGATCGATGGCAAGGATATGTAGATTATGAGGTTTATTGATTGGCGCTTACGGATATATACTAATATTGTGAATACATTGATAGACTGACGGCATCACATCATAATTCATTATTCACCGTCCACCATGGGTATAATCTTATAATATACACGAAGATATATCACCCATTCAAAATCAGATCTGCAAAGTACCAGTGAGCTGAATGTCCAGCACACTCTTACCCACGTAGATGGGATAGCTTCCTGACTGCAACCCCCAAGTCTGCTTCTCGACATCCCAGGTGCTCAGATCCCGACGGGTCAGGTCGAAAGTAAAGTGCTGCTTTCGGTGCGGCTTGATAGACTGCTTGTGGAAGCCTCGGAGCTGCTTGGCCGGACCGCCGGGGATCCCAACATACAGCTGGGCGACCTCGGCCGCCTCCACTGTGCCAGTATTGGCCACTGTGCAATTGACCGTCGCGACCACATCCCAGAGAGAGGGGAGGCCGCCCTCGGCGATGGCGGAGCCAGGAGGCAGGTAGTCGGTGTTCGCGCCGGGGACAAGCTCGACTTCGAGCGCGGAGTAGGAGAAGTTGGTGTATGTGAGGCCAAAACCAAACTCGAACTGAGGGGTGACGTTGTGCGCCTCGAACGCGCGGTAGTCGATGTACACGCCCTCGGTGAAGTTGTCCTGCGGATACCAGAGATCCCGATCGCCCTGGGGCTGGACGGGGTGGAGCAGATTGCCGTAGTCGGACGGGTTCTTGGCCACGGTGTAGGGGAGACGCCCCGAGGGAGACTGTTTGCCGTACATAAGCTCGACCAGGGCGCCGCCGGTATCCTGGCCGGGCAGGTGAGCGTAGAGGACGGCAGTGATGTTGTCGTTTTCGATCCAGCGGTCGACGAGGCGGACCCCCGCGTTGTGGATGACGACCATAGTGTTGCTGCACTGGGAGGCGACATTGATTATGAGCTCATCTGAGTATGGATCTGCCAGGTACGGGCGGTCCCAGCCTTCCGAGGCCAGCTCGTTGACGAAGACAATGCAGGCCTCGCTGGCGGGGTTGACGATGGGCTTCTGCGAGGCAAAGTCCCACGCAAGGAAGGTGCCGTCTTCGCGGGCCTGGCGCTGGAAGGCATCATACGGGGCGTCGATGTAGGAGGGCGTGGTGGCTCCGGAACCGGCGCCGGTGAACAGGGTGCCATTCAAGGCGACGCCGGGCCCCTCGGCCGTGGGATCGTAGCTCGAGAGGAACATGTCCATTTGAACAGCAGGGTCGATGGCGCTGCCGTTGGGATAGTTCAGGGTGTTGGACAGTCCAAAGATCCAGCGGCCAAAGGTGACATTGTCCATTGTGTTTTGGGTGGCGGCAACACCATCGTAGCCGAAGAGGGAGAGGAACTTGGGCTTGTGGAGTGGCAGAGCATTGTTGGTGTTCTTCACCAGGACGTGACCCTCCACGGCACTCTGGAAAATGGTGGAGCGGGACTTGGGATCGCGAGCGTCGGTCAACTTATGAGGTTTCCGCAGATCGGCAGGCATTCCGTGTCCTGGCTGCTCGATCTCTGCATACTTATACCAAGAAGCCAGTATGCGAGTCGCCATATCGTCCAGGCGAGTTTGGGCCAACGAGCCGTTTCTGACGGCCAGAGCGAGGGTGCCATTCTCCCAGAAGACGGAATCGGGCATTGCCATGTCCAGACCCGCGTCTGCAGCGGCGACTCCGGAGTGCTGCGCATCCCAGTCGGTGACGACGAATCCCTGGAAGCCCAGCTCGCCCTTGAGCAGGCCATTGAGTGTCTTGCTGTTCTGGCACCCGTAGCTGTTGTTGACCCGGTTGTAACTGCACATGACGGATCCCGCACCGGCCTTGATGGCGTCCTGGAAGGGCCACAGGTAGAGCTCATGCATGGTCTTGTCGTCCAGGTTCGCCGAGATGGATTGGTTGTGGGAGCCCTTCAAAAGCATCGGAGGGTTGCGGTTGGTCTCCTGCTCATTGCCGATAAAGTGCTTGACACAGGCAATGACTGACTCCTGCAGACCACGAATGGTCTCTCCGGTCAGGGAACCGGCTAAGTACGGGTCGTTGGAGAAGCCTTCCCAGTTACGACCGCCGCGCGCCGTGCGCCCAAGCGGTCCGACAACCGGCCCCAGAGCAACATTGACACCCTTGCGCCTGAATTCGGCACCCATGTAGTGGGCACGTGCGTAGGCAAGATCGCGGTTCCATGCAGCTCCTACATGGACACCAGATGCGTATCCATTCACCAGGTCAGTAGCTCGGACACCGTTGCCGGCATCCTGCAGACACAGTCCAGGAAAACCAACGCCAGGAGCACCTCCCGAGTTACCAGAACAGCCATTGGTGGTTGACTTGTACCCGTAAGTGAGGTTGTTCTTCTGCTCGTCGGTCATTTGAGCCACGAGAGCCTTGGCCTTGGAGTATGCGTCCTTCCAGTCACCCAAGCCCTGAGTTTCAGCTGTGGAGCAACGTACTATTAGTCATAGGGGACATCTCGAGTCTTGGAGTCACCTTGGAGTCACACTTACGGCTGGGGTAGACGGGCTCGGAACGGCCATACGACCAGAACCTCTCGAGATTGGCGGCGATGGCAGCATTGTCCTGCGCGGTAGCGATGCCTGCCAGCTGTAGGGCAGCAGCAAGAAGGGGAACCGTGATTTTCATCCTTTGTTCCGCAGAGAAGAGGGGCAGAAGAG
Source organism: Aspergillus udagawae (assembly GCF_001078395.1). Classification (NCBI taxonomy): domain Eukaryota; kingdom Fungi; phylum Ascomycota; class Eurotiomycetes; order Eurotiales; family Aspergillaceae; genus Aspergillus; species Aspergillus udagawae. Next base: position 736,418 of record NW_025091270.1, read on the forward strand.
TCGATAGGCCTGATCTTCAAGGTCAAGAATCGAGGGGATTCGCGGCCTTAATATAGCTGCATTTCGGATCTCGATATGGTCGGCTATGTCGGCCATTGTAGCATAGTGACTTCGTATCGTAGTACTTCGCCATACCGCGCATCGCAATCTTCTTTTCGACCGGGCAAAGACCGAGACTGAGCCAGGCGTCCCCAAACGGAGTACCTCGATGTTGCCGAGCTACTACACTTTGCGTGACATTCGAGTCGTGGTTTTGCCATTGATGCAGCAAAGCAGGTGGCTTGATTAGCCTCATTTCTTTCATCTCCATACTTCGACAGCAATTGTCCGAGCCACATGGCACAGTTGACTATGCGGGGTCTCCACATCCCCGGCAAAAGCGGGCCTCCACGTTCTTGGCGGGCCTGCTGTATGGCTGTTTTGGGCTCATTGGCAGGTGCAGAACCATTAGACTGACCACGCTTCGGCTGAACTCCGGCTTTTCAGCAGTTTAGTCTGGATTCTTCAAGCGCTTAAGCCTTCGACCGTGGATAACGATGTCATAGTCTCGTAGAGTCTAGTGACTTGGTCCCCCGGTAGTCATTTCTTGTCGTTTCTTTCTGCTCCGGGACGGTACAGTCCATCGGCTCCTTCCCGCGTCGCATGAGTCAGTCGTCCTTGATAGAATGACAAAGCTCGTATAAACATCGAGACTCCCTTGGCGCGAACCTACGCTAGTGCAGCTTGCAGCTTGAAGTTGCTGTGGCCGTGTGGGGAAGGGTTAAACCCCGGCAACTTTTGGACTCACCGAATATGTGGGGTCCGTTATGCTGGCATCGGAAAGTCCTTTTCCTCAACCTGCAGCCGATCCCAATCTACTTCCCCGCGACGTTCCTCATTGTGCAGTGATCTCGGTATTGTCCGTCTAGTGAAAGATGTCTGTCAACATCCTTGCAGCGGCATTTCAGCGGACATCTTTCATAACCCTGTCAGACAAGCCGGCTTTCAAAATAGACTCACCACAACAAGACCTTATGGAAACTCGCGGCTCGGCACAACTTACATAAAAGTTTGCTAATCGCCGAGTTTACGCTTAACGACGTACATCCCGCTCGACTTCCCCGCACGTCGCGACAAAAATGCTAACCACATCTTCAGCTAGCCGTCGTTGTCTAGCGTCTCTCAATCTTGCCGGCTCAAGCACTGGCCAACTCGGAGGTCCCAGGACTTGCAATATTCATGCAATCCTACCCCACAAACACCACCTAAACTAGGGTTTCCCCGGAGAATAGCCGACGGCACCACATCCGTGGACAGTACACACCATGCTAGAATCTTCCGGGATACACACGCTAACAACTCCGGGTACCTATATCGGCAATTGGGCACTTTGCAGTTGAAGGTTCAAAGCTCTATCCTTCCTTCTTGTACTCTGCGCCGACATTTCTGGGCGCCGCACGGGATGCAAAGCGGGAGAAGTCCGAAGTCAGCAGACGACGGAGTTGAGTGGACACGGGAATAGTTGCTAATGCCCTAGCTCCGTCTACACTGTTCGGATTCGAAAAACTCTTCCTGTTCCCCTCATTCCCGTCTCTTTTTACAAAGCCATTACAAATCGATGGCTATGCCGAGGAAACGCGTGGGATGATGTATGGGCTGACTGGGACACAGGTGGAAACCGCCTCAGTCATACCAATCCCCGATAACCTTGAGGTGTACACCGTTAGCTACATGGGTGCTAGTGTAGCAACCTGTGCTAAAGTCTTTCAAGATTGGCAAATGCGATTCGACACATAATCAGGAGCTTTCTCGTCCGGTCCGGTGCTGGATCCGGAACAGACCGAGTCAACTCCCGGCTTCACGGCATGTAAAGGAATTTCCCTAGACTCTTCAAGATTCTTTCCCAAAACCCTAAGCAACGACATTACACTATACATATCTAGCCTATGTACAGCATCAGTTCTAGAATTTTTACTAGTAATGTAAACAACGGTCTCATAAACCTGCACTGCTATAATTACCAGTAACTGCGCTGGGGTACTCATCTTCGAATTGCTGAGACCCCCCCGCTTGCTAGGGAAATGAGGTTGGTCCTGGCAACCGTTTTGGAAGTGCATGAATATACATTGCACGGTTACTGTGCCGGAAGTGAAACGAGAGTTGTAATAAACTGCCCTGCTAGTGTATCGTCAGTATCACTATATAACACCATCAAGTAAGCGGAACTATATAAAAGAGGGTCTATGCTTGCCTCTGGACCGTCCTCCACCATGAACAAGCCTCTCAAGATGAATCCTCTTCCACAGATAATCATTACATTCTGTGCGCTGATCGTCCACGCTAGCTCATACGGTATAGACTATCCCATGGCCCATTTGAAATCAACGGGATCATCGTTTGGACTAAACCCAACTGTCAGGGGGTTGCAGCTTCGACCATTTTCAATGGCAGCACCATGTTTAAGAATACAACGAACGCCTGCCTATCACGCAGTTTCAAGCTGCTGCTGCCCCTCCAAGACCAAGAACAGCTGGATATCTTGATTGCTCAAGAGCCTGACTTATGGCATTCATATGACCATCAATCTTCGATGAACAACTTCCAAAGCTACGTCCTGGTCAATGAGAGTAAAAGCTGCCGCCAACACACCTCCGTTTACTTGCCACCAGCTCTGGGTCAACTATGGGCTTGATCCTGCGTTCAGAGGGCAAAGCCGTCTAAAAGTTGGATCTTACCCTCGCCCTTGTGAACGATCCTCCCGTATGTGTGTTACCGGCCCAGTGCAACACCCATCTCAGCCTCCTATTCACTGTCAACCTGCGCATCCTCAGCTAAAACAAGTCCAGGGCTCCATCCCCCCAGTATGGCACCGAGCGTGCCGTCGCCGCAGTGACAGTGACTACGCAAAAGTTTGGACACCCTGGCACCCACATTGACTTGATTACATAACATTCTGCCAGTCGTAGACCCTCCACCAGCACTTCATGATATCGATAACTCTCTCAGAGACCGAACTCATACAACTCAGTCGGCTCTGGTAAGCACCAATTTGGGTGGGTCATTAACAACTCATGATAATATCGCGCTGTATACATCCCTACGTGTTCTTAGACCGGAGATTTGGAAAGCGGTATGTTACTGTCCTAGACCTCTGGGGGTGGATCCTGAGAGGGTATCTAAACTTTTGCGTACAGCTCCTTGTCCGCCAGATCAAAGATTAAGCAATTAGAATTCAATATGGCCGAAATTTTTTTACGGTCTCTTATCTGAAATTCAAGAACGGAATGACAAACAACCATGGTCAGCATTTCCGAATTCCCAATACTCATTCAGCAAATAATAGGTTGCTGAAAATCAAGCAAGAATTGTTGTCATGAATGTAACCTAACTCCGCTCACTCTTGTTGCGGGTCTCCCATCAGGTCATTGTCTGCGAAAAGGCGCATGAAATCAAACCCCCCCAAAAAAAGAAAATCGCTGGTACCCTCCGAATACGACCGTAGATACAGGAATAGATCGTTCCTATTACGGAGTAGAAGTAAGATGATCCGCAATCCCTGGTGGAGCCTAAGCTCGTGATCGGGACACTTTCTATGGAGTAGGATTCAGCCTATGTGTCAAGAGTCAATGGCCTTGTTGCTCTTTCTCATCCCCGCTTTCCCGTTTTCCCATGGGGGCAGCTGTTTGTTGATGACAATGGCCTGAGGATAGGTGTCTCTCTGATCATGGAGGCTCTTTTCCCTTAAAACAGAAAAGCGGGTCCAGCTATCCAAATTTGGTGCCCAATTTAAATAATTATGTACGACACCTGACTCTGCCTGAAACGGGAGGTGACTGCACCAGCATTTTCCAAATGTAATTCACCCCGCGGCCGAGATTTTGCAAAGGGAATTATGTCCATTTCACTTCTATATCATAGGGCCCCTGCTAACCCCACCAATACAAAATCCCGCCCTTCCTCCACACTTAAAATATTTGAAGGCCTTTCAGTCTTTCACAATCTTCAACAATCCATGGCGTCTCCTCCTCGCCAACTCTCCCTTGGCGCTGAGGATTCCCACCCCAGGGCATTGGTTACGTCATCGAATATTGAGGACTTATTCCTCCCAGTTATCCTTTGCCTCCATGACAGTGGTTCCTCCGCAACAATCTTCCAATCTCAACTCCAGCATATAGAACAGGAACTTAGTAATAGGTTCCGTTTTGTATATGTCAATGGTCCATTTCCCTCAAATCCAGACCCAAAGGTCCTCCCTGCCTTTGAATCAACTGGGTCATTCTACAGCTGGGTAAAAGACATGCCGACTTCAGGGTCAGAAAAGGAAGACCTTCCTCAAGAGGAAATCGACAGCATCGACACAGCCCTAAACCAAGCAATAATGTTCGAGGGCAGACCGGATAGGATTTGGGGTATCCTAGGCCTTGGTCAAGGCGCCAGATTAGCGGGTGGTTTGATTTGTCGCGAGGGCGATAGGCTAGAAAACGGCGAGAAATTCAGAGCTCTGAAGAATCTGCAGTTCGGAATTATTATCAGTGGAGCATGGCCGCCAATTATGCTCACGGAGCAAAAGAAAGGGTGGATAGACGTTCTTGGCTTGCAGCAGCTCCCAACTCTATACGTTTGGGGAAGACAAGCTCCTGATCATAGATCATACATGAAAATGGTCTCCAAATGTGATTGGCTGCATACGTACACATATGAGTTGGAAGGGCCCCAATGCCTGCCGGTGACGGAGAAGGAAACAGAGCAAATCGCGAGAAGAATCTTTCAGTTGACTCGGGTGCCAATCGTTTGGGGTAGGCAGAGCATATTCTTCACCTAGTTTAGATGATGGTAGGTATAGATTGACTCGTCCTGCATCAATCTGGATGCGATTTTATACGAAATTAATCTGACCATTCCATCCGTGCAGTTTGTGTGATCCCTTTCCGGTTCCTCTCCACGCCTGATTACGGGGTCGCGAAGCTTGCACCACTCACAGGAGGCGTGTCATCGAATTGCGAAATGCAGTGGTTTGGTCCTGGACCCCCAAGGGCTCCTCCCCCCAAAAGTCTAAAACAGCAAAGGAAGAGAGAGAGAACCACCAACAATAACCCGAAGTAGGGGAAGAGCCACTCTGGAATGCCCTAATACCACAATGTCGTGGAAAGCATAACCAAGTAATCCGTGATTGTCGCAGCCAGCACCTCTGCGCCTCCCGGTGGTAAACCACTTAAAGTGGGAAGGTGTACTTATTCTTGATTATAGGTGTCTGAGGAGGAGAGTGAGATAGAAATATCATGCTGTCTCCGTTGTGGAGTTTTGAGCGTAAGTATAGCAGCGGTTGGCGGAGTCAATTGGCCTGAAGCTGCCATTCCAACAAGTCGGTCAGAAATAGGCACACGGCACATCGTGGTCTCTTCACGGCCGAAGACCACTGCACCATATTGTGATTGGTCGTGCGTCTGCCGAGTGATCCACGAATGGTTCTGATCTCCTGTAAGAGAGGACTCGTGTACCAGCAAGACGGTTGACTTCCATTTCCATGTTGGCATTTTTGGAACTGTGTCCCTGTTATGAACCAGTAATGCTGGCTAGAAAGTCGGCGTGCCGAACCCATAGATTGACTGCCGTGGCGGCCATTCAGTGTGTCGATGCTGTGCATGGACGTGGCCAGCCAATTAAAGGCCCCGGAGAGTTGATTGCAGGTGATTCATTCGCGTTGGCCTTCAGACTAAGAATAGCATCCCCAAGCTTTAGGGAATCCATGACGAAATCCATGAATTCATACCCGTATATCTTATATCGACTCGGGCGTTGCACGGATGTTTGGATATATTGACTGAAAATCCCAATATCAGATCTCGGATCGTCAGCCGGTCTTCCTCCGATCCTTCAATAAGACACCCGCCACTGTCGCTAAGCACAGCTAACGATTCCGAAGCACCATTGGGCGCTGGTTTAGCCAGCGGTATGGTGTTCTTTCGATATCCCATCGGAATCATTTGCCAGTACGCTAGCAGCATCTCATGAAAGACACAGATCAAGGGAACAAGCCAGGCCCTAGATTCACTGACATCATAGAGAACAATTTGCTCCATTACACTGTTGGTCAGACATTTTTGATAATTTGTCGTAGCGCTGAATCGAAGTGTGTTGATCGTCCGATCAAATGTCATGCCAGCCTGTCCCCCAACCTAAAAGGGAGACGTGGTCGTTGCTATAAACTGCAAATTGGCACCGTTCCAAATCCAGGTAAATTGTTTGAGCTTCGCATCAGACCATCGCACAGAGGAACTTAACTCGCCTGTTCCTAATAGTGTAGTCGCTTCCGGACACCAGCCAAATAAGACCCAACAGATCATTTGTGGCATGAGGCTGCCCTGCTGCAACTGGAGAGGAAACAGCGGTTGTATTTTACGACGCTTTCGAGGACTATCAGTATGGAGATTGTGACAACTTGTTCTACCATGTATATAGAGAGAGCAGTTCTTGGACTATGTCCCAGAATCCTATTCGCTGCTCCTGGCGCCGTCGTTTAACTTTCCATTTTCCATGATGCTCCCTATCTTAGTCAGGCGGCTGTGACAGGGGTAGTAGTATTTTGAGTCAGAGAATGTTGATAGCGAAAGGGAGCAACCGCCAGATAAACCTTGCTTAGGATCCTCACCAGTATAAGCCTGCATAACTACACCTGTTGTATTGTTTCTTGACAGCAAGTAGATGCGCGGATGGTCAGTCTGAATAGGAGGCAAAGGTTGAGAATTGTACAGTCGCATCCTCTGTGAACAACTATTGCAGGTTTAGTCTCAAATCAGCTCACTATTATCAAATGAGATTGACTGGTAGGTCCTGACTCGATTTTGGAATCCGTTGGAGGTTCTGGGCAGTGAACAGGAAAAAGCACACATATATATCTCCTGAATCAGCCAGAGCGTACCACTTCATAAACATATATTCAATAAGTCTTAACTGCATACGCCAGTTATTTTCCATCAAATTAGCTGAGTCGAAATGACAGGACAACACATTGCTCAGTCATTCACCAAAGTAGGCCTCGTTCCAAAGGCCGTGTTGTTTTCTCACAGGCTCCAATGTAGAAACTTCCAGGGTTACCCAATTGAAAATAATTGCGTCGTCACATTAACAAGAGAATATCGACTGAATAAATACACGATGTGGGACATCACACTTTATGACCGTTAAGCTCTTGGTCAACCATGGATTCGCCTCCACCACTCCCAACTACGTCTAATTGACATCATCACCTACAGAAGAACAAAAACGGCATCCTCCATCTGTCCACAATGCAGGAGACAACAATCACCATGTCTACTTTCAGCCCGCCAAAGCACCAGAAGCCCATTCCCTTCAACATCCCCGCCGTTACTGGCTCCGAAATAGAGTATATCAGCATCGCCATCAAAAACGGCACCCTCACCAACGGCCGATACACCCGCCTCTGCCAGTCATGGTTAGAACAACACCTGTCCTGCAAGAAAGTCCTCCTGACACCCTCCTGCACCGCTGCCCTCGACCTCGCCGCACTGATCCTGGACATCAAACCGGGAGACGAAGTCATCCTCCCGAGCTACACGCACCCATCGACCGCAAACGCATTCCTCCTCCGGGGAGCCTCGTTGGTATTCGTAGATATCATCCCCGAGACCATGAACATGGACCCGACACGAGTCCGGCAGGCGATAACTGATCGTACGAGGGTGGTGGTTCCAGTATGCTACGCCGGTTTCGCATGCGACATGGACGAGATCCTGGAAATTGCGCGCGAATGCGGGATATACGTCGTCGAGGACGCGGCGCTGGGGCTCTTTTCCACGTACAGAGACCGTGCCGTCGGGACGATGGGGCAGCTGGGGTGTATTAGTTTCCAGGAGGGGGAGAGTATCACGGCTGGGGGACAGGGAGGTGCTCTCCTCGTCAATGACCCGGCGCTGATCGAGAGCGCGGAGATCATCTGGAACCGAGGCATGATGCATGACCCGGCGTTTCGGAGTACGGACGAAAGCGTGGATACGTGGCGGTTGGTGGGGGGGAGCTATGGGATCAGTGAGCTGCAGGCTGCGTATCTCTGGGCCCAATTGGAGGGCGCAGAGACGATTCAGATCCAGCGCCATCGGATCTGGAATCTCTATTGGAAGGAGTTGGAGGGGTTGGAAACGCAGGGGATCATCCGGTTGCCGGTTTTACCGCCGCACCGGGAGCACAACGCTCGGATGTTTGGGATTAAGGTCCGGGATATGGCGGAACGAAGGGAGTTCATGGAAGCGATGAAGGGGGTTGGCATCAGTGTGCTGCCTCACTATAGTCCTCTTCATAAAATAGGGCCTGGTATGAATCACCGGCATGTTATGGATGAAGATGCAGTGACGAGGGAGAGTGAGCGCCTTGTTCGCCTGCCGATATACTATGCCATGACTTTGGATGATGCTCGATTTGTGATAGATCAAGTCAGGCAGTTCTACTCTTCTGGAAAGGTCATTTGACGAGAGATAAACTTAATCATCGAGCTACTTTGACATTCAGGGTTTCTCTTTACATCCGCAGTTCTGAGTGAAGAAACAGATGCAAAGGGTGTCATTCTAGAAGCTCATCATGATACCATACTTTGATGGTCCGCCTGTACAGCAGCATCAGTTTTGCAACTGACGCGAGTCTGATGATTGATCATGTCTGCTTCATAGCTGCATCAGGTCATTGACGGAAACTTCCCAAGACTGCACAGATTCAAAAAAAAACACGTGCCCCGAAGAGTCAGTCCTTCTTGGCAGCATCCGGTGATGCCGAAATAAGAAGAGCACATGCTCTGTCAGAGAACAGCCACGAAAGGAACTCTGAGACATAATACATAGACGAGGAACACGTTCTGTTGTCTCCTCCCAGTAGTTCAGTTCCCGTTGTCTAGATCTTTGTCAGGAACAGGAAGGAGACGGATTCTGATGTTGATGCCTACCGTCGGATCAGAGTCTGGCCGGTGGTCTTTGGCTGTTCCTGCGGTTTGCCACTGCCTCAGCCCCTCTGCTTACGTGGCCCATTTTACTGCGTCTGGCATCTGCGTCATGCGATTGGCTAGATGGCCCTGCCAATCTTCGATTGGTCTTGATTAGTCAAAGCTTGGCCTGATTGGGACCATTCACATTCCAGACAGAGTGAAACAGTCCCCCTCCTCGGCCTCCGCGGATCAGACAACGTCATGGTGAGCACCAGGGATGGAGGCACATGTGAGCGGTTGCGATGAAAAATGAGCAAATGATTCACATCTGTGGTGCAAGAAGCGTCACCCGCCATTCCGCTTCTAAAAATGGGTTTCCGTACCGGGTACCTGAGACAGTCAGGCACAAGTGCCAGGATGATTGATGTCCCTGGCATTTATACAGCGACCGCTCGCCGGGTTCCTCAGGCCCTCAGCACCGACGTACTTTAAGCAATTTAGAACTCAGTAGTGCCATCAATTTGACACCTCTAGTTGTTGTTTCAACTCCACAATTCATCAAACCATCAATAATACTGTCTTTTATTATCCAAATTACACTCACTCATCAATCGGTGTCCAGCTTATTGTTTCACACTCACTATGCCATTCTCTCGTTCCTCACGGTCATCCAGCGAACGCGACCGCGCCGGATCCATCGGCTCTCGCGAGAGCTACAAGAAGGCTACTCTGTCCAGCAAAGCTGATCCCAATCAGGCCTTGACTGAAGCTCAGCCAAGTTCGTTACCCTGTATCTGTTTGTGTTGTGTATATACTGACCCTTCGAAAAAGTCAATCAAGCGGTATCAGGCACCCCGATGTTCTCGCTACGATCGATGCAGCACCGCGACAAAGATGGAAATATTATCTGTTCGTCTCTTCCTAGTTTCATTGCATGCGAATCATCAATGCTAACGAGATCCAGCTGATCCCGACCGGTCCAATCCCACACGGCCCCGTCTCGAGCGACCGCTAGATACCATCCGATCGTTCGAAGCCGCCATTGAGGCTCGCCGTCGAGAAATGTGAATTATGTGATATATTGGGATTGGGACCGGAATTGGATATACGGCGGTGCCTCTGGTGTTCAGGATTGGTATATTGCGACATGAATTATGCGGGACGGACACGTGCGTTGAAATGTTTCTAGCGAGATTGTACATTACAAGACTTGGACTCTACAGCTTGTCCATATCATGAAATCACCAGTGACAGTCGATACGACCACAAGACATCAATTATGTTTTCGATCAAACACACATGATACAGCAGCATATACACTGTGTATCGGATCCATTCGAGGGCACTATTTCCCTAACCTACTAGGAACCAAGAGTAGTTAATGCCGATCAAGCCTGCTTTGGACTAGAACACTGAATTGAAATAGGCTACCATCAATAGGTTGCAAATCCACAAAGCTTGACTCAATGGCGTATGTCTGGTCCAATTTAATGAGCACTCCTAGTTTGTAGGCTAGAAAGTGTTCTCCACTGTAAGACCGACGCTGCATGATTCTCGTTCGGGGATAAAGCCCTCTGACAGAACAAGCCCACAATTTTGACCCTCACCATCAACCATCTCAACTCCCAACATAGAATCAACGCTTGGTCAAATATTGCTCAAACAATATGCAAGGAGATGGAGGACACTTCAGAGTGAGTAAAAGCTGGATACTTTTATGATACCCTACTCTTGAATCGCACATCCGCTAATAATGGTTGGCACAACTGTATCAGTCCATCATGACCAGCCACCATCACAATACATAGTGGCATCTTCTCAGCCAACTCTAATTTCTAGCTCGAATTTAGGAACCAATACGGAACGATGGATGGAGTCTGGACTGTTACCTCTTTCGCTTTTTCATTTTGCCGGCGCCTCGCTTGACGATCGAACCAGCAGTGGCTTACTGCAGTGTTGACGCGTTCGTTGCTCAAAGCGGGGCCGTTGATGGCATCGCAGAAGCAGAAACAAGTCGACCGACTTGACGGGTGAAGAGTTCGCCCCCTTTCTGAGGGGGGCTGCTAATAATAATAATTCTGTCGAGCGATGGCTCACAACGGGTGTGTCGATGGCAATCTTCTGGGCGTTGTTATAGCTTTCTGTTCCCCGGCTGCTTGATCTACTGGACATATTCTGTGTTTTGTCATTTGTTTTCTTTCCTACTGCATTGTCTAGTCATTCGTTACTCAGTGCTTGATACTTTGATATCAACGACTGTTTCATTTCATTTGAGAGGAAGAAAGGTTCAACGCCATGAAGTTCGCTCTCGCTCTCCTTGGGGCTGGCCTCTTGGGCACTGCTCTGGCTGACATTGACCCTATCATTATCAAGGTATTTCTCTTGCATTCTCTGGAGGAATAAGTCTAACTGTCAGAAGGGATCCAAGTTCTTCTACTACAGCAACAACACTCAATTGTAAGGACTTTCCGTCTATGTCTCTGGACTGGTGCTAAATCTTTCAGCTATATTCGTGGAATTGCCTACCAACGTACGTGATTCCCATCTTACATCTGCACAGAAGCTAATTCCAACAGAGGACTACTCGAGCAATGGCACCACCGATGGTAGCAGCACTTATATCGACCCCTTGTCCGACGCCACGCTGTGCAAGCGTGACATTCCCATCTTCCAACGGCTAAACACCAACACCATCCGTGTTTACGCCATCGATCCCACCGCCAACCACACGGAGTGCATGCAGATGCTGGCCGATGCCGGCATCTATGTCATCTCTGATCTCTCTGACCCATCCCAGGCGATCAACCGCAATGATCCTTCCTGGGAGACCACCCTCTACAACCGCTACACCAGCGTGATTGACGCCCTGGCACCGTACAACAACACCCTCGGCTTCTTTGCGGGCAATGAAGTCTCCAACACCGTCGGTACCACCGACGCCAGTGCCTTTGTCAAGGCGGCGGTGCGGGACATGAAGGCATACATTAAGCAGAAGGGATACCGCTCGATGGGAGTCGGCTACGCAACCAATGATGACTCCACCATCCGTGTCAACATGGCCGACTACTTCAACTGCGAGGAAAGTGACGAATCTATCGACTTCTGGGGATACAACATCTACTCCTGGTGCGGCGATTCGTCCTACACCGAGTCCGGGTACAGCGTCCGCACGGAAGAGTTCCGGAACTATTCCGTGCCTGTCTTCTTCGCCGAGTATGGTTGCAACGAGGTCACTCCCCGCAAGTTCACCGAGATCGAGGCCCTGTTTGGAGACCAGATGAACGATGTGTGGTCGGGAGGTATCGTTTACATGTACTTCCAGGAGGCCAACAACTACGGTAAGTCTCTTGATCAATCATCCGGCCGCAACTAATCCGTCCAGGTCTCGTCTCCGCCGTCGACAGCACCAGCGTCAGCACCATGGCCGACTTCAAGTACTACTCCAGCCAGATCAACAACAACGCCAACCCATCCGGCACCAATAAGACCTCGTACACTCCCACCAACACCGCCTTGCAAAACTGTCCCACCGTCAACAGCAAGTGGCTCGCCAGCGCCACCCCCCTCCCCCCGACCCCCAACGACCAGCTCTGCAACTGCATGAGCAACGCCGCCTCGTGCGTTGTCAAGGACTCTGTCAGCAGCGACGACTACAGCGACCTTTTTAGTCTTATCTGTGGCTACACCGACTGCACCGGCATCGCTCGCAACGCCACCACAGGCAGCTATGGCGCCTACGGCATGTGCACCCCCAAGCAGCAGCTCAACTTCCTGCTCAACAAATACTACTCTGAGCAGAGCTCTGCTTCCTCCGCGGGCAGCTTCGGCGGCTCCGCCACTGTCACATCCGCTACCAAGGCGACCGGTACCTGCAGCTCCCTCATGAAGGAGGCCGGCACCGCGGGTACCGGCACCGTCACTTCCAAGCCCACTGACACCGCCGACTCGGGCTCATCTGCGTCTTCGACTAGCTCGTCCGGTGCGGCTGTTGCTCTTACGCGCGGCACTGCGGTGACTGTTGGCTCGCTCGAGCTGGGTGTGTATGCCATCACTGCGCTTCTAACTGCAGTCGGCATGGTCATGCTATAGCCGGTGGTTCTTTGGGGGTATGTGGGGCCCATATTGCCTGAATAGCTGTTCTTCTTCGAAAGTTGCTTTCTTCATAGAGACTTCACTTGCGTCGCTCCTTTCAGTATTTTGCACTTGCTCAATTTTATTCTATTCCAGCTGGAGTATATGTCCTTTGTAACCGATTGGACTCCACCATATAGTAGCAGTACACATGGTTCAAGGAAAGTAAAAGCAACAGAAAGTATCGTATCAGAGGGAACTACCCTTTGACAGGTCCTGTGACGGAAAGGACCTCTTTTATGACACAATTTTCGACGGGGTAGTGAGATAAAATGTATGATTTATTAGACCATGAGTCTGCTCATTCCATATTTATATATTCTAGCTGCTGTCGCTGTCAGTAGCTGACGATGTCAAGTAGGTGTGATGATGACTTCAGGTCAACATTGCCGTTATATGTAGTCATCCGAGTCTGTCAACCGATGATTCTCCATAAAGCGAATCAGATTCCTCAACGACAGGGCACTGCGGCGGCAAATAACCCTATCACTGCTACCACACCTGCAACTTGGACAATGCAATCATGTTTTATCTATGAGAAAAGGATCGACATCTGGTCTTGGACCGGTCACGTGGTTGCCAAGTTGCCAACTTCCTACACCAAATCCCCCTTCTGCTCGATTTCTTCTCCTGAGGGGCCTATGTGCGAGATTGATAAGGGACGCACGTTCTTGAGGACGCGAAATTAACAAAGGATTGAGCTATGGATCCGTTATCAATCGCGGGCAGCTCAACTGCCCTGAAAGCGCAGAGTTCTGCGGATATGCCGATTATTGCACATCTTTACAACTATGATGAACTAGCTTTCTTAAGTACTCCACAGCTACAAAAATACCAAGTCCAAAGAAACTGAAGCGAGCATTGTCAATCACATCCTCGAATACCATTTCTCATCCTTGGCGTCCGTTGACATAGCCATATCCAACACTTCTCCTCCTGAAGGCCCGGGTGCACGCTGGACTGGATTGATCGCGGGTTGTCAACCCTGCCGCATTTGAGGCCGGGGAGGAGCACTCATGAGAGGTACTGGCTACGTCATCGTGCTGCCAGTCTGAGCCAAGGGAAGAGTGAGGCATAGGGGAAATCAGAAGTACGCTTGCTTTTCTACGAATCATTGGGCCCACACAAGTTCACATGGGTAGATCCTCTGTATCAAGAGTGTCCAAAGCAGAACCGTGCGCGATGTCGATGAGACATCATGATTCATGTCATGATGCGATCTGCAGTGATTAGCTGGATGATCGTCGGATGCCTTACGGCCGACGAGCGGGGGTAGATGTGGACTATTACGGCAATGGCAAGCGATCAGCATTGTGATGAGGTTCCCAACCATCATAGCCACCGTAGGCGACCTTTCTCCGCACTCGGTGGCCAGTATTGGCATGAGATGACGGCGACACTCCCGCTTGAGCATTGACAATGGGGGAGGAGACGACCGGTTCTGATGGTACGTACAAGGATGACAAATGGCGAAGACATCATCTCATGTTGCTAATTGGGCTAGCTGCATTACTACTTCGCCAGGATGTACGACTGAGGAAAAGAGCTGATTGGGATTCAATACAACTCTTCACCTCTAAGCAGAGTAGCATGGAGGATGTGCCGTGCCTGTGACATGTCTGCTGCAACTTGATACCATTCATATACATTGTAGCCTTGAAAGAGTCCTCTTATGACTGGCACTGACATGTCTCGTCCTTCATGATACTCACCTTGTATCAGACTTACATCATCTTACAATACTTGCAACTACTCCTCAGGACAGAGCCAAGCTACGTCAGACAAGCCAGCCTCTATGATATCAAGGGTCACATCATCGTGTTCGTCGTCAACCATAGCGCCATGAAACTCCACACTATTGCAAATCAATGACGAGGTAGAGAGGTAGAAGCAAATCGGATGACATCAATAGTATGGTCCAGCCATTCACTCGTCCCAGCCTCATTATGTCTTCCCGAACAAGGCCCCGGCGCATTATAGCTTCTCATCAGGTGGTGGACGCGAGCCGATCGATTTTCTCTTTTCCTTTCGTAAGTTCCTCTCCGCTTCAAGAAGGAAGGACTGGACGCATTTGCTGCCGTCTGGGTTTTTTCTTACTCGTTGATCATTCAGCAGCGCCGTCAGGGTGGCCTTGATGCTGTTGTGGTATTCACGGATCTGGATGTCGATGTTACTGCCAGGGGAGACGTATTTGACTGGGGAGGAGTCGTGGTCGTTGGCTGGTGAGGTGTAGGAGGCGGATCGTTTGTCGGCGATGGCCGAGTGGAGGGTAGGCAGCTGGTTGGCAGATGCTGCCGGCTGTGGGGATGGATGAAGGGGAACCATTTTGTGTAAGAAGTCGCTGTCGCTGTTCTAGATGCTGTCTTGAGAAGAGGTAATTGAATAAGCTTGAAGCTGAAACTGCGAGTCTGTCCGTCTTATAGCTTAGCTCGTGAAGCTCAACGTACAATGTCCTCAGACCTCAGAGCGCATCGACCCTCGTTACGCCACAGGTTACCTTCGTCTGTCTGTATACATAGCAGCCCTTGGCATTCGTAATATGCGCCAATAGAAACAGGGTAGCGATCTGCTTGCAGCATCATACCCATGGCGCGGCCCCTCTTACTGATCCTGGCTGTCTTTTCCTGCCAATGAAAAGCTTGACGCCATCATCCCGCTGTCAGGCTAGAGTATCTCCTTTCTACAGGGTTTGGATGTGTCGTGCCCTGTTTCGTGATATCACACCTATTGCACACTTGTCCATCTTGGCCCTATGTTTAGGTATAAGAGGTACTTTCTGCATGGATAATCCTCGCGTCATGATAATTCTTCTCTGTTGATAGTGTCATGCCGCCGCTTATATCATTCTGTCTGTGGGTCTGTTGGATACGTTCTGAATACTAAGTCTATTTGCCAGGTCATTTCGCCTCCGGCCGGACCTTATGGCCTGTGCTCACTGTGGGTGTCGGCTAGACTGAAGGCGATTTATCTCTCGTGTACGCCTTATGCCTATCTTTCTCGAGATTCAACCATTCGATCCTTTTGGTCATCTGTGGGTCCATCTGCTCTGGGAACTATGACTATGACTAGGAGTTCCAGCCTCAATCCATAGATGGACGTGCTTTTTCGCCCCTGGATATATTCAGGCTGGGTGTCCAACAACGTGTTAGCAAATGACCTCACCGTATGCAGTTTCCTGGTTATAGCTTCAGACAGGTAGGATACAGGGGCACCGAACGTCAGGATGACTCAATTGTGTTGATCTCCACGTGGCAGCCTCATTCCGAACTAAGTAACAAGAGGTATTGCTGGTTATTTGCCATGGAGGTAGAAATGTGCTACCTGTACATATCTAAAGGATTTTAAGACTTGCGTAGGTGTTAGATACGAATAAAGATAATAGGTGCCGTTCTCAGGAGATCTATGGACAATACTATGACGCTGTGTAGTTGAGGTGACCTCAATAGCCTCATGAATACATCAAGGCCACACCCCTGACGTCATTGGTCGCTGGTCGCTGGTGCAACGGGGAGGCTTGGCATTATCTGCAGTATAGATGAGTTTTACATATGACGGAGCAAAAGAACATTCTCCAGAGTAGTCTATCTATCCTTAACCAGACTACCTTTGTATCCCCCGTTCCATTCACAAGCACACGTAGCTAAGCATCCCAAACATCCCCCACGTCATAAAAGCGGGCCTAGATCGCCGCCGTAAACTGCCCTTCAGCAGATAACAGATTCCGACAGCCAAATATCGGAAACGACCAAACACGGATGGCTTGGCAAAACTTTGCGCAGACCACTCCCCAAATAATACATACTGATTTGACTGATTTGAACAATTGCTGTTTTGTTGCCCCTGAACGCCGGCTTCGGCTCGGCTCCTCCGACGGCATTCTCGGGAATCATCACTATCTTTAATATGGTCTTGAATAAGCCACATACTAAATAATCTCTTCTATATGAATGGAAATAATAATTACTAGAATGTCTAGCTAATACACGGTTACACCTTGCTCTCACACCACTAAATTATTTCTAGTAGAATTTATCTTACTTTTTAATAGTCTATTTAGGGGCCTAGTACACACTAACACTACTAGACATAAAGAGAGTAGTCTCCTTGCAGCTCCTATCTTTATTCTTATAGAATTATACTAATTCCCTTAAATTAGGTGTCTAGCAGCTTTAGATTAATATTCAAAAAGTAAGTACTGTCCCCAGAGAAGTCACTATTCCGTACTACACGAACACCATGACGCGTGAAATAATTATAATCATTATCAGAATTAGCATCTGAGTCCATGTCTAATGAAAGTTGTTTTAGACTTTATTTTAGAGAGGGATAAATGGTAGCAAATAAAGAAAATGTACCCATGATGTTGAGCACCCTTGATCCCTACGACCCTACCTCCAGGCAAAGAATCTTGAAAAGGCGAAATTTATACGTATATATAGATATATATTTAGCTGTCTGCCTACGGACTGTCGATGCTGCTGGACTCAGAGAGGATTCTTGCGTTACGGCTACAAAGACTGCCAATTCAATGAATCCGCTATCCAGACCTTCCTCTTTCCAATAGATAAAACGTCACCTAGCCGTTTTTTTTCGACTGTATTGCCTAAAGTAACTAACCCGTGGTCGAGGTTTGCTGGTGGGCAAGGCAGATTGGTATATGTCCTGCCTCGCAGGGGGTGAATGGAGCAAGACTGGCCGCGTACAAAACGCTAACGATGAAACGCCCCCGCAGACCTGTGGAATCCGTAGTAGTAGTACTACCGTCGGTTGGAGAAGCATAAGAGACGGCGGATAGGTGAGAGAGTAAAAGGCCTGGAAATTTTCTCTCTTCTGTAAGGAAAATAGAACGGCCATCCTCTGACCAATGCATTGCTCATTATTGCTCGGCTCATCAAGGATACTGTCTCGATATGTGAGTAAAGTCAGGTAGATTGAGACCCTTGGCAACTAGATTACTCACTGAGGGGTCCGAATGAAGTGGTCAGGTTGTGGACTGCTTGATTGCGCGCTTCCTGGTGTCATAAGAACGACTACAACGCTTGGTAACATCAACTAACTTTCCGAAGAAGCGCGCTAGTGATCGCTGTGCGCGTCAGAAAAAAGCGAGGGCTGTAGCGCATCCTCGGCTTCTAAACCCATATGATGCATCTTCCACAGATTGTAGACCGCTTGGTCGTACTCCCGAGAGCGATCACATTCTGCGGTTGGAGGGCGAGAAGAAATTTCTGATAGAACAAAGGCCACAGCGTGCCATTGGATGTAGCTCTTGGAGTACCAACACCATTGCGGCATGTCTGGGCTGTCAACAAGACTAACGTTAGCTCGAGTACTTCAATCACTTTGGCGAATAGGCGGTCTCGAATACACAATGGCAGGCTGGTGCCATTGTCCTTGGGACTGAGTGGGTAGTACACACCGAGCCAGGTGCGGGCAATGATGAGTCGCGTCACAGTCACGCAGAGATGGAAGAAAGGGGTTGTTGTATCACATCGTTTTAGGAAACGCTCCCCCAAGCGCTCCTGTAGAGCCTTGGCGAGGGCTGCATGACCCAGTGTACACATACCAGGAGAAGATTATGCTGGAAGCTGCTCTGTGAGAGGGATGGGCCGAAATATTGGACCTTTGCCTAGTGTCTTCCTTCCCTCATATGCTAACCTCAGCAAGCAAAATACCAAGGTCACTAGGCCAATAACTAAAGCAATTAACTGGTCAGTGGAGGAGTTAATGCTGTAAACTTCTGACACAGAATTCCACCGCAAAGTTAGCTCGACCCCTAGTATCGTGTATATTATTATTAAGACAGCAAGCAGGCTGACAACCCTTTTATCCTTAAGTCAGCTTTTTCTGAAAATGAAGATACAGGTTAGGCTACTCACGGTGAAACTAGAGTTCCATCTGGCCCAAGCAGATTATGCTCACAGCCAATGTCGCAAACCGCATCACAAACCCACGAAAATAGAATAGAAATAGTCTCGATCACCAGAGTGATCCACAGAGGTACTGTGAAGATTGCTAATACAAGTGCAAGTCTGTTATACTTCCTAGACGCCAGGTGATACGAAAGGAAACTCAAGTAGGGCGTTACTGCTAGTGATATAGAGCAGAATGCCATGAAGACGCTCACGTGTCTAAGTCTCGACGTGATCTTGTTGAAGAAGAAATAAGTTGTTCCACCTGGGGTTTGGGTGAAAGTATCTGAACTAGCACCACTCATTGAGATCCAGAACCAGCAGCTGAACAGGAGCATCGGCTGGATCAGTATGACCATTACAGCTGCAAGTCCATTTTGCGCTTCTGCAAAGAGCATTTTCAGCTGAGACTGACCCCGGAATCCGCTCTTGAGTAAAAACGTATCCAAGAAAGATGGGGAGGCGGAATGCCCCATACTTTCATTATTGTGCTTGCCGTCTTGAAATGCAATGTCTCTCATGGCGGTGAGATTGTGTTCAGTTGAATTTCTGGGTGAAATCTCACCCGCAGTGTCTGAAGAAATACTATCCTCAGCACTTTCCGCAGTATTTCGATGCCACGAAGGACCAGCCCCAAAGATAGGCGAGGGCTCGGACACTGCTTGCCCATTGACTAGCCCTTCAGCAACAGTTTGCTGGGTAAGTTCGTTTGGGTTTATGACTGGCTTACTCAGACAGGAGGAAATGGTCCCTTCCATAGGGAACCCCTGTCTTGTTTCCTTTCTGCTCGAAGGAGCCGGTGGATTGCCAACGCTACAACCCCTGGGTAGAACATGCATGTTACAACTTGGATTTTCCTGTGTCCAAGACATCAACGATGATCCATCCAGTGAAAGTCTTTGTGTCGGTATTTTTGTTCGTGGATGTTCATCAACTGCTGTGGACTTGTTATTATCGAATATAAAATTATGACAGAGGGAGATCAGTACCGACAATTTCTAGTCAATTTTGGACGCCCAAAGGGTCGTGGCGCAATTTCGTTATGTATTTCGCTTGGCGCTTCTGTCCCTGTTTGTTCTGTTCTGTCCAGTCCTTCGTTTCCATGCTGGGATCCTTGATCCCTTATGACGACACCTGCACTCGGTCTGCTTCGCGGCAATGAAGGCCGATCTCCCAGAGTTACACCCACAGAGCCTAACCTCAAAAGACTTCGAAGTGGCAGCGCTTCAGGGACAGGTTCGTTCGGCACAGCTTCGTTTCCGGGCTTTAGCCCTCGCAGTGCACTGATTCCGTAAAAGATGCTTCCGTATACATAGACAGCACCTCCCAGAGGCGCAATCGCGTTTAGAATACCGCCAAAGAATATAAATAAAATTACCATCACTTCTGCATCAAATACGCACCCTTGGCTGAATATCAGAACAAGCAATGCTAGCTCGAACGCCAAGGAAAGGATTGCGTATGTCGCAGCCAAAGCTCTGCGGTCGTGGGGTAATAAAGCGTTTGCCAAAATAAATGCGACCCACTGAAAATAGAACCCGAGTCGTATCCCAAGACCATAGAACTCTGAATTGCCCACAAACCCGGCTTGCCCATCGGCTATCCTATCTAAGCATAGGGTTGGCTCGCTGTTCTTTTTAGCAAACACAGCCAAAGTTGGCAGTAGGGTGGCTGGCATCGCAATGTACACGATAAAAATCCCACTGTCCATCATCAGACTTGCGCTGGGTCTAGCAAGGTAGTAAAAGAATCCGTAAAAGAGTTTCCGAGGCCGAGACATGATAAGTTGAGATCTCGTTGACGTCAAACTACAGTGAGTTCTCAAGAGTAGCATTGAACATATCATATATTTCTGTAAATATGATGTTTGCTGAACTAGTCTAGGTCTCTTGTGGTGGTAGCTGGTCTTTAAATTTCCATCTACTGGAAGGCAAAAGCATTTGCGGAGATCATACGATCTTCGACGTCAGGGTCAAAGGTAGTTCTTGAAGAAACAGTCTCATACACAGTACACAATTTGATTCTCTGGGGTGGTATTCAATCAGTAGCTGGGTGCTTCGTAGGAATGACTTCACTGATTAGTACAATTTTCTGTGGATTGCCATACCCAAGCCTCTGATGAGCAGCTTCGATTGTGGATAAATTCATTTACTAATGCTGTCTACTCAAATCCATTGGTCTCAGTATGATTCTCTATCGACTGGAAGAAACCCCGAGAAGCCAAGAC
The DNA here is from genome assembly GCF_001078395.1 of Aspergillus udagawae. Lineage (NCBI taxonomy): Eukaryota > Fungi > Ascomycota > Eurotiomycetes > Eurotiales > Aspergillaceae > Aspergillus > Aspergillus udagawae. The sequence goes on from NW_025091270.1 coordinate 757,593, forward strand.
GTCACTTCCATGCTGCAAACGGACGGGTGTCTGATTATTTCGCAATGCTTACATTCCATTAGCCGGCTTTATCTACAATATGAGATTCGGCGACTTCGTTGCCACCCGCGCGCGATATGCTTCTAAGTTGATCCTAAGGGAGTGATTCATCTCTCGGGCTTTGAACGCACTAAATTAAGTCGTTACTTCATTTCGATATGGAATCAAATTTACGTTTAGGCACAAGTTCGTGGTGGCTCATTAAGAAACACAGTCGGCTTTCGACACGCCTAACACTATATATTTCTAACCGCCAACATTGTGATTATCAACATCCTAAAATTTAGTCTACCATAACATCTATTCTTCTTAGTAAAGCTAATATTTTTTACCTTGTTTAGGGAGGGACAGGATCTTCATATACATACACAAAGATATATCTCTAGCCTTAGATAAGGTCAGATAGGCTTCGAGTTGCATTCGGTCCGAGTTCGGGTGCGTTCAGACCTAGTTGGCACCGAACCGCTGCGATTCTGAGTCCAAATTTTAGAACTTGGAATCAACCCTGACCCATTCCAATTTAGTATTTCATTCACTGCAAAAAACCACTAGTCAGGTGGGTGCCGTCTGGGTGAGTAGGGTGAGTGCGCAATAGACAGCTAGGTAGCACCTCATGTTGCCTGAATTACGGGGGTGTTGGAGACGCTCCAGCATCGCGGCGTACAGATCGTCAAATATCAGTGATCTACTCTCATCGCCACTGTTAAACCACCCTTGGGACACAACTTATGATATCATGTGATTTACCGTACAATGAATACCATCGAGCTGGTGAAGAAGAACGGGCCTGCGAAATTTTTAGTGGCAGTGCCTTTTTTTAAAGGCAGGAGTTGCCCCAAGACGATGCTTTCATAACGTCGTCTGCTGCTCTTTTCACTACCACTCCCAAGAACCTCACATTGGCAAGCCTTGGGCCAACCTACAACATGCTGGCAGATCGTTCCAAAGTGAGCATTGCTCTGATAAGTCTTTATTTGCCTGTCTTAGTTTTAATATCTACTATGTCCTATCCCATCCGTTAATCCGATTCGGTCCATTCCATATTCATCTCGTTTTCTTTGGATCTCAAAACCAAGGCACCAGTCTTGCCCTTGCCTTCCTTGCCCTCCTTTCCCTTCTTGTCCTTCTTCTCCTTCTTCTCTTTTTCCTCTTCCTTCGCCTTGATGGCCTTGAGGAGCTCCTGGGCCTTCGTGCGCTTGCGAGCAACTTCCGCTTCTTCGGCAGCGGCGGTCTTCTCCAGCCGATCGACTTCGGTCTGCTAATATGATAATATCATATATCAGCCTCGGCTCACTACTATATGTACGTAGTGGCAGTGAATGTCTTACCAATATTTCGATGGACGAATCCATCTTGCACACTTTCGTCTTATGCGCCTTTTTTTTCTCGATTGCTCTTTTTCCCTTCTGACGTAGGGCACGGGGGCGGTCGTCATGTTTCGGGGCTTCCATCCAGAAGCAACCCTCCTTATTGACAATCACTTGCTGCTAATACATCCGTCAGATTCAACGCCAATTTTACATAGTCAACTGAACATGGAATTACCTGTACGATACGCGCCATTGCTGCTGGTGCTGCTGGCCCGGAGGCCACCTTGCTGAAGAACCGTCCTACAGAAATTAGCACAGAACGAAAGAATGCAGAAAGGGCCGAAGAATGTACACACATGTCCATTTCGCTGTCCCAATGTGCCGACTTGCCACCGTAAAATTCACATTGCGCGCCCCTTGAGTGCCATATGCAGTTCGCACAGGCACCAGCCAACAGACCACGCCGTTTGCAGTCAACACTGGACATTTCGGGCGCGGAGACACAAGACTGCTGTTGTTGGTGTTAGTGTTGGTGTTGGTGCTACTGCTTTTCTTCTTAATCAGTCCATGAGATACACATATCCCAAGGAGCATATCTATACTCACGACACGGTACAAGGATGAAACGATGTTGTTAGAGGAAAGACAGAAAAGAGACACGAAAACAAATGGAATGGACGCCTGTATATATAGATCTCAGCTTGTGGTTAGTCAGCTATTGTTGTAATAATATCCTATTGTGTAGGCAGTAGGTGACAAAGGCCTATTATGTCCTACACACCCTTTACTATTGTTAATGCAACAACACAAACTTATATAAGACCTAATCTCTCACTGAGCAGACAGAACAGTGAATTATTTTCAAACTTACATCTATATAAAGTGACTCCTTTACTTGAATTGACATTTTGTATTGGGGTGATTGTATGATGCATGCACACCTAACATGTTGAAAACAACCATGGTTCATCTACTCGTCGCCAAGGGCCTGACCCATATCGGAACCCATATCGGAACCGATATGGGGACGAGTGTGTAAATGTTGACATAAATGTTATGGTATTATTGCATCGGGCGGGCGGGGAAAGGTTATATTTATCGCGCTGAGCAGCGCCTCCACAAGCAGACTTGAACAGTAGCTTATGACTGTATCACATTTCTCCACTGAACAACAATGTTCTCAGCAGGAAAGCTGCATTCACATCCTGAACGAGCCTTTTGCATGGTTTGCGGCCTTCGGGAGGGCAACGATAAGTGGCTCAAAGCAAGTAAGTCTATGACGGACGGTTCTTGAGAAGCTTTATGTTACTAAATACATTCAACTTGATTGAGTCTATTGCACACCGACTGGGGTAAAAGTGACCAATCCCAGGCAGGACCCTTGGTATAGGTCACTCGAATCCAGTGATGGCGGGAGTGAGATACAGAATGGAACGGACGTGTATCTCTTTCATGAGGAGCCATGCTGGCATCGTCTCTTGGAACATTTCGGCCCTGACAAACTTCATTTGGCCAGTGTCTTTGAAGCATTGGAGCGTTTACCACTCCCGAGAGACTATACCTTTCCTTCATATGCTTCATTACCAGGCAGGATAGAACTATGTGCCTGGCCGGCAACGCAAGACGACCAACATGAATTCCCCATCCTCCCTGGCCGGTTTCCCCTTCCTGGTCTGGAAGAGCTGATGCGGTTCGCAAAAGACCCTCCCAAGCCCTCGTCAGTTATCGCGCAAAGGCCCGTCAGCCGTCCAACAGATGGTTTCGAGCGACTCTCATTCGAGACTCTTGTAATTATGTCAAGCATGCTACCGACAAAGGAGGCTCTAGACCTCCGGCATGTGACACGAGCTGCAATACCACTTTTCACAAGCTCCAAATTCTGGAGAACGCGATTTGCCATCAACGGAGAACGTGGCTTTCTCCTCCCCATAGTCCGGAAATTCTTCCCGCCGGAGGGCAATCATGAGATCGACTGGAGACTCCTGTACCATTGCACTGCCCGTCTGAACTGTAGTGATTGGTTTGAAATAGAGATTCGGGCCTGGGAAACCTTGCGCTGGCTTCGAGACACAGCTTCGGCTATACATCGTGGGAGACCACGTCCGCCCGACTTCCGGGGTAGTCCAGCCCTGCAGCATTATCACAATACCGCCCGTCGCAACACATTCATTGAGTCCGTCGAGATAACATCTTCGTTATGCAAGATCGCCATATCTGCGCTCCAAGAAGCAGGAGAAGTGAACATCACCGGGATCGAGTTTATCTTTGATGATGGTCGGCCCAGCGCCATGCTTGGCTTCGCTACCCCTGGAGCGCGGCAGATGACCCGCGAGAAATATGCACGTAAAACACGTAGAAGCCCTTTCGATAGGCATACGACGTGGCCATATCCAGGTGTTCGGGTGACGATGGATGTTGTTGGTCTACGTGGGATCGTGTTCCTTAAAGATGCAAACGGGATCCACGGCATTTCTATATACCATGGTTGGGAGGAATTTGACGAGCTGGATGACTCTCTCTGTGTCGGCCTTGCGACACATGACTATGACGAACAAGAGCAGGTTGCATATTCTGTCTCCCTGGACAAGGTCGAAAAGGTCATTGCAGTAGTTGATGTGAGTCTGTGCTTATTTCCCTTACATTCTTGCCCTTCTTGACGCTCGGGTAGAACCGCAAGATGATTGAGCTGGGAATTTCCGGGACGACAACGAAGCGGTCTGTATACGCCGAGGATGAGTGGGATGATGTTGTGGATATGTATAAACGAGATAATGCCACCCTTCTCAAATCCGTGTCATATCTGTGGGAGAGTGATTCAGTTTGAAATTCGATGCGATCTCCAGGAGATTGAGCCTAGGAATTCTGGGCAACACCCACTAATTCCTGATTCCCTAGGATTTTACTAGACCCCGCTATCAAACTGAGTATCTCGGAGCATATGACCTTGTTGAATTCCTGATGGCATGACTACGTAAATGTAGCTTGTAATATTGGGACCTGTGAATTACTACATGCGGCTAGTTTTGCTGTTTCTGGGTTGGCGCCCCAATACACCATCCCATACTCCGTAACCTCTCCCTCCCCTCTTGATACTCCTCAACCTCTTTTTCTTTATTTAGCACCGCCTTATTGTCACCACATCATGCCCGTTACTCGATCAGTCACACGTGCCAGTGAAATGAATGCTAAGAAGACTACAACGAAACGCGCTTCAAAGCCACAGAATGACTGGCATGCTATCAACAGCACTACCACAAAAACAAACGCCAAAGATCCATCTCCAGCGGAAAGGCCACCTCAGAGCCGCAGATTGCTAGAATGGATATCGCTCAAAGATGCACCCAATGGTGTCATCCCAAATAGCGACGAACTTTTTGCGACCCTCCAAGAGATACACAAACTCAAAGAATGCATCGTTATCGCCCGAGGCCGTCCACGTGAACTAAGAGAGATTGAGTGGTTGATTATCGGTAAGCAGCATTAACCTTTCAATGTAAGAAGATGCTATGCCGTCTTCTAAATATCAACAATTAACCAAGTACTAGAGTGGAGAAGCAGCAGAGACAGGGAAGAGTTTCGTACCTCAGAGCTTTTCCTCAGATTGAATGAAGCCCTTGCACATCGCTCATGGAGCCAAGAAGTTGCCTGGCCGATCTGTGATACTGGGATGATCATACGTGCAAACCCGCTTTTCCCTCCACAGAGGCTTTATGAGGTCCTGACAATCTATTTCCCTGCAGATTTAGATCAGGAAGCTATCTGCTCTATTGAAACGTTTAGAGGGCTACCATGCTGGCACCTTGATGATGAAGACCCAGTTGAATGTCCCTCGGCGGCGGTCAAGTCCCAGATTCCTGCATGGATAGAGGGGACTTGTGAGTACCAGAGGCAAACTGCAAGGCGGTTGGCTTATTTCATCGAGTTCGCTGACGAAAAAGGAGAACGAATCTATAAAGAAAAGGTGAGGTATAATCCACGCGGAAGGCCACCTTGGGACGTCATGGTGAATTTCTTTGACGAGCTGAAAGATCTTGGGATGATCGGGTACGAATCGATGCATGTTGAATTTGTGGAGGTCGTTCACTATGTACCGGAGAACTACGTACCAGAGCCTCCCCGACCTATATCTCCTGAAGGGATGAAGCGTTTAGATGGTTTGCCAGCCTACGACTCAGATGTATCATTATAAAAGGAAACCAATGGCAGAGCAGGTTGCACATGGTGGCACCAATGGCCGTTCAAAAGTGCTACGGAACAACAGACAGACTTTTAAATAGACACATTTTCAGTCAATCTACTAGTAGGGATTGCTTGGGTCCATCATAGACGCCTGAATGAATTGCGTCAAGTCATTGTTACTCTATAAAACTTCACACTTAGTGCAAAGTTCCCATTCCAAGATAAAATGCACCATGCGCTTGTACACGAAAAAGCTTGCGAGATATCCAGAAATATAATATACAATCAAAGCTAGTTCCAGACCTAAGCAAGAGACAATCGGCAATGTGAAACGTCATCCAGTGCAATAGGGTATCTGGAGACGGTGTGGAAATCGTAAGACGCACGAACTGGATGGGCTTTGCCAGCTAGAAGAGGCTTCAGCCCATACCCAAAGTTCATAAAGCACCGAATCCCACATGCAAGAGAAAGATTGGTCAGGATCAGGGATGAAAATGCAAAAGCCGTCATCATATATTTGGTAGCACCTCGGGCAATATGACTGTTTCCATAGAGTGCAGCGATCCGGGAAAGTAGGTATGCGATCATGGCCAAATGGCAGACCTACTCTGTTAGTGAGACTTGAAGACTGATACCCGCGAGAGTGAATGGGACTATTACTTACGATCACTAGTATCATGAGTGGCTTGTGCTCCTTGCGAACAATACATACACCCAAGATCATTACAAATGTTAGGGCTGGTGGGACTGACATGGTTAGGCCAAACTCTGGCCCCAAGACGAAGTGGGCATGGATCAAGCCGTATTGCAGAACGAAGCAAATGATGAAGAAGGCGCTTAACTTGATGAAGACCACATAAACCTGTAACTTATTAGTAGCTATAAGCAAGAGCAAAGAACATGCACTTACTTCATAGGCGAGATGTCGAGCTCTTGTATGTGAATCACCCTGCACACGCCGGTAGATTGCCCAGGCATACTGTTTGTGCAATCGGAAAGCAAACCACCAGATTCCGAGGGTGCAAAGCCCAATCAAGATCGGAACTGCAAGTTGAGGGCCTCGGATTTGCGGCCAGATGTTCCTACTAGTGTCTACCAGCGGTTGGGTCATACGGCCCCCGTTGAATGGGCATGGTTATGCAGAAGCTCTTCATGGCCGGATACTGCATGGCCGCGAAGGCCACGACAAAAGCATTACTGATGCCGATGGCGAACAGTTGGATATTGTTTTTGTGATGCATAGCGTTGATGGAGAGTGAGAATTCAAAGACGCAGGCGAACCATACGATTGCCGCATCAATGGGAACGATGTATAAGGGGGCGACTTCCACGTCCTTTGGGCGCATCCATAGCTGCCATTCCACAAGGATAAAGCTGGGTCTTGTTAGGCGGATCGCAGGCTTCCGAGGGAGTTGAGGCTCACAGTTCAAGGGCGAGGATGATGATCGCTTGGGTAGCCATCAGTCCACCGAATATCCTTTCATTCGTGCTTTTGGGTGAATACATGTTCAGGACTGGAATATGTGGTCATCGTCGCATGTAGGTTCTAAAGAACTCGAACTTCCACATGTTTATTTTTAAACGTTAGTGAATTACCTTTTCCCCCTCCACGGAGCTCCCTGCCGGACTGAATGCACTACGGAGTAAACTTGTAACTAGTGTTGGCGCTGGCCGAGGCCCGCGGGCCGCTAACTACGAAGGACTTTTGTTCTAACATATGAGATTTTCATCATATCACAATATTTAACTTTTTCCAGATCGGAGAGATGCCGTATACACTGTGGAGGGCGAATAAGGTGGAGGAGGCCGGGATTATGGCCCACTCGGGCTGCCCTACATTCTGGGGACCACTCCGGAACCAGGCGAATAGGATGCCAGCCTGCGGTTTTGGAGGGCGTCGATCGCGTTCCAGCGTCGCGTGTCGCCGATACCAGCTCGGCATGTGTCACAGCTGGAGATGTTCCATGGGACATATCCTATTTTCCCAGATCCTTCAATCACTTGGCTATGTAACGTTAACTAACTAGACTCAGCTACTGCACCGATATATTACGTAATCCGCTACAGGGTGGGCAACTAGGCATGCACGATGTGTGAGATGTGTTGGTACATTATGCAGTGTGGAATGTGGAAATACTTATATGGGACGCTGATTTTCGAACACTACTCAACTGAGTGGCTTCCTTGGAAAAGGCCATTTTCCGTGCAATGTGGGCTGGAGATATGACTCTGTATCGCCTTTTCTTTGTCTGTTACGGCTGAAGAGCTGCAAGGAATCCGTTTGCTCTTTAGAGAGAGATCGCAAATATACGCACGTACTCATATAAGATGTTCTATTTTACTACTTACTATGCATATACCTAGAGCAGTGCCTTGTGGACGAATAGTTGCTGTCAAGCCATCGCTCAAAGGAGGAGACAAACGATCAGCAGTTGCTCTACTCTGTAGCATCGGAGATCTCTATATGAGGCGCAGAGGCCTTCGTCAAGTGTTTTATCAAGAATTCAATTCAAGTAATTATTAGGTCAAGGTCATGCTATTGGATCCATGTGCCTATTGCCATGTGTTACGTGCTTCAATCGATAAAAGTCTACCTGAGCCCAGTATGGTGTTCTTACTTTTGAAGACCACACGGTTGTCTGCGACTGTGGCCTCTACCTCTCTATATATATGCCGGAACTTGTGGCCTTTCCGCGCCTGTGAGTGCCCGCTTTTATGAGCATATTATCATATTGAATGCTCGTATACTTGGTAAGAAAATGTGTAGACCAGGATGGTAGATGCAACATTTGAGAGCACAATTAATGATCAGCACTAGTACTATCTGCCCTGCAAAACACTTATGGCGCCTTCATGAGAAGGTAAGTATCGCCGGCATCATCGATACTGGTCGCATACTTCACGCGCAATCCGTCCGCCACCTTTGTGCCCAGATGACGAACCGACGCCGAGGACATAATGTCCAGCACACTCAAATCCACCCCGAGGTTTTGCCGGATCCAATTGCGGATTTCGATCGAGACGAACGAGTCCATTCCCAGGGCCTGCAAAGACTGGGAGATATCTAGCTCCTCCTCCGGTCGCAGCATGAACGTCAGCAGCTGCTGCCCGATTTCCTGTGCAAGCAAGTCATGGGTCGTCGGCTTCGCGAGAAGAATTGGATTCATGGCCAGTTCGGACAGAAATTGTTTGAGGCCTTCATTGTTGACGGTTGACGCGGTGGTGGCTTCCCCCCCTTGGCTGTCATTATGGTAGGATGCCATGCGACGATCGCGTTTCCAGCGCACTTGATTCTTCGTATCGGTCCACGAGAGCGTGCTGCGCAGACCGATGACGAGCTGGCCAGGATTGCAGAATCCCTGCTGTTCAGGAAATCCCGAGGAAGAGGAGGAGAAACTGGGTGTGGACTGGAAAATTGCAAACTGCAGGGAGTCCAACAGTTCCTGCTCACGGAGGAGGTAGAAGCCGCTCGTTTTCAATTTCTGCAGCACTGTGCTGTTTCGACTTGCGTATCCAATGTCCCCCAACACGCCAATATCAAGAACTGAGGCGGGAAGACCGAGCTGTCTACGATACTGGCAAAAGGCATCGAGAAATGTGTTGCCGGCAGCGTAGTTGGCTTGTCCCACTTGGCCGATGACGCCTGAGATGGAGCTGAAGAGGATGAAGAAATCCAACGGGCTCTCTTGCGTCGCCTCGTGCAGGTTCAACGTGCCACGCACTTTGGGTGCGACCGCGGTCTGCCATTCCTCGTGCGACATTTGAAGATATCCTTGATCCTAGTTTTGCTGTCCGTTAGTACTGCATAAGAAAGACCTTGGTCCATCCCTCGTGTGCAGGTGACTTACGCGTAAAACCATGGACATTTGAATCACGCCGCCGATCGGCTTGGAAGCGGTTTCTACCGTGAACTTCACATCGTCAAGATCGATCACACTCCCTGAGATGGTCTGCACTTCACATCCCTGCGATCTCAGCTCGGCCAACCAGTCAGTATGGGCTGGCGAGGTCGCCGACCGGGACAAGAAAACTAGATGTCGAGCACCGCATTCGATCATCCAAGTCGCTACGGCACGTCCAATGCCACCAAGTCCACCAACCAGAAGGTAAGAGCGATCCGCCCGCAGCTGGAGACTTCGGGCGGTTGGAGTCGAAGGCAAAGATGTGGCTTCCGCGGGCATCAACACCACAATCTTCCCCATGTGCACTCCCTTCTGCATGTACCTGAAGGCATCGCCAATCTCGCGGGCATTGAAGGTTTTCAGCGGGGAGATGGGTTTCACGATCTGATCCTCGAAGAAGCGGACCGATCGTTCCAGAAGACTAGGGGAAGTGGTCAACAATATGTTCAGTCACACCCAAATACAAGACCACTTGTCTTGCTTGCTTGCTAGCTTACCTTTGACCAAGAGCCGGTCTGGTCTGAGTCAATGTCCACAGATCAACGCCGAAGAAGGCCCGATTCTTCTCAAACACATTCATTTCAAGTTTACCATGGCCAACGAAATCCCGTTTTCCGATTTCAATCATTTTGCCGAATTCCGCTACACACTCCCACGAGGCATGTAGCAGCTGGCCTGATAAGGAGTTCAACACCACATCCACCCCTTTCCCATTTGTCTCCCGTAGCAAGTCCGGCAAAAAGGAGGTATTGCGTGAGTGGAAGATGTGGTGGCGTGGTAATCCGAAGGTCTCGGTGAGAAATTGAACCTTTTCCTCATTACCTACGGTGGCGTATACCTGGTGCAGCCTGCCTGTCAGTATAAATGTTCTCTCCACTGAGAGGAGGAAGAAAAAGACATGGAAGCTTTCGCACCGTCGCACCCAGATACTGGGCAATCTGAATCGCTGCAATTCCAACTCCTCCAGCGGCTGATTGGACAAGAATCGTCTGTTGCGAGGCTCGAGTCAGTAAGAAAAGAAAGGAAGAAGGAAGAAGGAAAGAAAAAAAGAGTATATACCTGGCCACTTTCCAGCCGAGCAAGGTCTATCAGGGCGTAGATGACAGTTCCATACACAACTGGCATTGATGCAGCTTCCTCAAACGTGAGCGACTGTGGCAGTCGCACGCAAAAGTCGGCTCTGGTGGTGACAAGTGTTGCAAAGCTGCCTCCATCCAACACCACGACACGGTCGCCTGGTTGTAAATTTTCAACATCAGGCCCGATCTCTGTCACGATCCCGGCGCACTCGAATCCAAACCCGCGCGGGATCTCAACCACTCCTAACGCTCCTACCACGTCCTGTGAACCCATGTCAGTGAATTTCTGATATTTGTGGATTGGCCAAGAGAATGAAAGGGAGAAGGAAAGACGTACGCGGAAGTTCAGTCCCACAGCGCGAGTGGCCACTCGAATCTCTCTGCCCTGCAAAGGTCTCAACGACTCATCCACCCAGCAAAGAGTCTGCAGCGATCCAAAATTCCCAATAGACAATCTCTTTGCACTCGTGGTCCCAGATAGACTAGACTCTTCCTTCTGCTGCAGTGCCTTTGATACACTAAACTTCTCGAATCTCCCAATCTGAACAACTCCATCAGCCAGGGCGTATTCGAAATCATGGTCCATGTGCCCGCTCCGGTCTCGTCGCATGAACTTGTCCATTACTTCCAGCACAGTCACCCAGATGGATGGAGTGAACTCATTTACTTCTAGCGTCGCGAGATCTATCGAGAGTTCAGACCTCAAGGTCCTGGCAAGCCCGAGAACAAGTGCATACCCCGGCTCCGAGCAACCGACCTGAGCAGATCGAGTTACCCATAACATGCCAGACGACGCAAGACCCTCTGCGATGGCCTGGAATTGCTTCAGCCGCTCGGAATCGATGTCCAAGAAGAATGGGCCGTCGAGGTCGAGAAGGGATATGATGTCCTGGTCTCGGGGGAGATTCTCGCCTAGTGAACGGACATCGACACGTAGCCCCTTGGATAAGCAGATATTTGTGACTGTTTCGACGACGGTCGAAGAAGAGAGGATTCGATTGTCTGAGATCAGAAGGGTAATCCCCAAGGATAACGACGATGATGATGTACTAGGAAGAGTTTCCTTAGGACGTGCCACAATGACGGCGTCAATTTGGTGAGGGGTATCATCATCATAAACCGATGCTTCGACTCCATTGAACCCTGCATCACGTAGCTCTTGGTCCCAGCGGTCGACAGAGACAAACGGCGTATCAACACGACCGTCCGCTTCTCCCAGCCACCATCCCGGCAGAATCCCCATGATATAATTCAGGAAGCGGATCCTGGGACTCAACTCGATGAAGACCAAGCGGCCACGAGGGTGCAGCAGCATCTGAACATGCTTCAGGGTGGTTTGGAGGCTGGATGTTGCGTGGAACACGTTCGAGGCAATGATGAGATCGTACTGCCCGGACTCAAAGCCCTGCCTGGATGGATCCTGCTCAATATTGAGGGTGGCGTATCGCATCAATCGCTCGGCCTTGAAGCGTTCCTTAGCAGGCGCGAAGAAACCCGCCGAAATATCTGTGAAAGTGTAACTGGAGTACCGCAGCTCGGCAGCGGATCCTTTTTTCAGCGCCTCCAGTACCGCCGCCGTGGTTCCTCCGGTACCCGCACCGATCTCGAGGACTCGAAGGGTGGGATTCTCGTGGCCGATGGCGCTGAGGAGAGGCGTGACATCGATCAAACTGTGGCAGAGATTGTAGAGATTGGTCAATGCATTGTTGAGCATCAGCACCTCGAGCGGTTCTTTCTCCCCCTTATAGACCAGTTCACTGGCTTCATGCACCTGCATGATACCGGTGCCAATCGCAGCCATCTCAGTGGATTGGATCTCTGCAGCCACGGCTTCGATCATTGCACGTCGGTCGTGCACATTCAATTTAGCCAGGTCTTGTGCATCCTCAATCAGCTCATCATCCCCTTGTTGAGCGCGGGCAGTCTCTGCTTTGATCCAAGCTCGGAACTTGTCGAGATGAGCGGAGCTGCCGGGCGGCAGAGAAGATAGCCGATCGTGAGTGTCAATGATACATAGAACTGTCAATCGTTCACAAAGTAGGCGAGCTGGCCTCGTCTTCAAGCCAAGCGGCTTTATCAGGGTGCGAGAGTCAATGAAGTCCACGTCTGCAGCCCATCGCAGCTGCGCTCCAGCGTGAGGATCTTCTTCTATCGCCTCCGTATGCCCATCATTTGATAGAGGCATCAGCTTGATTCCTTTGAAATTGACCACACTGTGGATTTGTTCGGTCGAGTCCCTTGAGAACCCAGATATATCGCTCCTCACTTCACCGTTAGAGCCAGGGGGACTTTGGGCGGTAACCAGGAGATGAATAGGGCTCGAAGTGCGCTCTATTTGAATCTCCTCGACTTCAGTCGGAACCACCAGCTGACGAAGATGGCGCGGAATTCCCTGGGCTAGTGCTGTACTAATCATTTGCAAACAAAAATCAATGGTGGTAGGATGGAGTTGGTATGATGTTTCTCGGTGATCAGCATCAAGCACTGTAGCGGACGCCATCTGCTTCAAGGTATCGGCGGCGATATCTTGCAATCCTTGGAATTCTGGCCCGTAGTTGTATCCCACATCCCGCAAGGTCTGATACCACAGTGGAGAGGGAACCGCTCGCGGTAGTCTCCATTGATCTTGAGGAATAGCTTGCTTCCTCTCACCCTCCCAGTCTGCTCGCACCTGACCAAAGCAATGCTTGGTCCAAGACGACCCATTGAAGGACATAACGGAGAAGTCATACCATTCAGAATCCAACGAGGTGGTCAACGCCGCGGAGCGAAGACTTGTCATGACTTCGGTCTTCTGCGTATCTTGCAAGATCATAGCACTCGTGATATTTAGTCGTCGAAGAGAATACCTGGCACATTCAACCGCTCCCCTGGTCACTTGCCGCACGGCTTCTCCAGCCATAGCAATATAACCTGCTGCAGGGAAGACGATGTCTTCGTGCACCTTGTGATCGCGCAACCAGGGTACGTTGCTCAGCCGCAGCACATTCCGCCAGGTGGGCTCGAGATCATTCCCCTCGAGGATGCGAGAGCCCAGAAGCTCGTGACGGGGGAACGGACGCAATCGCCATTCGCGTGAAATTCGATTTTCGTACCAATATTGCGCCTCGTGGTGCCACGGATAGTTGGGAGTGTTGTGAAGCAAGGTTCCTTCCCCGGGACCGTACACCGCCGCAAAGTGTGGCTGCAGCCCTTCGAGATACAGATTTCCCAGCGTTGTGAGGAGATTTTCGTGACCATCTTGGCCACGCTGCAGAGTGGCAATGTACGGTGCCTGGATGCCTACCGACTGCAGAATCTGTCGGGTGGGTGTCGAAAGGGCCGAGTGAGGTCCGATCTCAAGGAAAACATGATTCTTGTTCTCGGAACCGTCGAGGAGACGCTCGACAGCGGACTTGAACAGGACGGGCGATTCAAGGTTCTTACGCCAATAAGACGCATTCAGAGCACCGGCTTTCTTGATGACATCTCTGGTAACAGAGGAATAGAATGGGATTTTCGGCTGGCGATCGACGAGGTAACCAGCAAGCAGCGACTCATAACCGGCACCCAGCACGGTCATATGGTCTGGTCATTCGATTACAAATTAGCGACGCGTACGTAATGCCTGAGTGGGAGAATACCAACCGGAATGATAAGCAACGTTGACCTTCAGCCGGCGTACAAAGAGATCAGCGTGCTCTTCTTTGAGACTGGTCATGATTTGCTCGACCTCCTTGATATTTCCCGACAATGTGACATTATCGGGACTGTTCTCACAGGCAATGGACACCCCAGGGATAAGGTGAGGGGCAACAGCATGCCGGCCCAGTCCAACAGCGGCCATCGCGCCCTGTTGGGCATTTCCTGCAATACGCCCACGATAGTACGCCACTATGATGGCCTCACGAGCTGTAAGGGCCCCGGCTGTGTAGGCTGCAGCGATTTCTCCACTTGAATGACCGACCACTGCCGCTGGGGTAATGCCCCATTCCCGCAGTAGATTGACAATCGCCACCTGTATAGCTGTGCATAGTGGTTGCGATAGTTCTGCACTCATTGACTCTGCAGTCCCAGGAGTTTCAAGCGCACCTATATAATAAAGAAGGAAAAACGGTCAGTGTTTGGGATTTCGAGTGGAGGGTATTCCTCAACGTCGGAAGAGCGTACCTCGAATTGTCCATGTTGGCGGATGCGGTAACTCTTGGAGGACCTGATCCATGTCATGGATGTCCTTACGAAACGAGGAATACTGCTGAATTAATTCCTTTCCCATGCCAGGCCATTGAGCTCCTTGGCCCGTAAAGACAAAATTGAGGGTCTGTCCCGATTTGGCTTTTGCTGGTCGGCTTACTTCTTTCCACGTCTGTCCATTCAAAATACAAAATGCTCGGTGAGGGAGATGCTCACGACGGGCGGCCAGGGTGTAGGCCAGATCAGCCGCAAGGACATTGGATCGGGCAGTATACTCTTGATAGCTGCTAATGAGCCTTTGCAGTGAGTCCGGATGGTTCGCGGAAAAGACTAGCAGATGATTCTGCTTTGTTTCATTTGTATCCCGCGGAGACGATGACAACGATGACGATGACGGTTGCAGGGCAGACGCGGCAGAATCAAGAATCACCTGTGGAGAGAGTTGAAGTGTCAGACATACCGAGGTTGGTGAAGCTGACGGGTTTCATTCTTACATGCGCATTTGCTCCTCCGATTCCAAAGGAATTCACGCTGGCTCGCTCTAAGCGCTCAGCGGGCCACGGAGTCGGCTCCTTTGGGACACGCAGTTTACTTTCTTCCCATGGAATCTTCGGATTGGGGGTTGTCAGTTTTATATTTGGGGGAATCACGCGATTCTCCAGGGCCAGAATACACTTGATGATGCTGGTAATGCCTGATGCCCCTTCCGAATGGCCAACGTTGGGTTTGACCTGGTTAGTTGTCAGTTAGGGCTGTGGCTACAAACTTCAGCACCGAACAAAATCATCCGGTCACTCACCGAACCAATATAAACGCCCTCATTGCCAAAGACATTGGCAATGGATTGAACCTCCAGCGGATCTCCAACGGGCGTTCCAGTGCCATGGCACTCCACGTATCCCGTCTGCGACGCCGGTAGTCCAGCCACTTTATACGCACGGCGAATCATGGCTTCATGAGTTTCTGAACTGGGAACAGCCAGTCCAGGGGTTTTCCCATCGCAGTTGGTCGCCGTAGACCGAATGACGGCACGGATCGGATCACCATGGGCAATGGCATCGCTCAATTTCTTGATGTAGATGGCATTGATGGCTTCCGCTCGGGCGTACCCGTCGGCCGCAGCATCAAAGGTCTTACAGGAACCGGACGGCGACAAGACACCTTGTTGCGACATGGCCACTGTCATACCTGGACTCATTATTAGATTCGTCCCACCGACGATAGCGGAGTCGCAATCGCCGTTGAGTAAGGCTTGACAGGCTGCGTGCAAGCAGATCAAGGAGGAAGAGCAGCCCGTTTTTGTGGTCATGCTTTTCCAAGGTGGTCAGTTTAATATGGTCATATGGCCTGAGCATAGCACACGGAGGATTCTTACCTTGGTCCCTTCAGATCATACTCATAAGAAATCCGATTAGCCAACAGGAAATCGCCGGCCCCAGAGATGCGATAGATGCCGTCATCCTGAGTGTCTTTAGAGACGAGATCCAGCCAATCCTCCCCATAAACGCCGACATAACATCCAATATTCTCTCCCCGCCAATTCGTCTGCCCGGCCCTCTCCATGCATTCCCAGACCACTTCTAGTAGCTGACGTTGTTGAGGATCCAACATCTCAACCTCTATTTTATTCATCGAGAAGAAGGAGGTATCGAACTCCTTTAAGCTGTTCTCAAGAAAATACCCATATGTGGATTTGACAGAGCCTGTCTTACTAGATGGGCTGTAGAAAGAATCCACATTATAGCGACTAGCGGGGACTCGAGATCGGACATCGCCGCCGCTGAGCAGCAGTTCCCAGAAGGATTCGGGAGAGGTGATTCCGCCGGGGAGCCTCAATGCCATGCCGACAATCGCAATGGGCTCGGGGATGGTCTGAACCCCAGGCAGGCTTCCCTCGAGGCTATCTGATGGAAGCCCGTCAGGAGTCCGAGGCAAAGCGGCCGGAAGGGTATTGTGGTGAAGGCCATCGATTTCACCATCAAAGGTGCTGCGGTCTATACCATTGGCAAGATGCATGTTGGCTTACTTCGTTGAAACAGACTGGCTGTAATAGGGTAGGAAATGGAGTGAAATGAGGGCAGAGGATCGCTGCCGTCTTAGGAAGGAATATGTATCTGTCTGTCTTCGATGTTCTCGTTCCTGTGTATCGAGTCTCTGATAGATCCGTCCTCCCGATCCTGACTTATACCTCTTTATATACCGATGGCTTTTGCGGAGATTATTCGATTTTTATTGACACCCTGTCTTCTATTGCTGACTCTCAGCTCATCCTCCTTCAAGAATCCCCTCGTTATGGACTCGGCAACTGACTCCCTGCAGTTGGTACTGCTATAGTAGACTACCCAGGTATTTTTGCCAGGGAGCAACATCCACGCGTCCCGCTGTATGTATCCTTGCTCGAGGACCCAAGCACTTGCATCCTAGCGCCACCCTCAGCTAATAAATCCCACCAATAAGTACTTCTCTATGAAATAGATCGCTGAAGGCGTCGCTTGAGTTGGCTTGACACATGTTCGCTCGTTCTTGGCAACGTAAACTCAAGGACGAAGGTAATATCCGGAGGCTCAGTTCTGCAGCTTTGATTGAGTCAAGATCAATTCAACTTGAAGGAGTGAATTCAGACCGTAAAGAGCTAAATTCTCACTGCAGCCGGTCTAGTCATCAACCTGGAAGGAAAGCCGTCGCTAGGAAGACTATACCCTGCTGATACAAAGCAACCACTATGATGTGTATACACATGGTATCCCAGATGATACTCTAGCTCCAATACAAATATAATACCTTCTTTTCTGTGCCCTTATCTTACCGGCTCATTCCAATCTTTTTGTAGGTCAATCATCTGCAGTTGTAGAAATGCAGCGATTCTCACATCACGGTCCTACACACCTTTGCATGTTCAGGTTAGAAGCCATCTGTCCTGGAGAGATTTCACCAAGATGTCTTACACCGACAACGATGCTCTTCACTTTCTAGCTACATCTCTCGCTGTTTTTATTGCCCTATACACCCTGATCCATAGCATCATCTCCAAATCCATTCAAGAAGCCGCCCAGCAACCACCATGGCTCCCGGAATCTGGCTGGCTGGGCCTACGCGCCATGCGTCAGTCTTTGCAAGCGGACAGAACACAGACATTTCTGGCACTCCAAAGCGAGAGGTTCGCGAAGATGAATCGGATGACATATCGCACCAGATTTCTTCACCGATTTGCCATTCACACTTGTGATCCTCGCAATATCCAGGCAGTTCTCGGCACGCAGTTCAATGATTTTGGGCTGGGGCCAGTGCGACGGGCGAATTTTCGGCCTCTTCTGGGAGATGGGATCTTCACAGCTGATGGGCCGTACTGGTGAGTGCGAAACTTCCAAGTTACTCTCTTTTCTGGACTCGACAGGGAGAACATACTAAAGCGGAAATTTGCCTACATGCAGGAAACATTCCCGCGCTCTGCTGCGTCCCAGCTTTGCAAGAGATCAAATCTCCGATCTCGACCTGGAAGAACGCCATGTGCAGAATCTGCTGTGTGCACTCCCAGTCTGCCACGATGGTAGCCGGTGGACTGGCCCCGTTGATTTGCAACCGCTCTTCTTCCGGTTGACTCTCGATTCCGCTACTGAGTTTCTTTTTGGCCACTCCGTTGATTCACAACTAACTGCGCTGCTGGCCGAAAACGCTGCTAGTGATGGGGCGAGTGGTCGGGAGGCTTCTTTCGCTCGTGCGTTGAATACTGCGCAGCAATCTCTGGCGACTCGAGGCCGCCTGCAGGAACTGTATTGGCTACATAACCCGGCTTCCTTTCTGGAAAGCTGCGCAGATGTCCATTCTTTTGTTGATGGGTTTGTTCAAATAGCTCTTGAGCGAGCGTCATCCCCCGAGACCCATCTCCGGGAGAAAGGTGCAGAAGAGGAGACAAAGGAAAAGGACAAGGGGAAGAAGTATGTGTTTCTGGATGAATTGGCCAGACAGACTCGGGATCCCGTCGAGCTCCGATCCCAGCTGCTCAACATCCTCCTCGCGGGTCGAGACACCACGGCATCCTTTCTGGGCTGGACATTCTACCTCCTCGCGCGGCACCAGACCATCTTCTACAAGCTCCGACAGATCGTCCTGCGCGACTTCGGGACGTTCGATCAACCCACTGAAATCACATTTGCTCGGCTCCATGCCTGTCAATACCTGCAATGGGTCAATCGGGAAACCCTTCGACTGTTTCCCGTGGTTCCTGTCAATGCGCGACGGGCGTTGAAGGACACCTCCCTGCCTGTTGGAGGTGGAGCAGACGGACTCTCCAAGATTTTTATTCGAAAGGGTCAAGTCATAAATTACTCGGTGCATGTTATGCATCGGCACCGTGACCTTTGGGGACCGAATGCCGATGAGTTTGTTCCCGAAAGATGGGACAAGCGACAATCGGGTTGGGACTATTTGCCTTTTAATGGAGGGGCAAGGATCTGTTTAGGTCGTAAGTTTCTTTTTTCTCTTCTCTTTTTCATTGAATCTTCGAACGATGCGCCAGATTAACTTATGCCGAAACTAGAGAAGTTTGCCCTAACAAATGCATCGTATGTGATTGTTCGACTGCTTCAACGGTTCGAGGCGATCGAGAATGTTGATTCGGAAACGGAGACGAAACATCACTTGACTTTGACGGATTGCAGTGGGACGGGTGTTCAGATCCGACTGCAAACAGCAACTTCTTAGGATTTAGATATGAACATGCTATAGTGTGTGAACCATCCGTGGACTTTGGTGAAATTCTCGTTTAGGTACATCCGAGGGCAGTGGGACTTGAAACAGAAATAAAGAAAGGGGAAAAGTCTCCCTATGCCTCGCACGCCCAAATTATGCGTCAAATAACACTCTCACACTTCTGCTTGTGTCTTTTCCGGGCCTCCCTCTGGTGGAGGCGCTGGCACTGAAACTGGCACCGAAGGCGTCTTCTTCCCCAAGGGAAAACTTGCAATACAGAAGCCTAGCGCAGTCGCGATGGCACTGACTGCTGCAAGTGCAATAAATACACACCGAAAGGCTTGTGCATAGGCATACACCACCTTCGCCTTGTAGTCGGCGCTCACAGCTTCCGAGCTCAACTCGATAATATAGGCTTCTGCATTCTGCGCGATTGCAGTATCAATGCCTTGGTGGGCAAGGTACTGTGAAAGCGCATTCTGGAATATTGTACCCCCAACCGCAATTCCAAAAGACATGCCCAAAAATCTGGTAAAGGTATAAGTAGCCACCGCGAAACCTGGGTTTTTCCCGGCCGCAATGGCCAAAACGGCCACGTTCAAGGAGGCTAGAAGCAGTCCCTGGCCCAGCCCGTTGACGAGGAGGATAATCACCCAGGCTGCCGTGGGGGTGTGCACGTCGAAAAGGATTAATAGCCCACTGCCGATCGTGCTTAGTATCCAACCTGACCAGACGGCCCATCGAAATCGGCCGAGTTTAGTGATCATAATACCGGTGATGGTGGCGATTGGGATGTTGGTGAAGGTTCGAGGGATGAGAGCCACGCCTGTCAAGATTGGAGACATGCCTTTTACGCCTTCAAAATAGAATGGGATATAGTAGAGTTGGCCCAGGAGCTGATGAGAGGGTTAGTGGGTTAAAAAACAAGAAAAAATAAAAAGGGAAAGAGTCGAGAGTACTGACCAGAAAGCCTTGAGCGAAGGAGCAGATCTGCGCCGCTGCAGCAGACCAACTATTAAACACAGACAGCTTGAGAAACGGCTCCTTGGTGCCATACGCTTCCCAGACCAACGCCACCCCAACACCGACAAGGCCGACAATCAATGGCACGAGTGTGTGGAAACTACCCCATGGGAACTGCACTCCTCCCCAGCTGAGGGCCATTAGAAAGCTGGTTGCACTGGCAGTGAACAGAAAGCCACCAAACCAGTCAATCAGTAACAATCTGGACACGAACGAAGTCTCAAATTTCTGGAACTTCAGCCCGAGGGGCAGGGTGATCAAACCCCCTAAACAGAAGGGAAAGTTGATATAAAAGATCCATCGCCAAGTAGAATACTGCGAAACCGCTCCCCCCACCAAGGGTCCCGAGATGGTTCCCAGCGCTGACGCTACCTGCAGATACCCGAGATACTTCGGTCGATGGCGCAGAGGTATGATATCGGTGAAGACCACTTGCACCAGGGCGACGATGCCTCCTCCACCAATACCTTGAATGGAACGGCCGACCAGCAGCTGAACGATCCCATGCGCGGAACACACGATCGCCGTACCAGCGGCGAAGAGAAGTTCAGAGATGAGCAATAGTTCGCAGCGGCCGAAGATGTGCGATAGTGATGCGATGAAGAGCTGGCACACAGTACAGCTGAGGACATAAGATGTTGCGCACCAGAAGGCTTGAATGGCTGTTGCGTTCAGATCCTCCGCGATGGTCTGCCCGCATCAGTCAATCGGCAGCTGCATTTGAAGGATAAAACTACTGTACATACAGGCAATGCTGGGATCAAAATGGTGGTATCTAACCCCACCACCATCGAGATTATGGAGAGCGACCATATCGCAATGTAATTCTGTCGAGTCGGAGACCAGGCATCCGGTGGTGGTTGTGCTTGTCGAGTAACAATAGCTGATGCCCTCTCTTTCTCAGAGAGGTCGTTGCGTGCTGGCGACAAGACCGACATTTTCCTCCCCCCAACTTGTTGAAGATGGGATATTTGAGGATGAGAAGAATTAAACAGGGTGGGGATAGGACTGATCCCCAGTCGCCCACAGCAGACAGAGACAAACTACCACATCCATGATATGTGACAGCTCTCTACATTTGTTATGAGTACTATGATTTATGAAATACCCATACAGGTCTTGTGAGCCTATCCCCATACCTACATACCTGGTATTTTTGAAAGTCCATCACTGCATGAGGGAGGGGGAATCGGCCATCTCACGCCATACCCAGGCCCAGGTTACGTATGCAGCTGACCTTTACATATTAAAATCTATACTCTGTTGAATCCATGCTAACTGACTTTTGGCTAGGCGGCTGCTCCGCAGACTAAGAAGCAAGCCATACATATGCCTGTGTAGATAAATGATATATATGAAAGGCTACTTTAGGTATAGACTACTACACTACATAAGGCGGGGTACACCGCCATCTAGCAAAGAAAAGTAAGGTATCCGTCCGCTTTGACCCATATTTTTGGCAGGGATGAGAGGAAGTCATATTTTTGGCGGGGATATGAGAGCGAGTCGTATTTTTGGCAGAGATGAGAGATTATTGCCGCTGTAGGTATGTTCCCGTAACGTGTAAGTTACCAACCTTTTACATTATATTTTACCGGGTATAATTCGGAAGAACGGAGAAACAACACCATAAAACACACCCCGTATTTCAGGGTTGCTTGAGGGCATCTTCTTTCTGACCCCTTTATTACCCACTGAGGTAAGGTGACTGATCAGTATATTACCATTTCTGAGGGCTTTGTGCCAGACTAATAGTGTAAACCATCAAAATCCTTGGAGAAGGAAGGAGGTATCATATGGGCTACTATTCTCTGCTATTTTATAACATGGGCGTTTAATTACAGAGTAGAGCTCGGCCGATCAGTCAGAAGTTAATATATTTATTTTTTTATTGACTATCCGCCATCAGATCTAGCTTTGACTGACTACTGTCTCTGATGCTGAGGTTTTGTCACTGTTGCAAAGGACTGTTTCGAAGGGCTCTGCCCACCTATTAGTTTGTGCTGTTAACTCGCTTGCAGCTTCCAGCTCTGTCGGCTAATAACAAGCCGTATTAATCAATTTAATTGCTCCCCCTTGCTATAATTAGGCTCTTATCATCAACGAATTGGGTTCATTAGACTTGACTTCCCTTTTCAGGAAGCTTTTTCTGTTTCCGGGCCGCTTGTAACCAGGAATAGCCCGTACAAAGAGAGTTCGTTAATATCGTCCTAAAGCTTCGTCTTGACAACAAGTAGTATTATGTGACAGTATTACAATGAACAGTCCACCGACTCAGGCAGAAGACATAATGGTCAACAGAGGAGCGTCTCAGTATCGCTAGCAATGACTTCGCGGTTCGGTGGTATCCGCGGTTCAGTGGTTGATTACGTTAACTAGTTTATAATTGGTTGGCGCGTTACGCCAATGTCCCTGCAAGACAGGATGACAACTATCAATGATAATTCAAAGAGGGACATTGATACGAATCCTGCCAACCATATCTGTACCCTATACTTTTAATTCATCAATCGTCGTTGCTCGTAGACGCTTTGAAGATGGCCAAGACACATACTACTCTCTTTCCAACCCCACCACTAGACGAATGCAAGGCGCCGATTGAGAATGTGTTTGAACTGACTCCTGTGCCCAGCAACGATGGCCAAGTAAGTGTAGCAACTGATATGTCCTGGTGTACTAACTCTAGAAAAAAATAAATGGAATTAGGTCTCGACTGACTGCCTGACAGGCCGTCTTCACCAACACCCATCCTCTATGGCATCCCTCTGGATCCCGTGGAGTATACGGAGGGACTCTCATCGCCCAGTCCCTCTCAGCAGCCATGCTCACTGTTCCCTCTACTGTCAACATGCACAGTATGCATTGCCATTTTCTCATTGCAGCGACAGCAGAGACACCCATTTATTACCATGTTGATCATGTCCATGATGGTGATAGGTTGGTGACTTGTATGGTGAAAGCCAAACAAAGAAACCATCTGATATTCACAGCAGCTGTGAGCTTTATTAATAACCACAGCAGTATGGACGAAAAGGTTCTAGAGCACTCCAGATCGAAACCTGATGTTTCAGTGCCGCAAGATCCTGCGGTGATCACAGGAGAAGGTACTGGGAACGGGCTGTTTGAATCTCGAATTGTGGACAGTGACATTGGTAGGTATTGTCGGATATATCCTTTGAAATGTGATGCTGCAATTGCTTACGAGACTTCTGGCTTTAAATCACTAAGTAGATGACTTGCTTCGTCCATCAGACAAAAGATATAGACGTTTCGTGCGATCAAGGGGAACCATATCTAACTCTGGCGGTTCCAACGCACATATATTGGCACTCACATACTTAACAGACACCTATTTTATTGGAACCCTGTGGCGAGTCTACAATCTATCGCCTTACCCTTCTCCACCACCTACAGATCAGGAAGAGCCAAACCAAAAGGCCGAAGAAATCGAAGTGATGGCCAGCCTCAACCATTCCATATACCTACATCACCCACAGGCGGTCCGAGTAGACGACTGGATGCTCACAGAAATGGAGACTCCATGGGCAGGAAATGAGCGAGGTCTGGTTGTACAGCGGATATGGTCCACAGATGGAATTCTCGTTGCTACCTGCATTCAAGAGGTGAGTCAAGGACCCCCTCTCCTACCTCTTGAACTAGCCAACAGTATTGACAAACTACATAGGCTTTGGTGCGGCTGAAGCAACATGAAACTCCGAAGCACATGCTATGAAGATCATTTCTGATTTCGTATGTATGCCCGTGAAGCTGAAAAGGGATAAAGGCAAAGAAGCATGGCTGCAGTTTGTACTTTTTTCTGCATTGCATTGTCTAATTAATATTGTCAATGCTTATTAAGAGAAGCGGCAATGGCGTTCCATCAATAAAGCGTAGAGCTACAGTAGGATTATCACATAAAACGCGCGTCCAAGCTATCGCCCTAGGCTCCCAGCCTGACTAAACTCACTGCAATTAATCTATTTGTATAAGAGCTAATGCAGCTTATTTTCTACTTAGTTCACCCTCTTGTGGATCTTTGAATACCACCCTGAAAGCCATCATTCAACCAAAGCCAGCTACAATGCCAGAAATAGGCCGGGGGTGTCAAAGGCTATCCAGTTCCTCCAAGTCCGCGAAACGCGTTGTCACCTTCTCGAACGCCAGTTTCTGGAGGTCCGGGACATCAGCGGCTAGTCACTTGCCTACAATCGTCGATCTGACCATTGCTTCAAGGTGGATGTGATAAGGCAGAAATGCGGCGCGACAGCTACCAATCAAGCTCCTGAAACCCAAATTCTTATGTGAGAGAATCAGGAGAAAACGCACTGAAAGCACCAGTGTACATAGACATATAGACATTGCTACTGACATATCTCACTATATGAGGCCAGGCTAGTCTGGAATGGTGTATGCAAAACCTTGGATAACTCACACCAGTATAGTCACCCTCACTCCATGGGATGAATCAAGGTGCAACTATGATCCCTATGATTCTTATATCTGTGGCATGTAAATTAAAACCACATGTCTACTGCTATTAAGAATCACCAAAAGATGGTGAATAAGAAGAAACCTTACTCTAAGAAGTCTGTTAATAGTGAGCCAAATCTGCACCTGAAGCAATCTTATGCAAGCTGATCAGAGTAATCTCTCAAAGACTTACTGATTGAATATAATTAGCCTGAATTATTATATATCTCCTGATGTTTCGCTGCTATAATTTATTTAGTAGAGACTGATAGCTTAAATATAGTCCTTATAAGTCTCTAACCATCATTATTTGAATAGGACATAGAACATAGGACATATAGGATTCTAGCATGCTACATCCAAAATTACCCATAGTTTAGCAGTTCCTCTTTATGTGGACCACATTATATCCTTTCTAAGGTGGATGAGGAGGTTGGTCATACTGTTATGCACTTCTTGTGCACTGGTAATTATGAAATACTCTAGATGGAATCTGAGCCAGGTGTGTCTAAGATGGTAATAGAATACAGAAGGAGCATGCTTATCTACTAAGCAGCTAGAGAATATAGTTTATATGACCTGGAGATGTATATAAAGAGGTACATTAAGATGTTTAGTAAGTTGATATCTATTTTTGATAGAATAGAGGCTGCAAGAGAGATATATTCTAAACTTCCCTAGGATAAGACTTAACTTACTAGCTACATTAACAAATAATTTTAAATTGCTTTCTCACTGGACCAAAATAGCTTTTAGCACAAAGAGTGAGTTCTACCTTGGTATTGGGAAAGACCCTGCTTTTGATAAAGCTGTAATGAGAATGGCTGTGAACATCTACTCTGAGGTACTGCCTAGACAGGTTACTAAGACTACCCGAGGGGGGGGGGTGTTGCTGAAGAGGGTGCTATATGCTAAGTAGAATATAGAGAAAGATAGAAACTTATAGTATTTAAATAATAAAGCTAAGGAGTTAAATAAATAAAGTACAGATAAGAATAAGAAAAATAAGAAAAAGAAGGTGGAAGAACTGGCAGTGCCAGTGCCAGAGATGTAGATGTTAAGTAGTGTTAGTTTACTATAAATGGTATGCCTAAAGGAGTTTTCATAGTTTGCATAATGAAGTTGTCCTTAATTATTATTATTTGCCTACTATTTAAGTCCCCTCAAGGTGTGGTAGTGTTGTGGACGACCTTAAGAAGGCAGCTCTAAATATATAAAGCAGTTTCGCGCAGCAGCCGGCTCGATTCTAATGCCCGTTAACAAGGTACGACGGTGTCCCTTGCGATACTGTAGGAGTTGATTCGGCCGCAGCAGCCGTAGACCTTTATCCCACACCCTTAATGCTTCAATATCCTAGGATACTGAATAGCATACTTCGCCCTCAGCCATCGAATGGTAGTCGACGATGAGATGAATGTGATGTATTATCCTGCAACAACGAAGACAAGCAACCCTTAATAAGTTACTATAGCTAGTTTCAAAACACTTAAGGGCCTCAGATTAATATTTTAAGGGCTTTCAAGCACTTTACTGCAGGTTTTGTACTACCTTTCTATAGTTGTCTAAGATAGTGTCTTTTTAATGATACTAGGGGAGCTCTAGGGTGATACTTAATGAGGTGTCCTGTAGGTGTAATCTCATTGCCATCTAGGCAACCTAAGCATATACACAGCCATCGTGCGCACATGATTAGCGCAAATACAACACTAGAACCAGTGACAATAGAAAGACTAGGGAGTGGGGGCGGTAGTAAGGCTTATTCAGCCTTAGAGTTGTTGAAGTTGCAGTTTGCAGTATCTGCATCTTGCTCCTTTAGATGGGTAAGTTGAGCAACCAAATGTTGTAGAAGGCTGTCCATGGATCAATAGCTCTCAAGTTAATGGGTTTTGCTACAAGCTAGGGATAACCAGGCAAAACGCCTTTCTTTTTCCTCCTGCGATCTGGAT
Source organism: Aspergillus udagawae (assembly GCF_001078395.1). NCBI lineage: Eukaryota > Fungi > Ascomycota > Eurotiomycetes > Eurotiales > Aspergillaceae > Aspergillus > Aspergillus udagawae. The sequence continues at coordinate 784,403 of NW_025091270.1, forward strand.
GAATTCACCCGATGTCAAAAAAGGGGGCAACATAATCAGCTTGGCCAGCTCAACAACAGGTTAAGGCTGACAGCTGGAAAGGAAACTGCGAAGTGGGGACAAGATGAGAGGGGCAGGCACAGCCGCAATTTCCGATGGGGAAAAAAGATGGGGGTTAGTGATAGCCATTTGGGCAGATGAAACGACGGCAGCGACCGGAAGGGTGTAGATTATTTGGCAGAGAGGGGGTGAAGAAGAAGTTGGGAGAGAGGATGGTTAGAACAGCAAGGGGATGGTTCTTATATACTGGAGGTCCTGATGGGGCGGTGTTTACAAGATGGCGTATCGGGAGACCATCCAAAACGACAAACTAACCACAGGAGGGAATTCACAGATCCTCGCTTTACAATGTACATTTGAACTAGTGAAATTTCTGTCGGCCTGGGGTGGAAAGGCTTCAGAGTATGACCGTCTAATCAATCTATCACTATCTTGAGCTTTCCACGCCGACGATCTACGCAACTATGTAACGCAGACCCCTTCTCCATGGCAAGGAGCGCTGTGCTCTTGTAGTCAACTTCCCCTTGGCACACCTTGACCTTACAGGCGCCACAAGCGCCAGACTTGCATGAGTATACGATGTCAAACCCTGCTTCGTTCAGGATATCGAGCAAAGTCTTATTCGACGGGACTGTTAGCTTCTCGTGCCTGTTCGTGTCCGGTTCGTCGACCTCAACCTCGAAAGCATCACCCAGGTTGCCACCCTCGCCGCCCCCAAAGTCTTCAAAATGAACCATATACTCCGGGTACCCGAGCTGAGTGGTGATCCGTGCACATTCTTGCATCATGCGTGATGGTCCACACGAGAAGATACGGGCCTGGTAAGCATTATCCGGGCCAGGCTTTGGTATGACATTTCCAATGTCAAGCCGTTCACGCCTCGAAGTGGCATATAGTGTAGTCTTGTCGGCAGGGAGTTGTTCTAGAAACGCGGCCTCTTCCGGACTCCGCACGGCGTAATGAATATGGCATGGCACGCCTTTACTCTCCCAGTCACGGATCGACAGGAGAAAAGCGGTTATGCCGATGCCCCCGATGATAACAACGCACGTCAAATTCTGGTCGCATTTTTGGTCATTTTCTTGCGCGCCGCTCATCCATTGGGACGGACGTATGTAGCGGGGGAAGAAAGAGGCGAGGTATTCGAGGGTTTTCTGGGCTCTGCGTCAGAGATAAAACCCCCGGCGGCAAAATCGGTAGCACCAAATATCCCCCGGGCTAACCGGAACGCTCACTTAGCTTTAGCAGAACACATCGGGGGTGGGGTTTGGGGGGGGTAACTCCACGCCTAAAGGAGCCGATACAACTCCACCGATGAGGCATACAAGGCAGCTACACGACCGCCTTTCGTGGAAGAAGCCACCATTCTTGCCCAGTTCCGGCCAGGATAACTTGGTGGAATGAATAAGGACAAAGCGGCTACAGTGCACGGATACTCATAGGAGCAACATGTGCTTCTACTTGGGTGGCAAGTCACCCTCAGACGTAAATTCTAGGGCCCCAGGCGTGAACACCATGGGAGCAGGGATACGTTTCGCCACGGCCACACGTCGACTGCATATGAACCAGTCTTCTTACCGACGCGGTCACTACTAACATACGGGGGTACGTGCAGAATGGAGTGCCATAAAGCTGGAACCAGAGCATAGAGGGCCTTTGGGTGACCATGAATCAACTAAAAAAAATAAATGCAATCATAGGCTTAACGATAGTTGCTTTCTCGGCTCTGCCACCTGGGCGTTAATCAACTGTCTGAGTTGTAACATGGTGCATCCATGCACGCACGCAAAAGACACATGTCTAGACCAATCACCAAATTGTGTGAATCACAATGGGACAGGATGGCTGGCATCACGATCATGTCGCATGGTTCCTCTCATCTTAGCCTCTATGCTAATATCCTATCGTCTGGAATCGCCCTCTTCTCCTCGTCTGTCAGATGCACGTTGAAGATTTCAGCCAGCGCCTGCAAACGCTCCTCTTCCGTCTTACACTCCTTGATTACCTTGCGGTTGGCGCCAATGGTTTCTCTGACGGTGTCCTTGAACAAGGTGACATCACCCACAATCATCTCCTTGGCCTCGTCCATGAGCATTTTCGTGCAGGTGACGTATTTGGTGAAGAAGGATCTCGGGTTTGTCGACGTGAACCAGGACATGACTTCGTAGTCTTGGGGCAAGAACTCAGTCTCCGTGAAGCAATAGACCGGCACCCACTCTTTCTTGGCGTCATCAGCTGGGTCGTAGCAGACGTCGAAGCACCACATCTTCGGCGGTCCTATGCTGTTGGCGGAGTTGGTCGCGTACGACTCAGGTATAGACCGTAACTGCACGCGAATTAAACGTGGGGGGATGCTGGTCGTCTCAAATCCGTCGCGCAGCGGAAATGGGAGGTTGGGGCCTTTGGAGCCCATTCCCACGTCCACGACGTACCACTCGTCGTCCAGCCGCACAAGATTGAGCATGTGGTTCCACCCGTCATAAGTCGAGCCCTGATTGCGCCGGACATCTGGGTAGGGACTCATTGCCCGCGCTACGCGGCCTCCGCAGTTGCGCACTTCATAGCCGAGCGAGCGAAGGACGGTCCCGAAAAAGCTGTTGTTCTCCATACATCGCCCGCCGAGCCGCCGGCGAACTATCTTCATGTAGAGCTCCGCCAGGTCAAGCGTCACGGTCTTGTGTGTCGAATAGTGCAGTACGAGATTGTCGAAAGGGACATTGCATGCGTGGTGCCGTGTCAGGGCCCGCAGCAAGGGCAGCCCATGCTCTTTGGTTCCAGCCTGTGTCGCGTCTTTCAGCACAGCCGAGTCCAGGTACTTTTGTGGGAGCTTGATGCACTCAAAGTAGTCGCGCAACTCGGCATCGCTGTAGCGTGGACGGGCGTCCTCGTCCAACGGAAGCTGGGTGAGCACGGTGGGCGCAGAGTTGGATGACATGATGGGGTAGTCTGACCAGTAACGGATGACACTTGGATCATACGGAACTCCTGCAGAACGTTCCCGGGATGGATATTTAGAGTCGTTATAACGGAAGATCTTCTGTGGCCGGACCGGAGATCCGTGAGCAGTGCGAGCAGCGAGTCGAAGGGCATGAAGCGATTCTTACCGAGAGTGCGCGGGGTAATTATACGTCGAACGTGGAGCACCAGGGAGATAAGTCGGGCCAAACCCCGCACGGCGAGTCGCTCAGCCAGGAACCTGGCTACTTTCCGTATAATTTTTCTGTCATTGCCAATGAAGAAGTATACTTTCGATTGATTTCCGTTTATTGTGAAGTAAACACCGAGTAATCAAAGCCTTGGTGAACAGCCAGAAGCGAAGGGAAGCGCCAGCAGCCAGTGAGTGCATCGTATGGTTAACAGAATTCAGAAATTCGGATTGTACCACTTTGTACTGCTCAACTCAGCCTCCTAGATAGACATATCTCAAAAGCCTCCACGAGGAGAGCCATCTTAAAATCCATTGCCCAAAGTAATCCCCTCGACCGGCGATTGATGGAAGCCCTCGAAGATAGAGGGGTCGAACATTTCGGGGGCGACAGGCTGGAATGCCTCCATGTCCTCTACGTTAAGGAGCACTGGCTCTGCCAAACCAGTGGCAGGATCAATGGTGGATTGGCTGTTAAATACTGCCAGATTCAAGGTCGAGTCAGTATCAGAGCGGCCCTCGGATGTATTTAGTGCGGCTCCTGTTACGTCGTCAAAAATAAGCTGTTTGTGATTCGCAATCAGGAGAGCAAATGGGCACGGCGACTAACCTTTGATACTGCACATCCTGGCAAGTCTGCGAATGTATTCCAGGCAACTCAAGACCAGACTGTTTTCATAGTCTAGCTCGTGGAATATCGTTTCTGCCTTACTAAGTAACATCTTCGAGTCTTTGACAGCTGCCTCGTCCACCACGCTCTCTCCATGCTGTGCCCACAGTAGGCGGCCACTGATGACCAGTGAGGCAGTGAAGACTTGTGGGTGTAGCCGGTCAGCATCCCAACGAAGCCTGGCTTTGAAGGAGGCTCACCGTAGTATAGCGTGAAAAACCACACCCCAAGATTATTCTTGCTCATTGAATCCGCACTGATAATGGAATGGACAATTTCAATGGTAAGTTGTGCTGCCCGTATGCATTCGTGGGCCTCTGCCATGGCGAGCTGTATCAAATATGGCGGGCTTCCACCGGCCGCACTTTTCGCCCGGAACAGGTGACGTATGGTGGCGCTGAGTATCTGTTTGTGTATGAGAATCGCAAGATTATGATACCTAAGCGTGAGAATAACACGAAACCGATTCGCGGGAGTATTTTGCGAAAGTACGCTGGAATCCCGCTCGCAGAGATGCAGATACGATGGTAGGCTCGCCGCCCAGACTTGGAGCATTTTCCGGAGGTCGCCTGAGGCTTTGAGTGAAGCTATGTCGTCCGGATTCGAGTCGGCGTTCTCAAGGTTCGCCCCGTACTGATTAACGAGGGACTTGGCCATCACCTGATACAGCCTGAACGAAACAGCAAGGAATTCACCAGGTAAATCAACGCTACCGTGGGGGCCATTCGAAGCAGATGGAGATAATCCAGGCACTAGCTCTCGTCCGGTCATCTGTTCATCTGGGATGCTTGCTGGCCTGCCAAAGGCCACGCTCAGGACCTTGTCTAGACAGTATATTACTACCCAAGTCCGGCGGCGATATTCCTCGTTGACGGAATCGACTGCCCTCCCGCTAGAGTCACTATGGAGTCCTAACGCTATGGCTGACCGGATGACAAGCCCATGATTGTTCCAGGCCTGCACCGAACGCTGAGTCCCCTGGCAGTGGATGACGACGAGGAGCAGATAATGGACCATCTCGAGGCTGATGACACGTCTCGACAGGTCGCCACAAAGTTCCAGGGCCCTCTTATAAACAACATTGGACCTCTCGAAGCGCTTCCTAGCCGATGCAACACGGTCTCTGTCGAAGCTGCTGGCCATGGCGAATATCATATTTAGAGTCCCTAACCAGGTCCTGCGAGCTCTGGTGAAGCAGAAAGCGGCAAGATCGATTGCTTGACCATGTGACTATCCTCCTGCAAGACTCCTCTCTTTGTTAACTTCCCAGGTGTAAAATTATGGCTTATAGTTGCTGCCTGAACATTGATAGCCCGGATAGAGGTCTCGAAACCGAAGTACACTGTTTTCTATAGAAGCGGCAAGGAAAAGTCTAGATCAAGATTTTAGGGTGGAAGCCTTCAAAGTTCCGAGAGCAGAGGGTACTGTACCTATTCAGGGAGATCCACGGATTGCGAACCTATTGGCACTCTTGAAGGAGCGCTGCGCACGGTTCCACAAAGGTCGGAGCAGCAGGGGGAGAACGGAGAAGTGTCGGGTCAGGAGTCAAACTCGGTCATATCTATCGATTCACAACGTCAGATGTCATCCAAACACAAATTTTGAACGTATATCAATAGAAACATGCCCACATCGCTGTTCTCTAGCCTGAGGAGAATATCTGCCGTCTCTTCCACAGTGGGGTACTCGGCGGTAACATATGTCCCCAAAGCAGCACGATTCTGATGCTTCGCCTTAATAAGGGACTGCTTAATATGCCGCATGGATGGTATGCACCAGGTTGCTCGACAGCAGACAAGAGCAGGTGCTACTTTACAATTGAAGAGCCTCAACAACGAAGACAGTGGAGAGAAGCCAGGAAGAAACCTGACTTTGTGTTTATTTCCATACTCACTTTTGATCCATTTTGAGCGCATGTCATGACTCATTACCAGCAGATTTATTTCCCTATCTTCGGACCCGAAGTGGCAATGAGATGAAGCATGGTAAGTAGTAGGAACCCAAACACCACCCCACTGGATGAATGACAGGTGTGGAAATATGCACACCGCTGACACAGCGGACACGGCAACCTGGCGTTGTCGAGGACAGTACAACATAAATAGCGGGTATACTGATCAACCAGCTCCGAAACTTAGGACCTTGCTTCTTACAACGTACGACATGGCTTCCTTCAATTATCACGCGCTCCCTGGCTTTGGAGAAGAATGTCGCGACAAATATGGGTTTAGCGATGCCTGCATCATCGGCAATCGGCTGATCGTCACCGGGCAGAGTAAGTCAGGGCGGAACCATTTCTATGGGTAGGGCTAATTATATTACAACAGCGGGTATGGATCCTTTGACCAAAAAGAGCTCCCCCAATGCCGAGGATCAGATTGCCCAGGCATTCAACAACGTCAATGATCTGATTATCCACAGTCTCATTCAGGAAGGTCATGCCATTGAGGAGGGCCGTACTGGCTGGGATTACGTTGTCAAGCTTCGCGCGTTCTTCGTAGGATTGTCCGGCATGCGCGTGAAAGCACGGGAAAATGTGGTCCACAACATCAAGAACTGGTGTCATCATCACCAGCCGTTGTTTACCATGGTCGGGATCGAAAGCTTGCCATTTCCCGAGCACCTTCTGGAGTTCGAAGTTGACGTGTGGATTCCGTGAGATGGTGCATTCGAGAACACAATTGGGCTTGCTAGCAACTGTATCTCACGGAAGATACATCATGGACTGGATGTCCTCGTGTTGAATAAACCTGGCATGCCAGTCATACCTGATTGATCTATTTTCTCATGTATCTTGTGGCCGCTCGCAAACGCTCATGGGATTTGATAATAATCCTGGCAATCAGTGCTATGTCTAGTACCGGACGAAGTTTGCACCTCTGACGACACTGGCTATCCGAAGCGTCACAATTAGATTTTGAAGTGCCCCTGTAACTCCCTGGAGCCTTCTTAGGTAGTAATATCATCAGCAGCTTCCCCAGAGGTCATTTTGTAACTCTTAGTCTCATTGCCCTCGGGAGACCCGGGGTTGGACCGGCCAACCCAATCTATCAGACTCGAGAGCAGGTGACGGCCTGAACTAACTAGATCTACGTCTTAGGTAACGTGAGAGCATCGGGCCAGGCGGATTTTGATCAGCCGGCCGTAAGTATGGGTCTGATTTGCGCAGGGGAATCTTAGCTCGGGAAGGGTAACATCTCAACTTCCGTGCTGATAAATACCTTCCGGAAAGTCCGGGGTTGATCTGGCTATGAATACGGCGGTTAATTCATAAGATCCGGAGGAACTGAATAACATCTTCCCTTCTATCTCACGGTTGATCGTCTTCACGGAGCTACCATGCTTGTTCTTGTCGCCGAAATCACTGGGAAACTGGGCGGTCGGTTGGCTTCGGCTGCACTCCAGCGAGGCTTGCAAGTCCGGGGACTAGGGCGCAGCCCTGATTGTCTCGACCCTGAACTCGCTGCTAAGCTAGAATCGTTTGTCACAAGTACCTCTTAGTACGACATACCGGCTCTAGAGGAGGCCGTAGCATCCGTTAATGCTGTCGTCTGTGCATTCGCGCCGACACCTGTTTTGGATGTTGAGGGATATCTGCTGCTTGTACGGGTAATTTACCTTCAGTTCTGCCCTTGCGCATCCCTTCGTCCGCGGCTATAAAACCTTCAATATGCTTCTGTCACTCTGTGAGGTCTAATATAGCCTTTATATGGCTGGTTTTCCTATTCCCTCCTAGCATGGCTGAGATGTCGCTGAATGCTTCTCCAGTCTCTCTATATAGAATTTGCCGTGGTATTCTTAGTTGGGTGGTTAAGTATGACATGGGTGATGGTTTCCTTAGCGCTATTCTCACACTTATCATCGTCTCGGAATCTATATAGCTTTCTATAAGGTGCCAGCCAGCAGTGGCCAGCCTGCAACTAGGTAAGGAGGTAGGCGCGCTTTTATGGCAATGGGTTATATAGTTATCGCGTGTGGATGGTGGGCAACTTGGCATTAATTTACTAGAGATGACTGCCCTTTTTACATGTCTTCTATTCATGTTCCTATTCTTAGTGAATGTTCTTTCGGATAGCTATCCTTTCTTATGAGACTAGGCGGCAAAAAGGATGCACTTTGTCTAGGCCAACTACTCCTTTAGCTAGCTTATCTGCTACATCATTCCCAGGATTATCACTGTGTCCTAGGATCCGCTGAAGGTGGACGGGAATGGCTTACAACTTGAGTTCTGAGGCAGCCTGCAGAATGGCATAAATAATCTATTGTCCTACTTATAAGTCCAATCATTATACGGTAGACTCAGCTTCTGATGACTGCAGCCGAAGAGTGTCCAAGAAGAGCCCTTTCCCCGGCTGTTGCTGGAGTGAGCTGATTGACGGTTGTTCGGTCTTCACTTAGTACCCGGATAGGCTATCCATTCATGTCGGGATACCCGAACGTAACCTCGCATACCTGCGCCGCGATCCCCGAATGATCCACATTTCGGCCATGGAACATAAGCATAGTAGACACTCAACAAATACGAACACGGGCCACGACTCGCGCTCATATGATCGGATATCCGTATTTAGAATTTTAAGTTTAGGCACACGATAAACATTCTAGTCTGACGTAGTCAGAATAGCCAGCCAGCAAGGTATAAATATCACCAGTCTCTTGACTCAATATCGATCGAGAAACCAATAAAGTCCAAAGCAAGACCCAAAGAACCCTGCAGAGTCCATCAATCATCAATTATCAAAATGCAAGAACCAACCTATGACCCGAGGTAAGCATCATCTGTCCACACACCAATCTCATCAACCCAAACCAACTCGCACAGCCGGCCCAAGTCAGCCCTGAGCATAGTCTACGCCTACAAGCTCGACAACTGTCCCGGCAAGACAATCGTTGGGTTACGTGTGGAATTCCCCCCCAACGGAACGACCCCACCCCACCGGCATGGCGGCGCCTCGGTCTCTGCCTATGTCCTCAGCGGCACGGTGCTCAACAAGATGAACAACGACCCGATGAAGGTTATCGAAGCAGGAGGCACCTGGTATGAAGCTCCGGGTTGCCATCACCGCATCAGCGACAACGCTAGTGCGACTGAGCCGGCCACCCTGATGGTGGCCATGGTGCTAGACTCGGATGTGTATGACCGTGATGGGGTGGCAGCGCTGATCCAGATCGATGAGGAGTATCGGTAAATAGAAACACCGAGAAAGTCTAGGTACTCTCGGAGAAAGGAGAGCTATCACATATCTTGGACATGTGGAAGTTTACAGAAGAAATTTAGAGATTTTGTCATTGCTAAACATATCAATACTGGCACCCGCCGGTGGTATACCGTATGATGTAGAGTCCACCTGTAACGAGCTTAGGAAAAGATCTAATCACATTTCTTTCTTTCCGAATTAAATATCTCGAGTAATTGTACCAATCTCCTGATAGATCTGCTTCCCCAACCGCCAGTGTCGGCTCGACCAGCTCTCCCCGCAAGAGACGAATCCAGAGGCTGGCATATAAACGATAGACCTATAAAGAGTAGTAAAATATTTCGGGAAAGTCAACAGTTGATCGCATGGCATGTCCTTACACACGGCTGATGTGCAGGGTATTACCACGGCTATTGGTGAGGTAGAGACCAGTTTGCGTCCAAGAACATGGAATGACTAGCTGTTTTTGCGTGGAGAGCTTAACTCAAACAATATTCTTTGACTTTGGACGTAAATTTCTGTCCTTGTTTGCTTTGACCCGCCTACGATCCAGGGACCAGACAGACTAGACCCAGATCAAAAGATGCAGCGATAGGTATCCCTATATCCAAATAACAACCTTCCCGTAGCCAGAAGCCCTTGAACTAACCTGTTCATACGCTTCCTGAGCCTGTGATAGCTCAAACTTTTGCAGCACAAACAGCTTCAACCGGCCTAAGGCCGCCAAGGTCGCCAATTTCCCCAGAGCTTCAGCATCACTCTTAACAATAAAAAATAAAGCCCTCACATCCTCCTTCCCCTTACAAAACCCACACTTTCTATGTTCATTCACAAAACCAAAACTCGCCGAATCAACTGATATCAATGTCCCATATCTCGATATCCAAGACCAACATCTTCGGAGAATCTCACCCCCAACAGTATCGACAATGAGGTCAAAAGACCCTTCGATATTCTCCCCCAAGGCAGAGTACTCTACCACCTCATCAGCCCCCAGCCTCCTAAGAAACTCTCCATTGCGCTCGGTAGAGCTAGATGCAGCCACAACATGCAGACCCGCAATCGCAGCCAGCTGAACCAGATAAATACCCACACCACCAGAACTCCCGGTAATCAAAACCCGTTTCCTAACCATCTCTTCTTTCCCAACAGCATCCGGAAGAGGGAGTCCCGCATGCTCAAACAAAGCCTCAAAAGCCGTCAACCCGCTGAGCGGTAGACAAGCAGCCTCCTCCCACGTCAGGTTTTCGGGCTTCAGTGTGGCCTCGTGCTCATGCACGATCGTATATTCAGCCCATGTTGAGCCTCGATCGGCATGTGTCATTCCGAAGACTTCATCGCCGCGTTTGAATTTGGTGGTGGTGGTGCTATCCTGGTCGACGAAGACGTCTTCTACTATCCCGGAGAAATCGTTGCCTGGGATCGTAAATTCGGTCGCGTATGTTTCGGGCCATGTTAATGCATCGCGGATGGCTGTTGTGGCTTTCACTCTGATTAAAATTTCTCCTTGGCGGGAAGGTTTGGGGATTGGGATCTTGTCTAGCTTCAACGCAGATGGTGGAGCTGGGTTGGTGGGGGAGTAGGGCTTTGAGCCGTTGGGGGCGGGATGAAGGCGGACGGCTTGCATTTTCTGACGAGTCTGAGATGAAGGGTTTGGTGGGGAAATTAAAGGAATGTATGGGGATGGGAGAGCTCTCGTAGATTTAGTAATGCGTTTGAGTGTAGATCGTGGTAATGAAAGTGGGCATTCGTGATGCATATATACATTTAGCATGATTACAAGAGTTAGGAGGCGGAGTGAAGAATAAATATTGAATCAGAATAAATGCTATCGTGGATCATGAGTAAATGCTATTTGGACTCCTACCGGAATTGCTGGCTAGGGAAACTCCCTCCATAGCAATAGCCTATTGTTGATAGCCTACCGTTGATCGATAGGGAGGTCTCCGGGAAAACTGTTGCCAAATACGATTGCCAATTACGGGATTATCAATTTCTCCCTTGTCCTTTGAACCATACAATATGTCTATTAAGCCGTTGTTTCGGTATTTCACGACCTTCACCAGGCGCGGGTATCCGGGTATGAGTGAGCGCGAAATAAGATCCCTCATAGAAAGACATGGTAATGATCGAGTGTCTTGATATTTAAGGTGGACCAAATCAGGTTGCCTTCTCTATCACGAAATGCATGTTGCAAGGGTATTTGTTCATTATCAATCGTTCTATACCAGAGAATGCCGCGGGCAGCAGCGCTCACTGATCCGAGGTACTCAACACAACCACCTCCCATAACATTCATACTATTTCAACAGGTAGAAATAGTAAATATTAAATTACATATTACGACCCTTCGCCCATACCCCACGGGATATCAGCCAGATCACCAAGGCCATACCATCCACACAGATCCTGGATAGAGCTGAGAGAAGAAAGGATATCAGCGTCGCTGCTTAGTACATCCGTACTAGAACTCAGACTTCCTTCTCCACCAGAAGCATGCAAACCTTGGGTGGAATTCGACGCATCGCTATTGCTTTCCACCCTAGACCCAACGCCAAGCACATACTGACCAATCGTCTGTAACTCGCGGACATTTCTCGCTGTTCTCGGCCACACCTCGCCAAGGACCTTGAGACACCCAATGGTCATCCTGATCTGATCTCTTGCGATTGCTAGATCTTTCCCCTTAAATAGGAATCTGCAGGCCGAGAGCAGCGCTAGTGTCCCCTCGCTCACCATGCAGGTGGTAAAAGGGCTGTGGCAGAATTCTTGCACGGGTAGGGCAAGGAGGCGGATTTGTGCCTCTGCAGACCGCAGGACTCGGACGGTGTGTACATTGACAAGATCTGGGGTAGGGGTATCCAGGGGTGCTTCTCGGGCACAGCTGGAAACGTCCTCTATGGCATTGAATTTGAGGGTTGAAAAGGGCCGGTGCAGGCCGATAGTTGCGCTAAAAATTTATTAGATCGTGTAGTGTGCAAGTAGGATAGATAGGAGATACTTACACGTGAATTAGTAGGTGAGCTTGGAACATGAGCTCGTCAATTTCCCCAGTATTTGTCATGACTTGCTTGTAATCCGCCGGTAGTAGAAGTCGCCATCCATCTATACTGCAGTCAGCAGCTTGGATGACATGCGTTGAGTCTTCTTTGACGGCTTTCTTCGGTATCACAGATATTGCGGATGCTGCGCATTGTACGGCGCCGATAAGATAGGCAAAGGAGGAAAACTTGGTGCCCTCAGGGCTGAATTCGCGGCAGTTGAACTCTTCAATGGTTTTGGGCTCGGGAATATTCTGTACTTGAGTCAGCTCTTTAACCTACGAGACACCGGGTTAGAGAAAGCGATGTTGCTAATACTAACCCCGGACTCATACTCAGATTCTTCACAAGGTAACTCGACAGTAGCAGCGATATCCACAACCGCCATGTTCATCGTCCCCAGAGTACCGGCGTAGTACGCATCTACGATGAACAGCATCCACCATGTTCGCCTCCAGCTTTCCTTCAGCACGGGGTCATCGGCTCCGTGCGACGCTGCAAACTCTTGGCGAAACATTTGGAGATCAATGGCAAGCTTGGTTGCACTGTCCATTTCCTTTTTGGCATCGGCCTTATACTCGTACCAGAAGAGAGCCATAGAATATAGAAGGCGACATTGGACCATGATTGGGTCGGATGCGGCCACTTGTGCAAAGCAGGTTTCTGTGTACTCCTGCAGCGGTATTGACCAACCTTTTGAGGTATAAATGTCCCCGATCAAGCGTAGAACTGCAATGAGTGGCGTGAACCTGGGCTGCCTGACCGGGTCTTGGTACATTTTTGCGAGGTGCTTCCGCGGCAAAATGAAGGGATGAGATTTATGAAAGTTCTTGTAGTAAGCATCGACCAGGGCATCGTCCTCGATGCTAATAATTTGAGCTGCGCTCGCTACTATCAATGGAATGTTTGATGTGCCATTACCACTCAGGGTCGTATCGAGAAGGGTCGAGTCCTGGGAGAAGTCGACCTCAGCGGGTTGGACAGCACGTTCGTGGACCTGTCCGTTCGTTGTGAATCGTTGTGGACTTGAGTCGTCAACAGATGAAGTGCTTCTAGGGCCATCAGTCGCAGTGAGTCTTTTGCGACGCTCTGCCAGCGCTGCGCGGTCCAGCCCACCGCGACGTGAGGGAGCATAGCTGCACTGCTTGCCCGCATCAGTGCAGCGGGCGCAACACGGACGTTTGCCGTCGCATTTCAAATGACGTGAGCGGCAAGGGAGACAAGCCAGCGAAGATCGCGTAGGCCGTCTGCTCTGCAAACTCGATGTAGAACTCATGTTGTGTCCGGAGTTTGTGGCTAATAGTTGGTCGCAGCTCAGTGAGAAGTGCGGGTATTCGGGTATCCGATTGAGTTCTGAGTAATCCTTGGCATCTCTTTAGTAGGTGGCCGGTATTTGCCCTATTTGACTCCTGAACATACTTCCCAATCATGTAACTATTTCACCTCGTAATTACATAATATAATCTATCGTGTCTATAGTAAATTTTACAGAACTTTTGATGGACTCCTCCACATTCCTGCCTGTATACGAGATATAAATTCGGATAACCCACGATCTGCATGCACATGACGAGGGGTAAGCACCCGTCGCTAATCCTCTTTTCTCCTCATACGGAATTGATACACCTGACCAGATCTGACTAGTTAGGCCATGGCTTCCCTGGCATCTCTCAATAAAGATTCCTAAAGCGTACGAAGCCCTCCTGGTGGTACCGATCAGTGAAACGATTCCCTTGGGGCCACATTCATATTGATGTATCCATATCCACACCATCCGGATGCCGGAGTCCTCTTCTTTCGTCTCCCACTATTGTCGAATTGCACCATCCAGATTTGCTGTCTCATAGAGAACTGTGTCATTGAGACTGATCGGTTTGACTCGCTTGTCCTCTCCCCAGCAGTAACTTAGAGCATACTACGCCGGTGCGGATTTGAGATTGGGTGTATTGGCTTCCTCAATCAGAGCATCCAGGTGACTGTCAGTCGTACGAAACAGTCTGGTTTGTTCCTGATCTAGAAACCTGTATTGCAGAATGGAAAGCACCGTGCCTAGTGAGCGAAAAAGACAAAAGGTATATTTTGCGTCAGTATTGGCAGTGGGATTGAAGAGCGAGCGAGCGAGGAAGACCTCTCCTCCTCTGACATTTATAGACTACCGCTCAGTACGGATAGATATAGCGCCAGTTAAAGCAGACGGACCCAATGTCCGGACCGAAAACGTGAGACGCTTAGGGGCAATGGATTGGCTACGTCACAAGGCTTTGCAGGGCATTTCTAGCTCACGTCGGAAAGATACAAATTCCTCACAAGGATCACACCCGCCAACGCCGAAGCAGAACAGGTCTGGTAGCTGTCCACCACATAGTTGAGGATACTCAGGATGGCAATGTAGATGCCTGATCAAATGAAAGACGAGGCGATGATGGGCACGATCCAGTGCACGGATCGGTAGCTTGTCCAGCCGAACCAAAAGAGACTGATCGGAATAAATATCGCTCCTAGCCGGGCCATCCACATGCGTGCTTCGGGGACGCCCTTGCCGTCGCTTTCTTTGACTCGGCGCAGGTAGTACCGTTCTTGGAGGGGATAGAAGCAGAAGGCGATGATGGGGCCGATGGCCATACAGAGGAAGGCGAGGCCCTGCTCGCCGATGTTGAAGCCGTGGCCCTTGCCAGGACCGAAGACGACCGGGAAGGCCTCGTTGAAGAGATAAACCAAGCCGTAGAGTGCTTGGTAAGATGATTGACTAAGGAGCAGAATTTTCGGTATTACGATCGTAGTTGTGTCTCCGAGAGATGAGGAATGTGGGTTAGGTCTCACTGTGGAGTTGACGCAAGGGATATAATCAGTCAATAATGGGAGATCCCTAGAAACCGTACTTAAATAATTCAAATAAAAGCAGCTCAATCATCGCAAAAATCAGATTCTTTCTAGTGGCTTTTGGACCAATATCTCCGACTGTCCGCCACCACCTTCTCCTCCCATCCACTCACCGGCCCAATAACTTCCACCTCAGTCTGGCCACTTTGGAAGACCGTCCGACAAGGCAAGTCTAATGTGAGATTCTCGGGATTTCCCTCCCCGACAATGCCTTGCAAGGCTTTCTCCGACGCCAGATACACCAACCGTCCGATGTTCGCCCAGTAAACCGTGCCCGCGCACATCGCACAAGGCTCCCAGGTGGAGATGAGCGTCGACTGGGCGAGATACTCGCGCGCGAAATTATCCGCCGCGTTGCGAGCCAGTTCAGCTTCGGCGTGTCGGACGTGCGACAGAGACAGAGAGGACATCACAATGGTGCTATTATCTGGCGCCAGCAGCAACGCGGCAAACGGTCGTTTCGAGTGGATATCTTGCGCTGTTCTTTGTAACTCTAGGCATGCAGCGGCGCCGGCAGACAATTGTTGATCGGTTAAGGGAAGCATGGTGTGAGGACAGGGTAGATTGAAAACTGCGATATCAAATATAGTTTTCGATCGTTTGAGAGAATATCCATGGTTTTTAAATCGTGGAAAACGGCGACTTCCGATATTATCTCCGCACGGTCGAGAGTCGTTATTACAGGATGAATTGTAATTATGAAATTGCTCCACACTATACATTACACGATGAGCCGAGGTCAGAACCCATCGTGTATCATTGCTGATCAGTACAAGCAAAAGATCGGGCAAGAGGATGTCTTTCAACTTTCTGTCGCTAGCGATTGTGTTGATCATCGCAGGAATTGATGAGCTCCGGCCAGGAAATTTCTTGTATATTGTACACCATTACATACCCAGAATCTGCTCCATCTGATAAAGGACAACAGTTGCAGCAAATTAGGTAAATGAAATATCTCTTAACTAAAGGGCCTGGGAGAAAAAAAGCGTATGAATGAGTAGCATTGACTTCTCCCCTCTGGAGTAGCAGTAATGGTGAGACAGCCTTGTACTTGGAAGCTTGGGCTTAGATATGATGTAGAAATCAGGATGGTCAGAGATCTCTTCAAATCAAAGAGCCTACAATCGGCAGCATCTGTCTAGAAGAGGGACTTTCACCAACTGATCTATATTAAGACTGAACACCATACGTATTAGCTTATTGGTACCGACTGTAGTAGGACGTCTACAGCTTCATCATCAAGAGGTAGAAAGACGCATCTAAATGCAGCAGAAAGATAAATGGTCCTCATTAGGGGAGGTGAAGGAATTTAGAGTCTTTGCCGATGTCTAAATCAATGTGTCATATAACTAAAGGCATCGGATGGTGACATAGCTCGCTCTGACAGAAAAGAAGCAATCATCCTACGCAAGTGACACGATCTACCACCACTTCCTCAAACCACAGCACTTGACTCAAGTCATCATGCCATTGATTCCTTGATGAGGAATATCAACAGCTATTAGAACAGTTATGCAGACCTGCACAAAATTGCAAATGGCTGCAGGTAACATTGATCAACGCCCTCCTCTAGAAAGCGGTGCTAATAAAGAGTTAGCTGTCCAATCAACTCAAGGTCAACCAAGTACCTACTGATAAAAGCTCATCAACAGTGGCGTTTACTAACCCGTGACAATTACCACAGAATGTTTCACTGTTGGGGATCCTCAATGAACAAAAAATCAAGGTGTATTAACGTCTGTTACTGTGATCAGACATTCTTAGAGATAATATCCTAAAAAGTAAAGGCACTCCAAAGTTGAGCAAGGAGTAACGTCGGGCCAATCAAATTATAGTAAAATGCAATCAAGCTCATTCAAGTAGAGGTCATAGCAATTGCTGTCTGCGCTAACATACAGGGTTTATTGAGATTTCTAGTCACTTGCTGCAAAGGGGTCCTTCTCAGGTCCTACCATTCTACTCTAGGCAAGCTTCTCGGCGATAAGCTTCTTAAGGTCTGCTGGTGTCAATTGTTTGATGCCCAGCAGCTCATTATCCGTCACATCAAATGCCCCACCATAAGTATCACCAGCGAGCGCGGTGCCTTTCAGCAGTTTCATGAAAGCCGGCATACTGAAGTCACCGGCACCAAATTGTTCCAGACTTTCCTGCAAAAGCACGCTTGTCTGCTCGTTGGTAGTCCTCCACTTGATATCAGGCCTAAGCTCCTTTGCAAACCCAAGCACTTGGTTTTGAGTCAAAATTGCCTCTGATATGCGTATGACTTTGTTCTTAGTGGCGTCAAAGTTTTGTAGGATTGCAACGATAGCTCTCCCAACCACAGGCAAGGAGGTAGAACTGATCCGATTGTCGCCTTCGTCGAGCATGGTCACAGCATGGTTCTGAAAGTCCAGCAGAATTGGAGTGTTCAACACAGAGTCCAAGAAGGCGCCACATGCAAGAACTGTCCATGACAACTCTCCAGCTGCTGCCTTTTCCTGGAGATACTTCCGAATCTTAAACATGGAACTGTAGAAGGGAAAATTTTCGAGCTTCGGATTGGTGGTAACGCTGCCAAATTCAGAAGGAATAAAACGTTTCACTCCTGCGGCAATGGCGGCGTCGATGAGCACAGTTTGATTGTCGACCGCTGCACCACCCACAGTGGATACGACAGCGTCAACACCTTCAAGGGCAGCGGTCAACGACTTCACTGAATTGAAGTCAACTTCGAAGACGTTGATGTTCGAGGCATATGCTCCAGGTTTCCGAGAACGAGTGAGAATCGAGACCCGAAAGCCTGCATTGACAAGTGCTTGGAAGACGTAGGGTCCGAGGGTGCCAGAAGCCTATAGGAAGTATCAGCCATTGGCTCTTATATGTTATTCGGAGTGCTTACACCAGCTATCGCAACAGTTTCAATCTTAGGCATCGTACTTAAAACCAGTGTTATTGTGAGAGCGCTTCAGAGGATAGAAAATGAAAGACGGAGAGACTTCTATCGCGGGATATAAGACCATTATATATTCACGTTCAAGCACAGATCTTACAAAGCATTCCAAGCACCTTACCAAGAGTCTACTATAAAGCCGCACCTATGTCCATGAAAGTCCGCACTGTTTCCGCTCTATTTCCAAGAATCCCGCCGGAGTCGCGACCGCAAACTCCGATGACTAAGCATTTATCACTTTGAACTTCCCGCCGGAATGCCGATTCACATTCCGCATTCCATCCGTTGAACCTAGGCAGGATAAACTCGTCAGAATGAATGATCGCCTTCGGGCGCACCTTGCCAGAAAGGCTTGCACACGATGTAGGTCCCAGAAGAGGCGATGCGATAGGGCTACTCCTGAATGCGGGCTATGCCGGAGGTGAGTGCTTGGTGAATTAGTATTTGGTAGCCGTGGAATTCCTAACCCAGACTCTAGGCTTCGTCAAGCCTGTCACTATGAAAGACGGGTGATATCATCTCCAAGTTCGACACCATCGTCCTCAGAGCTCCTCTCTGAAACGTTTGATCCGGGCCATATCAAAGACGCTATCGCTAAGAAACTCAGATCAGCCCCCAGCGATATTTTTTCGACATACATCCGATCCATCCATCCTTGGTTTCCTATTATCGCACAAACACTACAGGATCAGCTCCCGCCATCTTGGAACGAAGCTTCCCTGGATTACACGCTCCTTGCCCTCTGCATTAGTTTGCTTTGTACTTTCCCGCCTCCCTCTTCAGGAGACGGGACTCTATCTGAACTTCAGTCCGCGTACCTACATGCCAAGAGCTGGATAGCAGTGATCGAAGGACTCGGTATCACCTCGTTCAAGATCGTTCAAGCAAGGACTTTGATCACTCTATTCGAAGTTGCACATGGCTTCTACCCGGCAGCTTACATCTCTATTGGGACTACTGTCAGAGCTGCCGATGCGCTTAAAGTTCACCCTGACTTATATCCATCATCTTCATCCTCTACTACTGATGAGTCAGAGAGAGAGGAGGCTGTACTAATCGGGTGGGCAATCCGTATTCTGGACAGGTGCAAGCCTCCATTTATCCCATGAAACTATTACTACTCGCTGTACTGACCTATTTTAGATACGTAACAATACAATCTGGACATCATCCCTCTCTCACTCGCTCTCTCACCAAGGATGTCCATGATCCCAACAAAACCTCCTGGCCCACCAGGCTCGAGAAAGACACAAGGAGCCCTCTCTGGCGACTCTCCCGTACCTTCGAAGCGTCCACACTTCTTGATAACATACACAACGTGCTACACAACCCCACTTCAGAACAAGCATTCAACGTGGAAGAAATAGGGCTTTTGGTGGAGACGTCATATAGCCTCCGCACGCTCCTAATAGAAGAGGTTGAAGATGCGGACGAGATATACTCCGGCGGACTAGGACTTTGTGATACGTTAGTTGAGCCGCGTTCTTCTCTCCTAGGTCTTCTTGAAAAATTCGCCTCGCTTCGATGCTGATGTTGCACAGTGGCTTACTCCTGGCCTACGAGAACGGTACCAAAGCTCAGATCACCGATGGACAAACTTTCACTTGCCAATCACTTGCCACATCATCTCTAAACTCCATTCTCACCACCATAACTGACACGGTCTACCCCTTTGTCAGTGGTACACGAGCCATAGACTTGGACCGCCTTCCTCCATTTATCACATTTCTTGTGTACAAAGCGGCGGGCCTGGTGACAGAGAGGATGTGGATGGAATTTGACTCAACTGAGGCATTGAGAAAGTTACGGATTCTTAGAGAATTCTTAAAAATGGTGAAAGCAAGGTGGTTATGCTGCGGTACGTTGACCCAAGAGGTTCCAGGACTGGGTTTGCTAACGGCGCGTGAATAGAGCGTTATCTTGGCCTTCTTAACGAGGACACAACGCCGCGAATCTTAAAAGCTGTAGAGGCCAGGTAAAACTTTCTCTGATTAGTATTTAGATTTACGGGAGATTGGTGCCGAAGTCGATTGGGTCTGTAAGAATCATGAATAGAGTCAAGCTCTGTAGCCAATGTTCCGATAGCTCCTGTACTCTCTCATATGTCAGGTACACACGTGCACAGTTTGGGGCAGAGTGTAATGATTGGAGGAGCATGTCTGGAAAAATATATCCGTAAAGTCAAAATGAATTGAGTAGACAAGAGCGGTATGTATAAAAATGAGAGCAAGCATTTCTACATAAGCAGGCTAAATAGTCTCTACTTGGATGATATTGAACTGAATGAGCTTCCGCCTACTATACATTTCTTCGCCTCGTCGGGACTGGCGCATAACGAGATAATTGAGCTCAATATAAAAGTGAAACTGTGAAATGATGTGGCTACATTTGGGTCGACGACCTGTCATCGTCGTCCTGTGGTTGGGAATCAAAATCGGCATGTGGCAGGACTGCTGCCCAGTGCGAGCTCACTGGGGCTAGCAAATACAGTAGTCTTCGAAATCAGTTAGACATACACACTCTTGCAACTTCTTTACCAGAAGATAAATCAGAAATGCACTAATCCATTCTCGCTCACCGCTCTGTAATTTTGGTAGAACTGTAATGGTAATGGTCGGAGACCAACATACAGTCAGCGTTCCCCGCATCCTCACCTGTTTTACAAGGACAGTCCTTACCCCGGATCATAGTCACTGGACTGAGGTTCGGTCATAGAACCGGGAGGTTGAGACCGGATTTATTTGTTTATTGCTCTACGTTCTGTGCTCGCAGGTTTGAACATTTGCTTGTCTGTGGCCATGGCAGATTTTGATATATTTCCAGGCTTAACTCATAGCCGCACGAGCTCCCAGTCGATGCCAGACGCCTAGAGCGGGCTCGGTCGGAATGGCTGGAAGTCGACGATCTGCGAAAGCCTGTGAACGCTGCCGAAACACCAAGCGACGCTGTCGACCCCCATATCCGTGTACAGCATGTGTTAAGCATGGCCAAAGCTGCGTCGTCCGAGATAGGGCAAGGTAAAAAGCAGACAGAACATCTGGCATAAATCAAGTTAAATAAAGTGCGCAGGCCCAATCGTGCGTCGAGGCAAACGAGCGCCTCAATACCTCAAACACACAACTATCCAGCTGCATTTCAAGGTTCTGCAAGTCGAGATTCGTTTCAGTCATTTGGAGGCGATGAAGCGCCCAACGTTCAACACCTATCGCAAGCAGAGGCACAACCATCTCGTAACCCGTTCGAGATTGCTGTCTATATGGTCCGCATAGAGTCAAGAAAACGATTTAGTATGTATACTCGTCACCATACATGCCTTTCTCTCACACCGGAAAATAGACTATGATTTCACATGTCATCTCATCGAGCCACGGCGTTCTCGCCTCAACAAGGTTGTCCCTCCAAACCTGCAACCACAAGCGAACTCGACTACGGTTCTATCAGACCTAGATCTTCAAAAAATACAACACATGATCGGTTCTATGGAGCAGCTGAAAGACACACCAATCGACCTCGTCGACTTGTCCCAAGTCCAATCTTCAATAGCCTCCTTCTTCATGGACAGTTCGGCAGACACTACCATAGAAAAAATCGATGTCGGGAGCACCAGCGCTCGCTTAGATGGCCTGGCTCTTGCATTTGCTGCTCTTGCTTTTTCTGCTCTCATATATAAAGCCTTCAATGAGAGCAACTTTGAAGTCCCACTGGCATTTCTCGAGCTGTCAATGAAGACTGCCGAGGACTACGTCGGCCCACCAACGCTGAATCTAGTCCTTGCGAGTTTTCTTCAGCATATTTGTGTGCTTCGAACTGGGACATCCAATCGTTGTCGAGCGTTGATTGCCCAAGCTGTGCAGGCAGCTCATGATATTGGCATTAACAGGTGCGGGTCGAGCCATAACCCGCTGCACACTGCCAGGCTTTATTTGGCGCTGTATTTTACGGATCAGTATGTGCCGTAGTATTCCTTCGCTGCTACTTGCTAAGCATCTCCTAGGTACTGCGCCATGACATATAATACTGCGCCATGCATCAAGCCAACCGATTACGATCCTGTTATCTTCGAACCACTCCGACAAGCCACCCCGGAGCTCAAGAATCTAGTGGAGCTAGTGACTTTAAATGGAAAAGTACTGGACGCAATGCACACTTCTTCCTTGAATTACGACAACGTCATCAGCCTAGAATCTGTCATCGGCAAGGCGTGTTTCACCCTTGGCCAGCCGCTTCTCAGCAATGCGCAGGAGGAGAAAGGCTTCGAAGCACGCTACGCCAGCTTGGCCCAAGTTCACATGTTCTGGTAAGTTTTTAAGCTAGACCGGTTTTTCCAGCGCTAAAGTCCTCAACAGGTCCCGCATCATGCTTCGTACACCCTTCCTCATGTCCAACGAACACTGGTTGTCGTCGCTCAGTATCTGCATCCGAGCAGCGCAGATGCTCCTTTCAATATACTTCGACGTCCTCGGCCCATCAATCCTGGCAATAGCGAGGGCAGATTCTCCCGCAACTGATCGACTGTGGAAATGTGCTCACAGATCCAATCAGTTGCCACCTACTTGGCGCCAAGTACGAAGAATAATGACATCGGTTTTGGTTCTCTTCTATGCCTTTTGGTATGGTGAGGTCTCATACGACGAGGCCGGCCGCGCAATTGCGTATGCCTTGGCACTTCTGGAATTTGAGCGAATGAGATGGGGCGCTGCGCTCAATGATTCTAGGCGATCAATCTTGTTTCTGGCGGCTGCCAGTGGAATCAACTCTATGGAGTACATCAAGTGGATTCTACCAGGGGCAAATGAAGGCTTCATCGCCAGCGTGCTAGATGTGGATCATACCCAGGCACAAGCAGACCCCACTATGGACCAGCAAGCAGATGATGGTGGATCATCCGTCCTTCAGGATTTGGATAGCGAGAGCTTTGGAGACTTGCTCTCCCCTAATTCTGTATTCTCCGGCGTTTTTCCGCATACAGGATGGGACTTCGAAAGCCTATTTAGCGCCAATTTGGGAGGGATGGGAGACTTATAATTCCTTTTCGGAGCATTATATATAGAGCAGAAATGGAAAGATATTCGGATCATATTCTTCGAGAAAAAAAAAAGCAAGAGAATTCAGAGAGAGTACCTAAACAGCTCGTTTTCCCTGTCCGTCTTGTCTTCGAAGCCTAGCTGCATAGCCACCGTCTGGTCAACTGGCCCGTACTCACGATCACGTCGCTTGTTCTCAAGCACAAGATAGCTCCGCAATGAAGCTGCCCCACAAATTGCAATTACTGTTGTCACAATGATAGCCAAGAAGCAAGTTGGATAATGTTCTTCAGCCTCCGGCTTCTTGATGGTCAACGGAGCAACACCATTGCTGATCCCCCAAGCACACCAGAGTAGACCCGACATAAAAGACTTTTTGGTGTGCCCAGCAATATTTGCACCAACCAGAGCCAAAATCATCATGTAGCCTCCAGCGAACCAGCCACACATAACAAATCCAAAGATTGCACCGGCTCGTTGTGCGTCCCAGTTCAGCTTCCACATCAGACAGGCACCCAGTACCACGCAGGCTTCACATGCGATCACCAGCCATGTTCTGCAGTCTTTGAAAAAAGTGCCGGTGATGCCCACTATGATGCATGTAACAAAGACGCCTCCGCCAACTGCTCCGGTTAACAGCACAGATTGAAAACGGGAATAGCCAAAACTGCTGATAATCACACTGCCAAATCCGGAAAGGCCCCCATTTGCAAAATGAAGACAAAAGGTGGTTGGAACGAGTATCCACGTAACTGGGTCTCTCAATAGCTCTTTGATCTGATATAATTTGAACTCCTTATTCTCGATACCGGTCTGTTCCAAACGGATTCGCTCCACCGCAGCCAGCCGCTCTTCTGGTGTTAGAAACTTCGCGGATGCTGGGTTCTGTGGCAAAAAGAAAATTAATACTATACCCCAGACAACTGTGCCGGCTCCAAGGATAAGATACTGGTACTTCCAGGATCGGAGGTTACCCTGGATATGACCTATTCCGAATATGAGAAGAGATCCCAGAAGACCTCCTAGCCCAGTAGAGGTGTACCACAGAGCGTATCGGAGGGGTTGCTCTGCTCTCTTCCACCACATAGCAATCATGATGGAAAATCCAGGTGCTACAGCACACTCGATAACGCCCAGAAAGAACCTAGCAATACCTTGTCAGCAATAATCCACCAAGCTGAGTCTGTTTGCCCCCTTTTACCTTTGAGCCAGGAAGCCATGATAGCTGCCCACGAAAACCGTGAGCATAGTAACCACTCCCCATGCAATCACTGTACACGCGAGATACCGGCCGATAGGCAGTCTCTGAGCCAGCCAAGCAGCGGGCAGTACTTCTGGGCGTCAGCCGCTACTCAGGATCATGTTCATAGAGAATGGTTGGTAATACACACATCCAGCCACGCATCCCCAATAGAAGATAAGTGTAGCGAATGAATATCTCCGTAGACTCAGAATTGGCTGTGGCTCGGGGCCAGGAGTGTATCCCTGCACGGTATAGAGATGTAGATCCTCGATAATGCCAAACTGAGAGGCGCCGTTGAGAATAACCTTGTCAACATACTGGAGCATAAATGTAATGATCAGGAGTGGCATTAGGAAGAAATCAATCTTTCGGAGGACGTGACGGTCATTCACAACCGGAATATGGTTTGAATGGACTGTGTATCCTGCGGGTTTCTCCATTGTATTCTCTGATTCCTGAAATAATCCCCACACTGGCAGAATAGGAAATGGTGTAGGAACAAAGGCAAATGATTATCCTCTGGAGCTTTATATACACAATACGGCGTTCCGTCTTGGCCTATTTGCTTGTCAATTTCCCCACGGGGACAGTCCATAGTGCGGGGATAGGGACGGCTACGTTTATTGGACTCGTATGACAGTCACTATTGGGTAATGTAGGTTTTGCAAGAAAAAGGATCCGGGTGTACACTCGGAAAAGTAATTTTCTACGTCTATATGCGCGTAATATCCGCTCGACGTCTGGATCGCTATATCCGCATTCTATATCCGCCTACATCCGCATCATAGAATAGTATCTTATAACAAAGTTTCGGTTATATAGGAGCGCTCCATTTCCGTATCTCTGCTTGAACGCTTGTTCTTTAGAACAAAATTGCCTTTTTTATTTCGTTCCCGGCAATCTACAGACATGACAACTATCCACACTCATCCATCCCACGGTATTGCCGCCCAAGCCCTAAACGACATCCTAGGCGACTTCAACATCCCTCTTCCAACCGACGGAAACGGTCCGCGTATCAAATTCACAGGCACAATTCCACCACCAGAACAAACAAAAAGCGAAAAGATATGCCTGTCGCTTGTTGGAGGAATTCCAGCGCTCGCCTGCGCAGTCACCGCCGCACAGATCTTCCAAGCACGCGGAGGCGAACAGCAAACTGTGGAAATCGATCTTCGTCGAGGCCATAACTATATCGATCCTGATATTGGTATGACCCCTTCGCTCAATGGACAAGAGGTAACCTTGGATGTGGTTGCTGGAAACCCATTCTCGAGAAATATCTTCGAGACTCGGGATGGGAAGTGGGCAGTCCTTAGTGCTGTGTATGTGGATTTGGCATATCAGTGGACCGCATTACTGGAATGTTCGATGACGGAGAGCGGAGTTAGGGAGGCCGTGAAGAAACTGGATGCTTCTGGTGTGCGAACCGACTGATGTGTGGCTGCTGCAAAACAGATATGCTAATACTGACATACAACTAGATCTCGAAACCCTAGCAGCCAAGGCTCATATGCCTATGGCGATCTGCCAGTCCGAAGTAGCCTGGACCAATCATCCACAGGGGTCGCACATGGCGAAGCTCCCGATCGTCCCCGTGAAAGAATGGGCAGGAGCCAATCAAGACACTCATCGTCCTAGACCTGCACAGCCTGGTCTCCCCAGAAACCCTTCCCGTCCTCTTTCGGGCCTAAAAGTCATCGCCATCACCCATGCCATCGCTGGCCCAGCTACCGGCCGAACTCTTGCCGAACACGGAGCCTCAGTTCTCCAAGTGATGTTTACCCACGGCTTTGAGCACGCGTTTGTCTATACATACGCAAACCTGGGCACCGCATCCACCCGCCTGAACCTCAACCGAGAGTCGGACCGCGATCGCCTTTGGACACTCGTACGTGACGCTCACGTCTGGATTGACAGCTACCGCGAAGGAGCAATTGCCAAGTTCGGCTTTTCTGACGACGAGATCAGAAAAGCCAACCCAGGTATGATTATCAGCCACATTCGCTGCTACGGGACTTCTGGCCCCTGGGCGTGGAAACCCGGCTTTGACATGCAGGGTAGCGCGTCGAGCGGGCTCATGTATCTCATGGGCCAGGGAGTTGGCGATGGGCGACCGCAATGGCCGCCTGGTATGGTGATCAACGACTACACTACAGCGTATTTTGGTGCGCTGGCAATTATGGGTATTATTTTACGACGGTGTAAAGGCCAGAGCAGCTGGAGCCAGGGGTGGAATGTCTCACCTAGTCTCTGTGGGACGGCAATGGGCATCTTGAAATTCTTTAAGACGAATTCGCTTCCCATTGCAGACTTAGAGGCCAGTGTCGACTCTGCCCTTCCGCCAGAAACACTGGAAGGCGAGACGCCGTTGGGGTATCTGCGGACGTTGGCGCCGCTTCCGCATTTGAGCGCTACTCCTCTTCGCTATGAGCATGGTCTCCTGATGACAATGGGATCCGCCAGGCCTGTTTTTCCTGGCCATGATGATGGATACGATGTGACCAAGTTGACCCCCTGGACAAGGCAGGAGCTTATTGCTCATCTTGGTGTCGCCGTGACCGGAAAGCTTGAGAAACTGAGGGCTCTGGGAGCTCTTGAGAGGGATGCATTAGAGAAAAAATGCCAGTACTCTTCTTAGAGGCTATTTTGGATACATATAAAGCCATTTTCGAAATTTTCTTGACTAATACACCATGCGAAACGCTTTCCTGGCCCCACCGTCAAAGCCTATGCGTAAATCAACCATCGGGCGGGCCGCATTAACTCGAGGGATTATGCTCAACTTGTTATATTCAGCCTGTTCTGTCATTTCCTGTGTGGTAAAGAACTGGCTCTCTATCATATGACGTATGAGAACGAGCTTTACAGAGTAGAGTACCGGGACTACAAATGCCCACCATTGCATGCCATGACAAAATATAAATCGAGCGGGTACATGCAACGCTTCAACACCTTCCTTGTTCCACAAATAACAACACACATCAAATCCCCCCTACCTCAACAACACCAACACATTAATTATTCAATACATCACAAATCGCACCCCCGGAAGGCGGACTCGGTTTCACCGGCGCAGGTCCCGGGTTCGGCGCCGGAGGTGGCTTAACATGCGGCGTGGGCGTGCCCCGATGATTGCACACATAGGCACTCGAGCACCACTTGCCATCATCAAGCTTATAAACCTTATCCTTATGATAACTATAGCACTTGAGCGGCAAATTCATCTCGTACATATGCCACGCGTCGCCCGCAGCAATGGGGTCCTTGATGTTCGGATTAATGTGCACGGTAAACACGTCGCCGTTGGGCATGCGTGCGGACACGCCGCCTTTTTGGCCCCAGGGATATGAACCGGACCAGGGGACGTTGACCATCATTGTTGGTCTGTTGGTGTCGGCGCCGTTGCCCGTCCAGACGTCGCCGGGGTAGTAGATCATTTCGCGGGAGGTGGAGCCGCCGTTGACGCCAAGGCCGATACCGCAGTCGGCGAGGACGAGGTTTTCGTTGGGGGTTTTTTGGGATGTCGCGAGGTGGAGGAGGGAGAGTAGACTCGTGAGGAGGAGGATAATGTTGCTTTGTTTGAGTGTCGCCATTTTGGAGGTTCGCTTGAGGAGCAGGCAGGCAGTGTTCATGGACGAACAAGAGCAATTGCTATTAGAACGGGCGAGGTTTCTTCTTTAACATTCATCGGGCAACCGGCGCTGAAACTGCGACAAGTTATAGACCCTCGTGATATAGAATGGGTGATGGGCTTTGGGAAGTCTGTCAACCCAGCTGAGGTGCGGGTACTGTGACCCTAGATAGTATTATGCAGCAGAAAACCCTGCATGCGCCCGGAGTGCATTTCAGCTCTCGGGGTTCTCCGGCATTCTCGTCAGCACTATCAGCTGTTTTCTCCCCCAAGTGTTCACCGCATCGTATACTTCAGTGCTTGGCTGCTGCAAGGTCATGCCATAACTGCTTGGACAGTAGTGACGCTGACTGCGAATTGCGAAGTGCGCAAGCGGAATCGCCGATGCGAGGATGACGTGGGGGTCCGAGAAGCATCTTGGGCTGAAGATCTGTTCGGGAGAATTGCAGCCGAACACACATGGCCAGTTCTCGACCAGTTCTAGATCCTTACTGGTGGGACCCTGAACGGGCAAAGAAAAGGCAATCGAGGATTACCTCTGCTGATCTAAGCACCCTCATGCATAAAAGGGCAAAATAGCCGACGACATGTCATGAGTTTCAGGCCAGCCACGTAGCTAGGGCTGAACATCCATGCCAAGCAAACGGCGGCCTTTGTGGGGATCGCCAGTTCTAGAAGAGTAATGGGACGCTATAATATGCATAATGACGTTCCTGTCATGTATGCATCCACGGCAGGGATGTTACAGTGTCACTCGACTTATTAGCCAAGTGTTTGTGGCGTCGCACAATACGACAGGCGCTCTGACCCTCATGCATTGAGGACACGGCCTGCGATTCAGGTGAGGCTTCGCCTCTTTCGAAGCGCGTTGGAAAATTAATCGCATTCAGCTGGCTGCGACAAGCATGGCGTCTCTGAATGAAGGACAGCAATTGGAATGATATATCAAGCGGTTGGGAGCGCTTCAGAAACCCACGATTCTACAAGTTCAGATTGCAGACCCAACCCCCCAAACCTCAGCACTCGCAATGCTGTCCCTCAACCTTCCCAAACTAGCCCTGTTCATCCCGCTCCTAGGAACCTGCCTAGCAGAGCTCCTCACCCCGTTCCCAGACACCGCCAGCGACCTCGCCATCAAGTTCCAACCCGTCCTCGACTTCGACACGGACAGCTGCTACCAGACCGCGGCCATCGGAAAAGACTACAAGGTCAACTCTGGTTTCGACCCAATTCTCGCTCCACCCCGTCCGCCAGGTCCAGGGCCAATTGTTCGAGCCGCCACCGACGACGAGCAAGTCGTTTTCGCTGCCAACGCCAGCGACAGCGAGATTGGGATCCGCTCGGGCGGTCCCTACGCACCCTTTGGATGCCGCGACAAGGCCCGACTAGACCACAGCCAGACATACGTCCGTGAGCGCTGCAACCACGGCTGGTGCGCGTATCTGTACGGGTACTACTTTGAAATCGACAATGGGTTTTTAAACGCACACAAGCACGACTGGGAGCACGTCATCGTGTGGACGCTCAACGACCAAGTGTTTTTCGTCTCGTGGTCCGCGCACGGCGACTACACGACGCACTACTGGTCCACGGTCCGGTTCGAAGGCTCGCACCCGAAGATCGTGTACCACCTCGGTTCGGGGGGTACGCACTCGCTGCGCAAGGCCGAGGCCAAGGACGATAAGATTGAGAATGATACCGGGCGGTGGTTTAGGGCGCCGCTTGTTTCGCTGGAGAAGATGCCCTGCGAGTTTAATCAGAAGCTGCTGAATAATAACTGGGGCAGTGCGCATAGTGATTTGAATAGGCTTGGAGAGAAGCTGGATAAGTGGATGCCGTGGGATGCGAGGAATAATGAGCATTTTAACCCGTGGGAGCCCAAGGTGCCTTCGTGGGCTGCGAGGGGGTGAATTGGGGATGGACGATAGCTGTCAGTTCGTATTGTGGACGGCGGTCAGATTGGGCTATGGTTTTTTTTAGATTGAAGGTCAGACCGATTCCGAGACACAATGTAGTACTATCTTGATACACTGGGTTTTCTGGGCTACCCAACAGATCACCCAGAACATGTTCCGGAACGGGCCCATAATATCCAGAAAGTCCAATTTCCTTCGATATTCTTCTAAGTTCGAGCTTTTCTATAGAATAACATCATCACCAGGTATGGGAGATCCTTCTTCCTACCATCTCTTCTTCTCAATTATCTTAGTTGTTAGCTTGGTAATGAATAATACCACCTTTCTCACTATCCATCTCTCCCTTAGGTGAACTGGTGTCCACCTCAGACACTACCTAACATTCGACATCCTACAGGCAGTATGGCTTGACCTGACTCTCAGAGTGTTATGAAATGTCCCTCATACAATAGTTTTGTAGTAAAATAAAGGGTGTAAGTGACTAATAAACATGTTTTTCTACTTAATAGAAGTCGAATGATTAGTTTCTAAACACTGATCAATAGTGAATTGAAAGAAAGAAGTAATTAAATATATTCTGATTAAGATACACCACCTAGTTACTATTACGCACTCACCCTTATCACCTAGGATCGTGCGACCAAAAAGCGGCGATCTCCTGTTTCTCCACTAGGCTCAGCCACTTTATTTGCTAGCATAGGCGTAAGGCACGGGGCTTAAGTACGGCTGAGCGGACGGGAAGCCCTGTTTTCCACACCATATGGCCGTACGTGCTAGAAGTAAGTTACGACTAGTTTATATATCAGTAATGAGCCGCTCTTGCAGTTAGCAGTTAGTCGTACCAGTGATAAGAGGGTACTGCGCATTTGCAGGGTGACTAGACTAAATAGCTGAAGGGATAAGATGACTTGAAATTCTCAGGTCTGAAGGACTGACAACAGCTAATTGACAATAATAATACGATTACAAACTGGCAATGATGAGAGAAGAACAATTTCTGACTATTCCATGATCAGATGCCTCTTTCGGCCGTATGCACTCATGGCACTTGACCCTGTCCCGCTTTTAAGGTAAAGGTCAGGGGGCCGCAGCCACATTTATCCAAGCATGTTGTAAGAGAAGGACAACTCTGGCTATGCAGCGATGGTGATTGCAGAACACCCTCAGTACTATGAGCTAACAGGGTACCAAGCGCAATTCATATTTATTTTTAGGTACTTCCTAAGAGATGATTTATCTGAATATCATGTCTGTGGTTACTCAATTGACAGTTAAAATTTGGAGGACGTTGATTGGCCAAGGCGTCTCCTCACGTGCTCCAGTAATAGCAGCCCATGTGATTTGCTTCATGGTGGCTCTTCAAATTTCCTCTCCTATTGACGACAATCTGACCTTCCATTGTAACTTCCATTCGTAATGAATGCCGGAAACGACAATCTTACTGTCCATAAAGTTTCAGTACAACGTACACGTCAAGCATGCGGACCATGTCGGTATGTACATCTGATGAGGGGCGATTTTGGCCGTTAACACCTACCCACGTGATTCCATCAATTCCATGAAGCAGGCAACTAACTTGCAATATCTGCGTCAAGTCGAAAAAAGGCTCGTTGTCCAGGCGAGAAGCCGACTTGCTCACTATGTCAGAGACTTGGTCAGCGCTGTTCATACAACGCGCAGCGGGCAGCCAATGGCGCAGTATCGGGAGCTCGCTTAGGACTCAACCAACCGCGCACCCCAAATGACGCGCTACTAGGAAATGGGCCAAATGCTCAGCAGTTCCGGCGTATCGAACAGAGGCTGGATGCGATGGTGACCCTTCTCCAGTACGTTCTCCTCAATCTCAAACGCATCTCATCATTGGCTTCAATCATGCTGATGTTATTCCGACTAGAGAGAGGTTGCCGACAAGCAATGCCATGGATAGAGCATCTGAAAGGACAGACAATCCTAGTTCGGGAGAAAGGATGCCATGGTATGTCATTGGCGGTTTTCACTCCCGTTGCGATGAACTTTGTAAATGATGAATCTTAAGTGTCCCATTTCAGCCGGAATACATCAGATCTCAGGTAGAGATTTACCTGGATCACTTTTACGACCAGCCATATTGTGTCTTCTCGCGAGATAAGCTGATAAAAGACGCGGAAAAATTGCCTTCAGAGGTCATATTTCCTCTCGTCGCCCTTACCTCTCGTCTGGCCGGCAAACTTTCTGGGGATTTGCGGTCATATGCGCCAAACACAGCTGATTGTACTAATATGGCTTGGAGCATTCTGGCCAATCAGTATAGAACTGGCAACCTGTGTCTTCCTTTTCTGCAGGGCACGTTCCTGATGGCGCAACTAGATCTCGCCGATGGTCGGTCAGATCGAGGTTACAATAGTGTCGCCCTTGCACTTCGAGCGCTACAGTCAGCCGGGCTGAACAGAAGCGATGGCTACACCTCGCTTCAGACTAGAGCTGATCAAGAAGACTGGAAGCGCATTACATGGGCGTTTTTCATGCTTGACCGCAATTACAATGCCTCCCGGACCTATTCAATCTGCCTTAGCGACAAGCATTTCACATTACCCTTTCCTTCTCCGAATGCGTCTGGTACAGACCATGGATGCTCAAGCTCATGCGGTAGACTGTACGATGGGCCTGGAAAACTAGGGGAAAAGGTAGATGACGGGATTCTGGCGTGTCTCATCCGGCTTTCCTCGATCTGGGGTAAGCTCACAGAGTACGTGTTCGAGCCCTCTGATGAGGATAGATGCCCCCCATGGCAGTCAGGCTCGACATGGGCAGGTCTAGAATCGGACTGGATGCAATTCCAAACACAATTCGCGGATACACACCGCTACGTGAATGTTGATTTTCGCCGACGGGCGCGCGAGGAGCGGGGCTCGCGTGCTTACTTGTCCACCTGGCTATGCGTTCAATTTCTCTTCCATTCGGTACAGGCATTGCTGCACCACCCATTCGTCATCACGGGTAAGCTTCGCCAGTACGGGAAACACATACCTTCTACTTTTCTGCAGAAATCGTACGAGAGCTCCGTCATCCATTCCAGATGGATTGCCCGGTTTGTGCGGGAGATGGCCGAGGTGGGCTTCAAGCTCTATGACCCATTCATCGGGTATCTCTGCGCGATTGCAGCCACGATCCAGTTGGAGCATACTCAGAGTAAAAAGCAGCAAGTTGCCCGCCTGGCCAAGAATGACTACGAAACGCTTGTGGCATTCGTGACTGGTTTATCTGCGTACTGGGGGAATATGGGAGTTTTGGTGCGTGAACCCGAATTGGCAACTGTAGCAGTGCTAATACTTCTTCAGGCCCATCGGTTAAACAAAATTGCTGAACGACGCAAGGACTATGGTTCACTGTATGATAATCAGGAAGAGTTCTCCGGCATTCTTCCCTGCATGCCAGCCTCGTCTGATCTACCTCGCATGTCTGCTGAGGACGAGCGTTTGATGTGGGATATTCTTGACTTTGGCACGTCCTGTAGCTTTGCTAAGGCATCTATATTCGATGCTTCCGGTTCTTCATCCGACCAGCATATGGGAGGAGTGTCTGTGCCGCTGCCTCTGGATGATTCTTCATCCACAGGACATGATGTAGTAGGAGAGGTAATGGTTGATCTTCCAAGACCACGAGCTGAAGAGCCTGGATCCGCTACAGACTCTCTTGATCAATATCTTCCACCAGAGTGGCCGATATCAAATACTGACGAGCTGGGATTGGCACTGCCTGATGCAGCGGACTGGTTGCTCTTTGGAGGTTCTTTGCCGGAGCAGTTATGATTCTAACCCGCCTACCTTGACTATTCGACATCTCGGCTCGCTGACAGTAATCCTCCCCGTCTGTACCATAGGAGTGAGTGAGTATTTCTCGTTATGCGTGTTTGCGTATGAGGTGAAATGATTCTTATGACTGTCGTTGGACCATTTCATACGTTGTGCAAGAAAGGAGCATGATATGCTTGGCTCATATCAAGCAAAGAAGCGTTTCACATTAGGCTAATCAGTTTCATGCATTATGTACGAGCATCGAAGGTCATATGTATTTCCTTCGTGACCTTCTAGATCTTACTTCTTCGGACTGATGCAGTCATTGCAGCAGTATACACCTCGCGCTCCTGAGGTGTCATCTCTCGTCTCTCGGGGCCTCCACGGCTGCCATCACCTTGAAATGCGTCTCCTTGGAACCGTTCACGGAACTCTGTTGGGAATTTCCATTTCTCCAGTAGTTCGCTCGGAAGCTTCCGCTCGAGACTACCGACAATGTACTTCCCAAGGACAGGGAGGAATTTGAAAGCACTATGATTCAGTCAGATCCGCTGCATACGGCTATACTCGGCGCCCACTTACTGTCCGCTACCGCCTGTGGCAATGAACAAGTTCTTGTGCTCAGGATGGTAATCGAAAATAAAGTCCCCGGTAGGCGTGTCATTGTACCAACACAGACCCACTTTTTCGAATCCCCGTTCCGCAAGTTCGGGCAAGATATCCCTCAGCCCGGCTAACAGTCGTTGCATACCGTCTGCGGGGATGAAGTTGGCTCGTGCAGAGACAGCCGAGCTTGGGGGTGCAGATACGGCTTTTTGATGTGGCGACGTATACCCGAACCCGTGGACCGCGACTTTCAGGTACCCCGTGGCTTCATGGACGGGAAAACAGAAGAAGCCCGTTGAAAAGTTGAAGTAGATTGGGAGGTCCTTAAGCCGAATCATCTCCTCCGGTGTCAGACGGAGCCATCCAACAACCTGTCCAGTAGCCATCATCGAGTTCCAAGACGGGATGAGACTCGCCGTCCAGGCGCCGGTGGCAACAATGAACCTGTCGCCGGTGATGCGGTTGCCGTTGATAGTCCGAACGGCGTCAACCACTCCATCCCGTCCATACTCAAGCTCGACGACATGACCGTTCGGACCGGAAATAAAGCTGACTCCCGCTGCCACGCAGCGACTGGCGAGTCTTTGAACAGCTAGTCCCGCATCCGCCCATCCAGCATTAGTATTGTAAAACCCGTCAAAGCCAGGCGTTGCCAACTTCCCACTCAAAGCAGGGAACCTTCGCTTCGCCTCCTCAACACTGGGAACGGCATGCCACTCCTGCCCCATTTCCGTCAATACCTGCCGCGTCTTGCGGCTGTACTCCGCCGCACGGGGCTGCACAGGTTGCTCCAAGGTTCCTTCCTGCGACACCCAGAGACAAGGCGTCTGGTGAAACGCCTCTGAGTACTCGGGTGTCTTCCACTGGTCGTACGCCTCTTTGGCTATCTGAGCGTAGACTGGATCGCCGTAGTCAAATCGAATGACGCGGGAAATGTCGTTACTGCTCCCATCTGGAACTGGAGGCATGCATCTATCAACGACAGTGACAGAGGTGTATCCATCTTGAGCGAGCCTTAGGGCCGTGGAGAGCCCGAAGGCACCGGCGCCAACGATGATGAAGCGGTCGTTCCTGTTCATGTTTCTCGTTATTTGAGGTGGAGTCAAATTGAAGGATCTTTGATTTTGGGTTCCATTGCTCAAATTGGTCGCAGAACTTGACATTTATATATCCCTATCGAAGACACAACAGTGATCAACTCATACTTCACGGGCCGTGAGCCGGACACACCAGTGTGCTTGGCGGCATTGGCTGATAAACCGGGCCGTACACGGACCGTCTCCACATCTTCAATATCCAAATTGGCCAATCAAAGCCCAGAATCCTGGATCGTTCTCGGCAGATGTTTTGATCTGTATTTCCGGTTTGTGGTTGTATCCGTGTCGTTGAGAAAAAGTCTTGATAATATTTTTGAGTAGGGATTCTACATACTTCCCTCATATGCCGCAGTCTAATGTGGGATAGTTATATGAACATGTGGTGTAGTGTGCTCTGCGGTAAAACATGTCCAGAATATATCAGCGGGCATATACAACTGAACGTGATCCATGAATACAACATCAATAGAATGAAAGTACTACCTTTTGGGTGAGCCAGATCTCAGCACATCCCGCACCAGCAGCCGTAACCTCCAAGCCAAGGCCAAGTTCAACAGAACATTTATTGCTCTAGATAATCCTATAAAACTTATCTACACCCTAATTCTCCCACTCCTTAGCCTATTATAGACGCGGTTTAGCTGCTTCCTTAGTGATTTAAGGTCATTTCTTTACTTGCTAGTGTCAAGAGCCTGATTTCTGGAGGCAGGCATTATAGGATGGTATTGTTTAACACATTTACTCTGGTTTTAGCTTGGATATCTTTATAAGATATAAATGGATTAGTTATTGAGTTTGAATCATGTGTAGAATCAATTACTCATCTCTGCTAGATAGCACCCTATGTTGGCTAGAGTATGCAAGGCCATAGGTGATTGTAATGTCTGCAGTATAAGAATCATTAGTTTAGTAACATATATATTTTTGGAGTTGAAAATAGTTTCAGATTTGGACCAGCTGATATTGCATGGTAGGGTGGATGCTCGCTTACAATGGCCGCTCGCTTACCGATTACGTTAAGCATGCTGAAGTGCAGACCACAGATTCTAAGGCCTCACAGCTCTTTAAGATGTGGATTTTTCTCTCAGGGGCCCAGTTCAAAGCCATATTAAGAGGCAGGAGTGCATGTAAAAAGTATGAAATATTGGCAGGGTGAAGCTTGTTTACACAAGGCAACGATGCCGGATTACCAATAATGGCTCACTTGCTCTCTAACGCAGCTTTTATTACTTAACCCTTAGTATTCATTAATAATGGTATTTACGTTGCCCTAATAATCCACAACAGTGATTATTTGCGTAAAAGAGAAGAAGTATACAAGTGATGATAATGGATGATGGCTAACAATTTCAACAATAGAAAAGAGAAAGAATGAAGCAGTATAGCAAGGAGCGCCTATATTCTAGAAGTCACATGTTCTGGTCATCCACTAAGAGGTGGTCCTTATATTTGGTACAAATGAGTATATTCTGACGGAACAGCCAGGGCCTGACAGTTTTATCTGGGTCTTACGACCTAACAGCCCGTTGGTAATGCGCCCTTGATGATATAATACTTAAACGCGAACTATTCTACTGAATTCTCTCCCCAGGGAACTTACATTGTTGGATGGATACAGTTTATATGACCCTTTTATTGTTAGAAGAAGCTCTAGAGCATATTTTGAACACATCGCCTCTTGATTAGAGTAGAAAGGGCCGTAATCTACTTCTAGTATCTGGTCATCTGTCTACTCACTGGATTTCGTCAAGCCATAGACTAAATGTGCCCAAAAAGGAAGTGTATGCTGATGATGTCTTTTCCTCCGGTCAGTTGAGGGCAATGGGAGTTACGCGCTTTGCTACATCTTATATGTACATACGGACATAGAGATGCAACATTGCCCTGTGCTGCCAGCAAGGTTACCTCTCCGGCTTGGTGTACCGCACGTATCGGGCAAGCATTTTCAGACGCCGTTGGCTCTGTCATATAGGTTTGACAATTAATGATCAAATTCGATGGTGTTATGAGTAACTTGGAGGTCTGCGACATGGCCACTAAGTGAATACCGCCTGTCCTAAACCGACGGATGATTAAATTCTGGAGGATAGGGAGTTGCGGAGGATTGGTTTTTCAATTTTCAGACTACTCAACTGCAGTGTAGAATTCCTATTATTATAATTTCTTCGCATGTACAAAAGAGAGTATGTTGTATTACCCATACTATTTTTACTCCACTAATAACCTATTCAGTGCTGAACAGAATGCACAGCTTTCCTATAAATATCTGTTCTGCTATTGGGCTCAGTCAGATAGGTGCAATCTTATGACACCCCACTGTGCATATGACAGCGCGTTGTTTTCATTCTGTGAAGGCACATTCTTCCTGTGTACCTAAAGGGTGTAAATAGCTTAGGTGGATTGTTAAATGTAGGGGTCGGAATGCAGGCCATGCAATAAGCTATTTTTACATTAGTATAGTTACACACATGACCTGCAAAAATTATAAGAACGCCCTCGCTCATCGTCAGATTGTGAGTTATCATAAACCATTCACTAAGGAATTACTTTTTACTTTAGTCTTCTTATTTTGCAGACATTTAAGATGCATCTGACTCTTACTGTGCTCTTTTCCATTGTCTCATTAGGGTTTGCTAGGGATCCCTTTGATTCTACAAACTCCCCAAGCCGTTCGAAGGTTGAAGGAATACAGCTTGATTCATATTGTCCTAGCCATGACGCTGATGAGGAATCCCAACGCGAGATATTTGCCCGATTCGTCCAAACACTGTACGGCGAGAAGAATGTGTCGAAGGCCTTCAGCACATATGTCGACCCCGGACTGATTGAGCATGATCCTTTTGAGCAAAGCCGTGATGAAGTCGTGGCAAGGTTGTCTCAAATCATCCCCGTCACCGGTTTTACGGTTCTACGCTCAATTTTTGATGGCGACACTGGGTTCGTGCACGTCAGAGTAGACGAAGAAGACGCGCAGCCAATTGCTTTTGCGGACATATATCGTATGGATGGGACCTGCATTGTCGAGCATTGGGACGTTGTGCAGAGCCTCCCGGAGAATTCCACGAACCCGATGGCCATGTTCTGATTATTGGAATTGTGTTTTTCTAGGCTGTGCGATAGTTTTCTGGCTTTACATAGGTCCTGGGTTCTAGATTTGCACTCGAAACTGCAGAGGTGCGGTCCTAAGCACCTAAGATCTTGCACACCGAACTGGACTGAATGCAACTTGATTTATGTAACATGTACTATTTTATCTTTTTGAGGGAAGGATTTGCAGTAGTCTCCACTCTCTCATGGAAGGCTGTTTTTGATTCAGCACGAACGAAAATAGATTCAAGGTATGGGAGGCGTGAAATTAGTCTCCTTTAAGATTCTTGATGTCTTGGTGATATACCAGTGATTCTAAGAGCATAGCACATACCACCATAGGATGTGGAAAACAGGGCTTCCCGTCTGCTCAGCCGTATTTAAGCCAGTATTATCAACGCGCTGAACGACCCCTTTGTTTCCTTTTTTTGACTCAAATTTAGTTGCATCTTTTATCTATGTGAGCGCACTATACTTATCCATCCCTTTAATAGTTAAAATTCTAGCTAACCAACCTCTTACTTAGCTTCCACAACCTTTCTGCGTCGACCTTACTCATCACCCATGAATACACTCTTTCCTCATGAAGGTCCGCAACGTGGCAATCACTCAAGAAGGCACCACTGTGCTACTCAATGTAAGGATTAAATGCAGCAAAAATATATGTAGCAGCACGCTAATCTAAGTCCTTTATTACAAGTTATCCATGTCCCATAGCTACTTATTTCCATAGAATCTGTCTATTTGCACAAGGTCTGCCGCAAAGGCGGCCTGGTCATGAATCCCATGTGATGAGAGATTTATGAAACATGTACCAGGGCATATTAGATAGGCAAGGGAACCATTGGACCTAAGTCTCTGTGCCAGTGCAAGGCCCATTAGAGCACTAGCTATCTTTAACTGGCCATACACCAACCACATCTAATTATATTCACCATTGTTTTTGGTTATAATCTAACCAGTAGATATGACCTATGCGGTGCACATTGCTAGAGATAATATAACCCAGGGGGTCAGTGATACTAAAAACTTCGCCATAATAAGATTAGTGAAGAGGAAATGGCTAAGATGATTTGTCTGGAACTGGCTTTCAAATCTGTCCTTAGTCAAATTGTATGGAACTGCCATGATAACAGCCAATCAGAAGATCGACACAAGGCACATCAGACCACGAATATAAGGTATCTGCGGCTTTGCGGACGTTATCGAATGACTGCAGGTCCAGAGCAAGAGTCAACCCTGACTGTTAGGTGCGCGGTGCCAAGCCAATCAGCAAGGCTCTGCAATTTGGTGACTGAGTGGCCGGCTAGAAGGAAGGTTGCAGGCCTTCCTACAGCGACGTGCTTTACAAAGCTTTCACAGAGATCCCTGGAGACACGCCCGTGACGTGTATGAACTTCCAGCGATTTGGGAAGCGTAGAAAGGCATAAGCTCGCTGGCCCTAGTTCCGTGACTGAAGGACGGCGCCATGGTGGATATAGTAAATCTAAAGTCGTTAAAAAGGCTGGATAAGTTAAACTAAAGGACTGAGATAACCTGGAGAGTATATTGGCTTGTAATATGGGCTTGAGCTCCTTAAAAACTGGACGAGCTCGGTTATCATGACCCCCATCATGGAATTCTTATTCTCCATCTTTCCGCTGGAGGAGATGCACAATTTGTAACGGTGTTCGAATCATATTTCCAGTGTGGATTCCGGGAAATAGCATCATCCGCGCATATAGTCCCCGGGTGCTACAAATCCGGCTATCCGAGATGTGCATAGAACTCGCTGAATAGCAAGCGTAGCTCCATTAGTGATGCCATGCCCGATGTGTACAAGTCAAGTATGGAGTGCGTTGGATAAGAGTCCAATCAATAAGGACCTCGCTTCGTATTTCATCAAATAATATGAACCAAGCACCAAAAAGAGGTTGCATTTCGCCCCTTTACCTTTCCCTTGCGTTTCCAAGCAATCATGCACTGGCCACGAAACGTAGAATCACCCAAATTACACCCAAACTTAGTTCGATCAAAAAAAAAAAAAAAAAGTCACCAAAATATACTTCCGTCAGAGCAGGGTCCAATTTAATCATTCAATACTATCGATCGCAAACCACTATATATTACTCGATGGCAATGACGGTACAAAAGCATACAATCACAGAGGATTTCAAGCAACACTACTCTTAGAAGTAGCATCCTGGAAGTCTGCCAAAAATCTCCATCGACTAGCTATCTTCCAGCCCTTCTCTTTCCAGTCGTTCGCTTTGTTGGGGAAAAAATCGATAATCTCCGAAAGACTCTTATCATGCGCAATGATAACGAACACATCCTCGCTCGCGTCAAAGGAAGCCATCTTCGAGATGGTAGCTTCGGCCTCAGCGACATCACGGCCTGGGGCAGCTGACAGTTGGCTGTAGTAGGGCATTGTCTGGCTGTGATTCGGGTGAATTGACTCAAGGAGGGGCCCAGGACAGATTGTACCTGGTAAGTATGGTGGCGTAGAAAATGGTGATGGGGAGATCTCTGTCGGTAGGGGTACGTGTTTGTTGGGCCTCAAACACCCACAATGATGGCACCCGTCAGCTCCCATGAAGATAAAAGTCGTAGGGGTGGTGCGTGCCAACGCACACA
Organism: Aspergillus udagawae; assembly: GCF_001078395.1. Lineage (NCBI taxonomy): Eukaryota > Fungi > Ascomycota > Eurotiomycetes > Eurotiales > Aspergillaceae > Aspergillus > Aspergillus udagawae. Next base: position 825,301 of record NW_025091270.1, read on the forward strand.
TGTGCCCAACAGCATGCTGAAAGTTTAATGAGCTTCTCGGATCAGCATGTGTTATAGTTGAGATAGTACTTACCCCTGGCGCTTCAAGTAAGTAAAAACTCCCGTCACCAAAGAAATCCACGGCGCGAAAATGGCCAATTTCCAGTCCACTTTCGAAACTAATTTCCCGCAATTGCCGTCCGCTATCATTACATAGTAGAATTAACATCAGTGTGGCTTGGATAACAATGCGCTCAAGCGGGAAGGGAAAACATACGCATAGTCACTCTCGAGTATCACACCATTAGGATCAGCGGGATAGCCTGGAAGAATAGCATCCTTGAACCCAGAACCGACAACGAGTTCTGTTGAAGGCGGAAAAGTAGACGGATCGCCGATATGATCAGTATGCCCGTGGCTGTGTGTACCGCAACAGTGTTAGTGATCTAATCCGGGTGTTATTTTGCTTCTCGTACCTCCAAATAATGCTATCAATGTCATCGAGTGCATAACGGCCAACTTCCTGAAGAATAGTAGCAATGTCCTTCTCTGCATCCATAATCAAACCTGGTATGCCCTTGCGAATGACTGGAGGCAGAGACTCTTTGTCCACCCGGAGACCTAGATCAAAGAGAACTCTTCTGCCCAGAGGACTCTCAATGAGAAAGACATAGGAAGGACATTTCAGTATGTCATGGCCTGGCAATGGGTCTTTGACAAAAAATTCCAATGGGACCCTGATATCAGCTGTACTATCAATCACACAAACGTCAACGGTGTGTTGAGAAGCTGGGATATTGAGATTCAGTAGTGGTTCAGACATCTTAATCCGTTGCTCTGAGGATACAAACCAACGTCTCCTAACCAAGAAATAAATAGAAAAGCAGAAGCAGACACCAGCTTATGAGTCCGTAGAACACAAAGTATGCGCTATTTATATGAATTTGAGATATCTCATCAAATTTTGGTTATCCAGATGGAGATGAATTTATACAGTAAGAGGGGGTGAAATTTCCAAGCTAGAGCTCGGGATATGATAAAGCCGCTCTGGGTGGTTGTATAGAGGCGAGGAATTGAGAACATTTCTGTCTTGCAACGCTGCTGGGCAAGCCAATCAGAGAGGGACTCCTTAATCGGGATGGATATTCTTGGGGGACAGGTGATATCGCCTGATAGCAAACCAATGGAAGAGAGGTTTCCTAACGAGGATGAATCAACTATAGCTTGAGAGGTAGTTACTGCAAGTGGGTTTCATCATCAGGCATTATTCGCCCCACATCAAGACTGTGATCCAACCAGAGAGGGCTTTCCTCATCAGGGTTAGCCATACAGTGCAAGTAACGCCACATATACCAAGGGCCAATGCAAAAGCGGTTTCCGAATCGGGAGATCCCTTCTTGGCTAGATGGTGACATTAGAGTTTAGCCTCCTCCAATGTGCATGCATGGCGTAGCCCTAAAAGGTGGGTTTGGGACAGGACGTTCACGCCTGTTTGCAGATATAGTCTTTATGACAATGTTTTGGACCCGGAAAGCGAGACCAGAAAGCAAAGAAGGTTCTCATTGATTTTAATCATTTCTAGGCAGCCACTAAACTGATAATTAGATATGTAAGGTCGTTCTCTCGATCACTTTGAGCATTATTCCTTTCCCATTCGAAACCATACAATTTGCCGCGACCCGAGTGTATCACATTCCAGCAGCCAAATATCGGAAAATGAACTTTCCACAACCTAAAGTTACTTTATTACCCTCCGGCCTCGATCTCCATGGCAAAACAGCTGTGGTCACCGGTGCTACTGCAGGAATTGGCTTAGAAACAGCACGACAACTGCTCAAGCTCAAGATCTCCAATCTCATTCTAGCCGTGCGAAATGTATCAAAGGGCGAAGAGTGCAAACAGGAGCTTCGGCAATTCAACATAACCGCGAAAATCATGATTCTTGAACTCAATACGGACGATTATAAAAGCGTTCAGAGCTTCGCCGCAGCATTACAGCGAGAAATTCCGGTGGTCGATATTCTGATCCTCAACGCAGGTATTGGACTTCTCAAGTTCGAGCGCAGCCCAAGTGGACACGAGCGCGTCACCCAAGTGAATTATCTTTCGAATGTCCTTTTGATTACTGCATTGGTTCCGCACCTCACAGAAGAAAACCGGCTGTCCTGCTCGCGTCACCTGGGTAGGCAGTCGCATGTACTTTGACACATCTCTAGACAAAAAGGCGCCCTTAAAGGCCGGTGAATCGGTGCTTGAGCACATGGACTCCAAGGAGTTCTTCCTTGCGAATCAGAGGTACAACGACTCCAAGCTCCTTTGTGCGATGTTCATGTATAGTCTTGCTCCGCGACTCGACAAAAGCAAGATCGTTTTGAATATGGTCTGTCCAGGTCTAGTCAACACTAATATGACCGACGTCTTGCCGCTCCATGTGCGCATGGTCATGGGCGTCGTCAAAACCCTTTTTGCGCGACCAGTTGAGGTCGGCGGGCGGCTTTTTATTCATGCGGCGGTGGTGGCAGGGCCAGAATCTCATGGAAGATTTCTTGGGGATAAGGATATTATTGAGTACGGATTTTGCCCCGTTACCCTAAGTTGCCGACTTAAGAGGACCTTTGACGACTAATTAAAATCTCACAGACCGTCTCCATACCTTCTGTCACCTGCAGGGCAAGCCGTGCAAAAAAGCCTGTGGGCAGAAACTATCGCGGAAATGGGAAGATTGACTGATTTACCACCTGAATTCACTACAAAGGAATAGGAGGAGATATACAGTCATCTCTCCTGGACTATGGCTTCATTCCGTGTTTCCGTCTTCACAAAGAGAGAGTAATTGCAAGTGACCAGTGGTTAACTGTTACTGTGAAAGAGCAGCCAAGTATTCAAGATTTCCCAGGGTCATTTTATGTAACTGAAGAGCGCAATGCATGTTGGTAGCTTCTTGAAACGATGTCATATTAGTAGTTGAGATTCTAAACAGAATATTATGGACTATCACACCTGAAAGAGTAATAAAGGAGTAAAGAATCATACAATTCTGTTTCATTGATCCTTCCCCAGAGTAAATTCGAGGGATAAATGAAAATACACTCAATCCCCCGTCCCATTTTATCCATTTATCCATGATTGGAAGCATACCAAAGCGCCTGCCCTGCTGGGTCATGGACAGCATTGACCCATGGAAACCTGGAAAGAATCTCCTTAACGTCTTTCCAGCTATTGACTCCTAGGCCGAGTAATGTGTGCTTTGTTGTTGAGACCCATGCAGGATGCTTCCACAGGCACGAGGAAGCTGCTCCAATAAATAACAACCAAACAAGCAACTCCTGGCTATCCTGCTCAGAGCTGAAAGGTCGTTGAACCCCTGAAAGAAGGGCTGAGGACAGGAGATCATTCCGCGCAATTCGACCATCCCATCCCTGCAGAAATGTCACCAGAAAAGCAGTCAGACCTAAATGTACTCTGTTCTGAAGCGAACAAATTCCGGGAGCGCAACCTAGGGGTTTGATGTTCAATAGACGATATCCGAGTAAAATAATGTCATCGTAGAAACTGGCGGCGTTAATCCTCGGTACAACGCCAGCAATCGCGTTGTTGAGCATTGAAGTAAGGAATAACATGTCATTTAGGAGCTTTTGAAGGTTGGCTGGCAATGCCTTAAACTGGTTACGTGTATGAACTAGGCGATATACCTCGCTCTCCGGCCGCAGGTTCAAGCTGGGAAATTGCGCAGTGGTATTGCATCCCATCCAAGCCTCTTCAACAGAGAACAGGGTTGGCGAGCCTAATTGTAAGGAATTTTCAAGATCGACCCTGAAGGAACATTAGTAAGAACACGGATAATACAGATTCTTCCCATTTATTTTTAACCATACCGCAGCATTTTTTGTGCCAAGCCAGAGCCCCCTGTGACGAGCTGTAGCAAACCACCTCGCAACTGAGCTATCCGTCGTAGACCTTGAACATGAACAGACCCCTGTTGATACTGATGTTGGTAATGTTCATACTGAGTCATGCTGACTATGACTGCGATGGTCTCATCAGTAACGGCACTCTGGCCAGATAGCTTTTGATGCACTAGGCGGAAGGTGTGTGAGATATGACGCCTTGCCTCAAACAACCCCTCTGGCTTGCTTGTCAGATTATTGAGATGTAGGATAGTCGTAGCCATGACGCCATGAAAACCTGTTCCAGAGTTAGCCCAATTCATGCGATGGACGGATTGAATAAAAGCAGTATTTACAGGCTTCATCAGCAAACATGTACTTGACACATAGAGGGGCACCAAGGCCCGCATAGTCAAGACCGTTGCTCACCTCAGGTGAGAATCTTATGGCATTCACGAATGCGATTACTAACGGTTAGGCGTGAGTCGAGACGAAAGCTAGCTAAGCTAGGCAATACAACGTCTTTTGAAGTATCATTGACATACCTTTCTTGGCAAGTCCTTTTGACTCATTAGGTAAAAGACCCGGGAAAAGCAGACCATCATCAATCGGCCGTTCAATATCGTAAGGCTTCTCTGCTGTTACCGATGCTCCCTTCATTATCGTCGGGATAGAGAATGGGATCCTGGAAGTCATGGACGCAGATTTTCGGGACGGGCGCGAGACTTTCTTGCCCTTGTTTCTTCCCAAGGCTGCATGACTGCGAATCCTTCTTCTTGTGGTATCATCAAGGATATCATTGCTATTAATAAACTCAAATGGCATATTGACAGTTGCGCCGTTGACAGGGGATGGTAGAACACTGAGAGGCGGCGTTGGTGGTCAAGAGGGATGCAGGGTCCCAAGTTGGGCGTGGTTCACCTTCTCGGCGCTCTGGATTACACCGAAGGTTTCTCCAGCTCCGGCTCCAAACCACGTTCAACTGTATCCACCACCAAATTGCAACTGCTACAATTTTTTCAGGACGCACTATATCAACATACTGGTGCATCTTGAACATCGCTAATTTGAGGCTGGGGAAGACGTCGAATGGCATTCAAGGCGTGTGGTTATCACGTGGTTTGTGGTAGAGTGGCCAGTCACATGGTACTCGATAGTTGACAGATATTAATTAGGCAATGTCGGACTTGCATCCCAAATGTACAGCAAAGAACTTATATATATTGTCGCCGCATGTAAGTGATGGCGACAGTAGCCTTTCTTTTATACAAAACGTGAACGTAAGAAAGGCTGTATAAAAATATGCGCCATGTTATACCATGCAACAAGATTCGTAAACTTGTTGGAGAAGACAAACCTCCCTTCGACACCGAGAGTCTTGTATGGCGGCGAATCCCTAGCAATGTCATAATTGCACATTTCAGATGGGCAGATATTTGCAACAGTTTAGGACAAATTCTCCCGCCCCTTTCTGAGTTGGTGTCCGTCCGTAAGTCCGGCAACTGTCCACTTGAAAGCTCTCCAGGACTCATTGGCTACTATGAAGATTGACGTACAGGAATTCGTTCGAATTCTTCTTGATGACCTCCGTCGATTTCAATGTAAATTGTCAGCATTGCAGTTTGCATTGATGATACTTGGGTGGACCGAGGGGTATTTACGGTTAGCCCTTTACTGATCATTGTATGATTCACTACGTTTAATATTAGAGAAGGAGATCTGGGGGATTGATTATCACTTTTATGTAAGAGAACGTCATTAGCGGCAATTACTAGCATATACAGTCATGCCAAATGGCACAAAGAGCATTGAAAGCATATAGAATAGACTTCAGCTATTCAGTAACTTTTCCCTTCCAGCATTTAGGGTGGGCAACCGAGCGCCTCAACCTTGAAATGGCCGCTTTCGAAGAGGCAAGGGAGATTAAGCCCCAAGCCAATGATCTCATCCACTTTTACTGGATCTGGATCTTCGATGTTTCGCCTACGCCTATTCGACGGTGTCTCTGCTTTCTTTCTCCATCGCGCGCCGCTTCCAGTATGCAAGCTCTATAACTTTGCTTTTAAAACACAATCACAGCAGATGCTGCCACGAAACTAGTCAACTAGCCCCTCGCTCTGTAGGGCGCAGGCCTACAGATTGAATCCTGGTACGCGGTATATGGTTTAACCCAAATCAGCAACGTCGGATCTTTATACGTAATGTACAGTGAGATGTAAAATATGAAAGTCTATACAATACCGTTTGTTCCTTCCAACCCCTTCACCTAATTGACCCATCCTGCCTCAAAAGGCAGGACACAGCCTTCCGTCCTTCGTCTCGGTCCACGCCTCACTACCAACACAATGACGACACCAAAGTAGACCCTCGGGATCATAGCTGCGCTTGATTGCATGAAGCCTGGGGTATTGCGACCCAAAAAGCGATGATTGCCAGTCTGGTTCGTATGGGTTGGCCTGGGGTAGAGTGCCGTTAGCCACTGTGGAAACGAATCATAACGTCTCTTGTCCAAATGAGGGGAAAGTAAAAAAGGCCACTGCTTTACCTCATTGACGTAGCAACCTGTATTGGGAGCCAGCTGCCGAAGGGCATGTCCTTTTCCATACGTCATATTAAACATCACCTGTTCACGCAAGTCCGATGGGAGTGATTCATTCCAGCTTTGGGAGACAATCAAGTGCACGATTGAATCCCTCCACGCTGGGTTCAAGGCGTTATCGACGGCGACCTTACTTCCCGTCATAGTGCCAGAGATAGAGGGAGAGGATACACCCTGCAACGAACTTTGCATTAGATAAGATCTACAAGGCCGAAGACACCAACCAAGACCCTCGAGGTTCAAAGGAAAAAAGGGGGAAGGATTGGTGGGGGGTGGTTCTTACATCGTGAGCATCCTGTCGAGACATGACGAGCTCCAACACGTCCGCAAAGCGTTCAACATCTTCTTCGACCACCCTTCGTGGAATGAACCGGGACGCTCTAGCCACTTCCGCCTTGCCGACAGACTCGGTGGATGGCATGTTTTGCATAACGTCGTACAAGGGCAGTGTGACAAGGGGCTTCACTACAGCGGTGACGATTGGTTCGTGCTTCTTCAAGAAGTCCTGAAAGGGACGAAGAAGCCTCTCCGCAGTTTTATTCTTCGCATCGTACAGCAGTAGCGCACCGTTCATTACAAGTGGGGAGCCGCTTAAGGTGTAGTAGCCGTGGATTCCGTTGTCCTGGAGGTGTGCCAGATAGCGGTGAGCCTTAGCAACGAGTCTGTACCACTCATGCTCGGTAGTTGTGTTTCTGGCGGATAGCATGAGATTGATCATTGTTAGCATGGGCATACGATGAGCTCTGACGGTCACCGAGACAATCACTCCGTAGGTGCCACCGCCCCCACCTCGGATGGCCCAGAAGAGATCCTCATGTTGACAGGCGTTCGCGATGACGATATCGCCCGCCGGAGTAACAACCTTGGCTTCGATAATGTTATCTGCGCCCATCCCGTATATGCCCGTAGCCAGCCCGTGGCCACCCCCGGTTGCCCATCCTACAACACCAACATCCTGAACATTCTCGTATCAGCATTTTGCCTCCACACTCAACCTTTCCGTCCCCTTTCGGTCGGCCATAGATCTTCAGGCTGGGGGATGAGATTCTCCTTACCATGTTCGTCCCGCCAACAGCTGTGGCATTGTGCTTGGCAAGTGCTGCAAACATCTCACCGTCCTGCACGCCCGCACCGAGAGTAGCAGCCATGAAGGTTGCATTTCCCCCTGACCCGAGCTTGCTGCACTGGTGAAGCTGGAATCTTTCATGAAATTGAATTTCTTTCATATGATGAGTCCAAATCCTTGCTATCAGTCAGAGAAATTTCATGTTAGACAAGGGAAAAAGGGGTTGCGAAAACAGAAACCCTTACGATAAACTTCCGTGGTTGATGCTGCGATCGGACCCGTGGCCAGTGTTTTTGATGTTCAGCCGCAGATTCCACTGCTTTGCGAATCGAATCCCGCCCTGAATGTGTTCTGATTCCGTGGCATTGATAACATAGACCGGGTAGTTGCCGATGGTGCAACCCTGCTGGCCTGCATGCGCGTTGCCCGTGATGCTTGTTCCATTTGGGTAGATCGGGTTACAGCTGTTGTCGGACCAAACCGGATCATCGACGCTGACCGGATCTGCGGCGTGGAAGGCCGATCTTGTCCAGTTGCCCAGCACGGCTGTGCATGCTGCTAAATTATAGTTGGGCTCATCGGGGTAGCACACGGCTGCTGCTGGGACCGTTCGAATCAACCTTCCGGACACAGTGTGATTGAGAGAGGCCCAATCATCGTCGGATGGCCAACACGAGTCAGAAGGAGACTGCAGAGAGATGACAATGGCAACACAATGTTAGTCGATCACCGATAGAGGTGCGGATTGTCGCTTCTTTAGACTCACACATTTGCAGTTAAGGGCATTGGTTATGCCGCTGGCCGCCAGGATAAGGGCCACAACAAGATGCATGATGCCAAGGCGGTTTATTGTTGAAGAATGTATAACTTCAAATCATAGAGTCTATATGTTATATATATATATATATAGCCGTCTTAAGAAGTTCAAGGGCAACTCCTGGGTCGGCTAGATTTCTAGAAGTGGTATTGTGTATACGAAAACGAGCTATCGGAAGCAGTGGACCCATTTGCCGACATCTCGTGCGGCCCGGTTGCCGCATTTGGTAATCTGGGTGCGAGTACGCATCGTCGCGCGGTTGATGGGCGCTGGATTAGTGTCGCCTGGCGATCCCACCAAGGTCGTATATAGAGCAAGATCTTCACCATCAGCGGGCTGGTTGCGCAGTTGGCCTGTGGTGTTTCCGGTGTGACCCAAGTTAAGGTTCATGGTAAGCCAGCAATGGCACCGGTCCTCCAGCAAAGTACTCATGCAAATAGAGACTAACTTGTATCCTGACTGAAAATGTCTCAAGCGAGCAAAGATACCTTGGACTCGGATGTTGTCTTCAGGCCGAGTGCTGATTTTCCATATCTCAGTGGCAGTGTCTCCCTAAACGTAGATTAGCAAGGAGTTTCATGACCCTGTAGCCGTATAATATGGTTTCATCAAACCTTAATCCAAGAATGCGAGGCGTCGTCCGCGTCATATCATAGATATGATCTCATACCAATTCGTAAGCCCGCATGGGCCCAGAGTGAGCTTTACTAATATTATCAACACGCTCGCATTTGCAAAGACATAAAATATACTGGGAAGCGCGATCTCTGGGTGTCTTTCATGAATTGCATGAGCTATTCAGCCTATTAATAGAACAGAGCTCGCAGAGTCGCGATCTCTGGTGGCTTAATTCAGGCCCTCTGCGGCTTCATCGCCACTTGAAGTTGAGTAGCTTCATAAAATATAACACATGCCAAGTGGTTTAATTTAGTGGTTAGTTGTACGTTGGGGAGTTAAGGTGAGTACTGAAAATGATTGGCCGAACTGCGCCACTTCCGCTACTGGGTCAAGATATTAAGGGTGATTGGTGTAGATATTCCAAATAGTGGGGTGTGGACACTGGATCCGGATAGCCGCGTGCCATTCTTGAGTGGACCCAAATTATAAGAAAAAGCGAAATTTTGCGCTAGAACAAACTATACAAAACATACAAACCACTAGAGTTCACAAATGCGGCGCTCTTATCGGTCGAAGTACCATAGGATTAATTAATCATACTGTGCAAACATACAAGACAAAGAAACTTAGATCATCTTTGAGTTTGCCAGTGTACGGATCATCATTCTTTGAACATGTGAGCTCAAGGTATAAGAACGCGCCTTGATTCCCAGAGGAGGTCTACCAGGACACAGCAAATATCTTGAAAGTCAGACACTCTGCAAGAAAAGGTAAATTTCCATACTTCTCAGCCCTTTTAAACCTTCAGAGAGTCGCCTTTAGAGTCGCCTAGATTCCAATGCACATTCTTTGGATTCCGACCAAAACATGTCTTGCCGTCATGGACCTTTGTTCGGACGTTTATTTGCTGATTCTTGGTTTCCAGAAATTTGATAGGAAAAGCAAAGGCTCCCACGTTCTACCACTTTATCAGAAAAGAGTCTCTACATGTGAGTCTTAGTCGAAGTCAATAATCTGTTAGAAAGACTAACGTACCCTTTAAGCAACACAATGACTCGTCTTCTTTTACAACCAAGGATGCGTCAATTTGTTGACTTCATCAATTCAGGCGATGAAACCATAGGACGAGAGGTGGTTTCCGAATCAGCCGAGTTCCATGTTCCGTTTTCAGATACCCCACTGAAAGGATTGTCTGGATATATGCAAATTCTCGGCATGATGCGCTCTGCCTTTCCAGACATCCAGTGGACACTTGAGGACACAGTCATCGAGGATGATAGAGTTGTAGCGCAGTTTACTCTGCGTGGATCTCACGAAGGCGAATTCTTTGGTGTTCCGGCTTCTGGAAAGAAAATCCAAGCACAAGCTATGAACATTTATCGATTCAAAGATGGAATGATTGTGGAGGAGACTGGCCTGCCTGATTTGTTTGGGATAATGCTGCAAATTGGGGCTGTGAATCCGAGGGGTACTCATTAGGCAATTTCCGAATGGCATGTCCCGGTTCTCGGCCGTATACTCCTGTATGGTTTATCTAGAAGGACCGGGTTTTCGTGTACAGCGGGCTTTTATACCTTTCCCTATGTCCATTCTCTTTACTTCTAATAGTGTTTCTAAGGCGCTCACAATGATCGGGGGGATGTGTGGGACTGAGCCTCTTTAACAGATTTGAAAGTGGACCGAGTCAGATGGTAACTTTCATTTAGAGGGACGCCTGCTCGTCCGACTGCTCCTGCTAGACATCCTCAACGACTAGCCTAATATACGAGTGAACAGTTGCAGAGAGTACACCTCTCGGCTGCCATAAGTAAGACTTTCCAACATCCTTCCATTTGGGCTCCTCACTCCAGGCACCCATTTTTGCCTTATCTAGTTTTACATATCTCGTCATCTACGTACACAGAGACTTAGCTAAGGTCATATAATGCATAATTTTTCCAGCCATTATAGATTTAAGATGGGATTTGTTAATATACTTCACTTTCCTATCTCAATCGTTAGTGCCAGTGAAACCTATGAGTGCAAACAAGGCATATAGGAGTCCACTTGGTCTACAGTAATGATACTGAATAATCATGAATTGAATAGTACTATTAAAGATAAATAATATAGAAATTTAACACCACTAGGCCACAAAGGTGTCCGGACATGGTTCCTATCTAGGGTCCCATATCCATAGATATAGCAGTATTACATATTCCAACAAATCATATCTCTTTGCTCTAAAAGCTAGCCAGAGGCTAAGCTAGTTACTATCCTTATGTTACTGGCACCTAAACAAAAAATGTAAGGTTGCTAGTTCAGGGGAGAAAGGCTCATTAAGGATTTACTGCATGTGATATGTGATGATATGTGACCTAAGTACGGCAGAGCAGATGGGAAGCCTTGTTTTCCAGACCCTATGGATGGCCGTATGTACTGGATATTCGGTTAAGGAGGTTTATATCTGAAGAAAGACTCCTTCCAATATTGCACAGTGAGTTTTCATTCGGCCGGCTGCACTCGTGGGACGTGACCATGTCCAGACGTCTCTAAGTACTCTGCAGTCAATATCACGAGCCATAATGGGAAGGTAAAATAGCTATGTTATGAGCGTGGACCTGCAAGGATTTTGATTTAATGAAATTCTGTGTGCCTGTAGACCTAATCGTAGGATGTGTGTTGAGCTTCAGCCTCTCCATGATCCTATATTATTGCAGCGGGGAAGGGTGTATATTGTCCCCCGAAATGAGAGATAGATATTGATATACAAGGTAAATCCAAGGTACTCAGGTACTCACAGCCAGCCCTATATTGTAAATAGCCTCCGTGCTATTTACACCCTAAAAAACAGCAAGGTCAACTGCGAGCACCACAGGAAAAAACAGAGCCCGCCGGGTTCTGATGAATCGAGACACCGGATGCGTAAAGTCCGAGGGCACACTGATCAATCAGCCTAAGCACTGTGTCCGAGCAAGGTATATACTTACCACAACCAATCCAATACACACTGATGACACGTTGACAACTGTCAAGAAAATCTTCTCCCGCGACAAGAACCACATTCCCTTGTTCATGTACAGCCAGAAGACCCCGGGCAGGCCAAAGGTAAACCAGCTCAGAAACAGTGCGGCCTAGTATCCGGTCAGTTTCTTTGAAGGTGCTACTCCGCATGGGTAACTGACAATCAACCCGATAAGGTCATTAAACACTGGTATAGCCTCGGCGATGATCCAAGCTATGGTCCAGAGCACGACCATAATTCCTACCCATGAGCCAACAGCAATCCAGTCGGACTTGTGGATTCGACCTGTTCCTGCAAACGTGCGCAGATAGATGGCTTTGGCGGCAATGTGGCCATTAATCACACCTGCGATGACAATCTGCGAGGGTCAGTCTCTAGACCGCGGAGAGTTGAAGTTTCGCACGGGGTTGAGAATCTTACAGTAGGCAAGGCTATGCCGTATGCAATCTTGGAGATTAAAGGAGACGCCGAAGCTAGAGCCGGTGATGTCACTGCGTCGCCAGCAAAGTAGTATATAACGACCGCAGCAACGATATAGAGCGAGATATCAATGCTTTGGAGAAGGGCAAGCGCCTTTGGAAATTCCCTGGGGTCGCTGAGCTCCGCAATGAAAGTAAAGAAGGAATTATGGCTGGCTGTTGACTGTCAGATATAACACTGAGTATATGGCAGTATTATACCCACCATATGCGAAGACCATATTCGTGACGCCCCCAAAGCCGGTCACTAAATCTGTGTGCTTGGCGACCGTCCATGTCGAGGGTGGCTTGATGATCCCAATACTGACCATGGTGACCATCACTGCGGCGAAGACACTGACAAATGCTGCTAAGGTCAGCTCTAGCCCAACCGGTACGGTCCATGGCAGCACAACTCACAAACGAGCGACAGCCATGAGACTTTCTCCAAAGTCCGAGGCAGCGAGAGCAGGCACGAGATAACTGCTCCCACAACTCCGAAGACAATGGAGCAAGTGGCATGACCCGTAATGACGTTCAGGGCAACAGTGAATGTCAAGATATGACTTGCCATGATGAAGATCAACAGTAGTATCTGTGCTGCATTCAGGAGTTCCCTCCCAAACGGGCCCATCAGAACTTCACCCGCATCAGACATGCTGCTGATATGAGGAAATCGCAGTTTGATCTGTCCAATAACGTAGCCGTTGTAGCTGGCGATGATGCCCATGCTGATAAGGATGGCGAGCCCTGGAGCTAGTCCGACGGTTCCAACAGCCGCGGGGAGTGAGAGGATGCCAAGAGAGATAGTCTCAGCGACCATGAGCAGCCCTCCTTGCCTGTTGAAAACTGTTAGCACATCTCCTCCTGAAGACTCGGTAAACGCACCACCACTTGAGAACCTTGTACTTGACCTCTGCAAACTCCTCGTCACCAAAGGCATCCTGACGGATAGGTGGCATCGGTTGCTCTTTCTTCTGGTCCATATCCTCTGGCTTTTGAGCTGGAGTCTGACTTTCCGCGTCCATGTTCGAATGATCCGGAGATAGAGAGATAATACGTGAAGCCATGTTGATAGCCGTAGCTTTGATGAATGAATCCCATCGTCGACAGTGAGGAAGGAGTCTCTTCATATAATGCCTCTTATCAAGTCAACCTTGGCCGTAATCCGGGGTAAGTTGGGGAGAGGCACAGTGACCCAGTGGAGACTCCACACAGATAAGCGACGTTTTCAGTTCCGCAGAGGGGTTTCAACCGCCGTCTGAGAAAGGAAATGGCTTACGGTTAGTGTGATTGATAATAGACTCGCGGCTGTAGACATTTCTAAGGTATAATTTGCCTGGGGACGTCTGTCGCTGAAGCTCAGGCGATATCTACACTTATTGAGTTTCGGGATGGCTTTCCTAATGGAGCGTCAGGAGCTTGTCTATCTAACGAAATGTCTCGCACCACTGTTAATCTATCTGTGTCATGATAGGAGATACGCCTGGCATAGACCTGTTACTAGCATGTAGTATCAAATGCAGACGGTCCACCGGACTACATGGTAATGCGTATACACAGGTTTTAATAACATTTGTTCTGGCGGTAGAATCACCGTAAATCCAGACTCAAGGGTGACAGCACACTAGACAACAATCACGATTAGTCGTAAAAGTATTTTCATTGTAATTATTCCCCATATACTTCACTGTAAGACTTGCGCTCAGGCTTTGTAGCAAATCGCACACTGCGTCTTCTCAGGATTGCCCAAAATGCCATATCTCGTGACACGAGACCTCGGGTACTATTTAAGTGTCCTTGAAGTAATGGTTAGCTTTCATCGGAGATAGTAGTCCCTATACTTCCGCCATTAGTGTGACGGATTGCTGGACGGAAAACCTTCCCTTACCGTCGTGGCAAGTTCCCAAAACGGCAAGTGGTCCCTATCCTTCACATTACGCCCATCTCTATATAGAATCCACGAAAGAGTGCTAGATATAGATATCAATTGGTACCCTGCGTTCTTTCTCCTTGAGTCCTTCTTTACAACCAAACAATCCCTCTATCTCTCGTCTCCCGTCAATACGAAGCCCAAAATGCCCGATCTACACGGCATCCTAGTCGCCCTTATCAGCCCTTTCACAGATGACCAGACACGCATTGATGAAGACCGTCTAAAAGCACACATCGACCGCCTCATTGCAGCCGGCATCCACGGGCTCGTCCCCGGCGGCAGCACCGGCGAGTTCACCACCATGACCACCGCAGAGCGCAAGGAGCTCACCGAGCTATGTATCAAGTTCGCTGCCGGCCGCATCCCAGTCGTCGTCGGGGCAGGAAGTACCTCCACGGCTGAGGCTATCGAGCTAGCGACGCATGCAGCCTCCGCCGGCGCCGCAGCGCTAATGGTCGTGCCGCCGTTCTACGACCCCGTCAACCTGGAGCAGCTGACCGAGCTCATGGCGGAGATCCATAGCGCCTCTGGTCTGCCTATCATGTATTATAATATTCCTAGCGCTTCAGGCCTGACGCTCACTCCCGGCGAGATTGCGGGGTTGTCTAAAGTGGGGGTCAAGTATCTGAAAGATACGTCGGGGAATGCCCCAGCCTTTACAGAGTTGGTCTTTGGTCTTTCGGATAAGATTACCGCGTTCAATGGCTGGGATACACTGACCTTCTACGGCCTTGCGGCCGGTTGTCCCGGAGGGGTGTGGGGAGCGGCCAATTTCATTCCCGAGCTGGCGGTCAAGCTGTACGAGACTGTCTCGGTGAAGGGGGACCTGAAGCGAGGACGTGAGCTGTGGACAAAGATCTGGCCGATCTGCAGGTTTTTGGAATCGCATAATTACGCGGCGGCTGTCAAGGCTGGGGTGGAGCTTACTGGACAAGCAACTGGGGGTCTCAGAAAGCCTTTCAAGGCACTTGGCCCTGAATTGCAGGCAGAACTGAAGCAGTTGCTGATTGACGCGGGTGTAAGCACGGTATAAAAGGCTAGATGATTTCTACTTCAAAGTTTCAAGAAAAATATGATGAACAATGGAGTAATGTCCTTGACTTGTTAGTTCAATATAATATTACATGATATGACCGAAACTGAGGTATCGGGTTAACAAGTAATACATTTAGTTGCAGGTTATCGTTATAAAAGTAAATTAGCAAAATATGGGCCATATTTGCTCTCTTTTGACAACGTCAATCCACGTTGGCATCGGATCCCGTCTTTTCGTCTCCAAATGCTGGTCCTGCTGGTTCCATACACTGGTCAGAATTTCTCTGGCTGTTTTAAATATGGGAAATCGACAAATGGACTCGGCCCTGTTGAAGAACTGAAGAACAGCGCCCCGCCTAGAGGCTGTAAGCGCCTCACACCCCGCAATGAACATTGGCCAAGCCGTTGCAGGGCTCATGGGATGCTCTGCTGGTACAGCTTCCTGAAATTCAGCCAGCGCCGTAATAACATTCTCCACATAGCCATCTAGAACAGCAGGATGGACTTGTCGAACCCGCCGGTAAAAGAAAATCAGCAGAGCGCTGTTCAATGCTCGCAACATGGGCTCATGGGGTTTGGATGAGTCCGTGTGTTTGGGCCGTATCCGGCGATCGTGTCGCAGCACAAATGAGCAGATCATATTCTCCAAGTGCTCGCTGCGGCGGTGGAGTGTTTCCCATGCCTCGAGGGAAGCCTTCTTCTGTGATTGACGGGCAACTCGAAACGTCTCCATAACGTTGGCGAGCCTCGTAGTCTGGGATACGAGGGTAAGCCAGGTCTCAGGAATGCCGTAAATCTGCTTGTATAGTGTATCCGAAAAGTTGCGTGAGTCCTGCAGATGAATATCATGCAATCCGGTCTCCTGATCTTTGGGGTCATCGATGTTCAGGTCACTGTCCGAATGGTGTGCTTCAAGTCGTAGAAAGTCGTCGAGCTGCGGGACCTTTTGATGAGCTTCGCTTCTGATCTGACTGGGTGGATCAGGTCGATGAGGGCGAAAGTCGGAATCAAGGACCTCAATAAAAGCTGCAGAGGGTTGATAGTCATGAAGAACGTATGTACTCTCGCCGACAAGACGCAGCCACGTATAAACATGGTGGAGGAGACGCGCCTTAGGCGAGATCCGTCGTTTCGGCAGGCCCCGCATGCGCAGAATATACTCAGCGTGGATAAGGAACCCACGAGCGTAGTGCTGTTGGCCAGATAAGATCTAAGCACGTTAATCTTTGTCCTTCAGGAGGGGAACATATGACATTGGACGTGATGGAACCTACCGCGTATTCAGTCAAGCAACATATGGCCATTAGTTGGTCCTTGTACTTGGCTGTCTTCGGCTCTTGAATTTCATACTTGATGGACATCTGCATATTTTCTCTTGCAAGCTCAAACATATTCTCAGCTGTTTCTTGCCAATGTTGGGCAGTGTCGGATGAGGATGCGCTTGGATACATTGATAAATGGACTGCAGAACAGGCCAACAAACCATATAGATTAGCCTGCCGCGCATGGTTGACATTTCGGGAACCGAGTATCGTCAGGTCACTGTAAGTAACCATTGCTGCTGGTACATTCAGGATTTTCCATGGAGACTTCTTGCCCAGAGGCATAGGCATTGTTTGTGGAATCACGTTATCATGGAAATGTTTGAAGAGGAAGGGGGCCTCTGTCAATGAAGCGGCATGTAGCAAGGTGGAGGCCATCTCTGTCGGTTCTATCATCTGCAACAAGCCGTTACCATCTGGGACGTCTGAGAATGTCCCGCCATTTTCAGCTCTGTTAAATGGCATGGGATCTATCTCGAAATCGGAGCCGAGGGCGGCCAAGTTCGTTACAAGATTTCTGTCGCTTGACAACGGCGCAGGGTTCCAATCAAGAGCATCTGGACTGCAACCAAGGAGATCTGACCAGTGGAGAAAATCGTCAAAATGGCATACAGAGTCCGAAACAAAAGATGTTTGAGCGAATGTTGTCGGCTGGGCGATAGCCGCAGAACTATCCTCGATCATTGGCGGGCTGATCGGCTGGGCAATGTGAGTCTCTGACTCGACTGAAGTAGAATCCAGTGCATCTTGTTCGGCCTGCTGCTGTACCACGTTATCCCCCCTCTGTGACTCAGGAGTGGGCAATCCTAAAACTGCAAACGGACCGACGATGATATCGCCTGTGGGAGGGTTGTCGATGTCTCTGGTTCGGAGGTCAATCTCAGCCAACGACGCATTGATTGAGCCTGAAACCAGTCGGGAGTGTAATGAGGATGTCATAGATAATCTAGATTGCTCTGTATCCGCATTAGTGGGCAATCATTATACATGCCCACATCTAAAACGGGTAGGCTCACCTGTGTAAAGATGCCGACGGGCTTCGCGTTGGTCCTCTGCACTATCGCCAGTATGGGGATTCTGCATCCATCGTACTTTGCTTGCAGGACGCTCGCATGTGACACCCAGAGATCGACATGTACGACATGAAGGTCGCTTTTGGTCGCACTTGACATGCCGACGTCTGCAGGTGCGACATGCTCCTAGCGCATGAGTTCGGCGCGGCAGGATGAAAGTTGAGGTCATCGGAGTCGTTACCATGAAGAAACGGACAGGGATAGATCAAACCAAGCTGCAAACGGTCGCGCCGAAAGGAGATTGCGTCTTTGAAGCGATTGATTGCTGGTCTCCTTGGAACGGAGAGGTCAAACGAGATCGGAAGCACTTGCCTATTTGGGAGTTGAAAGCTAATGGAGCATTAACCCCGCATTTTTGATATCCGAAACCTTAAAATATAACGAATGCCCCTGGAGATTACCTTCTCAATAATGTATCTTCGAGTCCCTTCAAGACGGTGTATTGGATTCGCAGCTTGAGAGAAGTAGGATCGATAGCTTGTAAGAGTGATTTAATTCTTCCGCGACAGCACTCATATTTCTATAGTTAAGCCTACAACTACCATGTCAATTTTTCTTCATTCCGTCATTATATGTATAGTTTCCCCAGTCGCTTTGCCTCCTCCTCCACTGTATCAGGAATATCACTCTCCAGACTCCTGCCATTTGGACACCATCCCAGCAGTTTTCTCGCCCGCTGACTGCTCTGGCGAGCATTGGTGCCCCATAGAACTCCCCCGTGAGGAGATAACTTGTCCGCCGCCACATGGTCTATTTCAGAGACTAGAGGTGACTCTATCAAGCCGAGACGGTGGGCCGTCAGAGCAAGCAACTGGGATATCCCGCTGAAGCTCTGGTTCCTCACGTCAGTACTTTTGACACAGAAGAATGTCAAATTCTCCAGAACCGTCCACTTACCAGCATAGAGTTGCCGGGGAAGTATAGCCCCTCCTGATTCCACATCTGCTCGTCTGTCTCCTTCTGAACAGCCTTTTCAACCAGCTTTACGAAAAGATCGCTGATGTCGGAGATATGAACGTTGCTCCAAGTGCTCTGGCCCTTGCCCACCTTGATCGCTCGTCCGGTTTCGATGGAGACTCTGGCAAGTTCAGGGATCTGAATACTGCGCTGCTTGACGATGCCTCGACCTTGTCCGTAAATGATTGGTGCGAACACAAGAGCTGTCTTGGGGACGGTCAGTTTAAGAATAAAGTCATCGACTACACGGCGAGTCGCGTTCTGGCGAATAATTTTGCGGACAGCGTCGGCATCGTCGACATCGCCAAAGACCTTGTCAGTTCCTTCTCCGTATGTGCCGTTGACAATATCGGCGATTGAAAGGACACTTGCGCCCGAGATCTGAAGCCAGTAGCCTTGTAGAGTCAGCATGCCGCTCTTTAGATGAAAACGACTGTTCGGCCTACCGGGATCACTGCGTTCAGCTAGACCACGAGCAATGGCCTTGACACTCTCAATGTGGCTTGAGCTGGCAGTATCTGCGGTCTATCAGCGATACCTCAATAAGGTGTGACCAATGACTTACGGACTACCACATCGGCCAGACGAACTTCCTCTTCAATCAATGACGTGGAATCGAGATCACCGCTGACCACTCGAACGTTTGGATAGGCTTGGGACAGAATCGCAGCTTTTCTTGTGTCCCTCACCAGAGCAGAAATGCTATACTCGGGATGAGTGGACCGTAGCGCGTGCAGGACATCGCCTCCAATATAGCCAGAGGCACCTGTGCTATAGTCCTGTCAGTGACAGAGCCCTGTAGTATACTGTTTGAAAGCCACCTACAGGAAAATGCGAGTGGGGATAGTCATATCGCAGGGGGTTACTGAAACTCACTAAGAAAGGTCAATGCTGTACGGATTACTTTGGGAACTTCTAATTCCGTGACCTTCAGAATGATATATGTTGTTAGTGATTGAATTATGGTGCTTGTGGAAGGTTGTTCCGCAAGTCTGTCATGCGATGCATGCAACAATGCAGAAGGGGTAATTGGTTCCGCTGATCTCAAACAAAATTCCGAGGTAGGTTCGTGCCACAAATAAAAGCACATCGGAAATGACATGATAAGAAATTCAGATGGCTGGATGCAAGCTGTTCAGAAAGGCGGATAAGACTCCTGTTCCATTTCTCCACTGTATACCCAAGATATTTCCCTACAAGCCTACAGACAGTATCATCGTCTCGATGGCTCATCGAGGAGAGACTCTACACAACGAGGTATCCTGCATAGCAGACCTTAAAGCTCTAGGAAGCAGTAAGCTTCCGAAGATGGTCAGAGGTGAGCAAATACAATCTGTTCGTGGAACCCGCCCCCTTACAAATTTACAAATAGACTACTACAATGAAGGCTCAATGGATCTAATCACGTACGTATCATCCCGCTTGACGAGAATCAATCAACTGAATGTCCCTTAGATTACGAGAGAATGAAACTGCCTTCGACCGCTATAAAATCCTTCCTCGTGTTCTGAGAGACGTCGATCACGTTGATACGACAACAGAAATCCTAGGGACTAAGGTTTCTCTTCCGTTTGGATTCAGCCCTGCTGCATCTCAGAAACTAGCTCATCCAGATGGAGAACTGGCGGCATCGCGGGCTGCCGCAAAGTATGGTATCTGCATGGCACTCTCGTCGTACTCGAACTATTCCCTGGAGGATGTGGCTGCTCAGGGGACTGGGAACCCGTACGTGATGCAGATGTGTGTATTGCGGGATCGATCAATCACACTTCAGCTACTGGAACGGGCTGAACGTATGTCTGTCGCGTCCCTGCCTGATGTTGATACGTACTAACATGGCGCAGAAGCAGGATACAAGGCACTATTCCTTTCGGTCGATGTCCCTGTGCTCGGAAAGAGGCTCAATGAATACCGCAATAGCTATACGCTTCCGGAAGATATGAACTGGCCGAACATCCTCAGTTGTGGCGCTGATACCTCAGACCGTACTGACTATGGTATGAATCCCTATTCCCGAGGGCTGCCGCAGCAGACTAACCAAAACAGATCCAAGTCTCGACTGGGAAAGCACAATTCCGTGGCTCAGAAAACATACCTCGCTACGAATATGGCTCAAAGGGAGTACGCCGTCTTCCATCCTTAAAAGACAGGGCATTCCTTTGACTGACACGATCCGGAACAGTTTGCTCCCCGGCAGACGTCGAACTGGCAATCCACTATGGCGTGGATGGAATCGTGATCTCCAACCACGGCGGTCGCCAGCTGGACGGAATCCCGGCAACGCTAGACGCTCTGAGACTATGTGCCCCTGTTGCACGGGGACGAATCCCACTTGCAATTGACGGGGGCATCCGGCGAGGATCGGATATCTTTAAGGCACTTGCACTTGGGGCCAGTTACTGTTTCGTGGGAAGGATTCCCATTTGGGGCCTTGCTGTAGGTCTTGTTTTCTGGTGTGTCGTCATAGTCATAGGCTAATATATATCCAGTATAACGGCGAGGAGGGCGTTGAGTTGGCAATCAGGATTTTGCGGCAAGAACTGAAGATTACCATGGCCCTTGCAGGGTGAGTCCTATACAGCCTTGGTTTAGGTCTTTGACTGACAATCGCAGCTGCACGTCTATTAATGACATTAATGAGAGCTATCTGTCCGTTCTGAAATCGAACGGACAGTTGTCGAGGCTGTAGGGCAGGACGACGGGGTTCATTAAGCATTCCTAGCATTCTCTTCTAGCGATATTTGGTAGCCACTTCCTTAGAATAGGCGATTTCTCATATCAAACCGTCTTTTGACCCCTTTATTCAACCTACCTGTAGTTATGTTTCCAGTTGTCGCAGCTTGGGTCCCATTACTCCGAAGTACCCTTACCTGAGTAAAATGGATTTTCACTTATCCAGCTCCCTCCGGACTCTGCTGCTACAAGTGTTTGGATCGAGGGTGACAACGGAAATATCTCGAATCATAGACAAACACTGACCGTGAATTGTGTCCCTTATGGCTCCAATGACCAATCAGAATGCAGAACAGTAGATTTCGGAAGGACCTTCCAGAAAGGGATTTGCCCTTGCATCTGGCATCACATTAGGCATGTCGATCCGCAGAAACCTACTCTCTTTCTCTGCATCAGACACCAGACTAGATGAGATACACCGGGCCTATATTAGAATCTCGGTGGCCATAAACTCTGAATCTCATCGTCGATTATACAATTTACTACACACTTACAGACAATCAGAACCATGGCAGACCTCTTTGTCGATATCACGACCCCGAATTATCACTCTTACCGACAGCCGACTGGCCTCTTCATTGGCAATTCTTTTGTCCCGGGGTCGAGCGGGCAAACTATCACTTCAATTGACCCTGCGTATGCCTGAGAATTCTATTTGAGCGCGCTATCTCAGTCAGTTTAGCTAATACATAGGTGCAGGACCGATAAACCCATCGTCACAGTCCACGCAGCCAGCGCCGAGGATGTAGATCGAGCTGTGAAGGCCGCCAAGGCTGCGCTGGTACATCCCTCCTGGAAACAGCTTCCCGCTACCGACCGGGGAATACTACTGGCCAAGCTGGCCGATCTGATGGAGCAAAAGCGGGAGTTACTTGCCTCGATCGATGCATGGGATAATGGTATGTCCCTTTTTCAAATATTGATCCGCATCTGACCGAAACAGGGAAACCATACCACGTAGCTCTGGAAGAGGACCTTACCGAGGCCATTACAACCATCCGTTACTACAGTGGCTGGGTTGATAAGATTGCGGGCCAGACCATTAGCACGACATCTAACAAGTTCGCGTATACAATTCGTCAGCCGATTGGCGTCGTTGGGCAGATCATTCCGTGGAACTACCCACTGTCCATGGCCACCTGGAAACTAGGCCCTGCATTAGCTTGTGGGAACACGGTCGTTCTGAAACCCGCCGAGCAGACACCTCTCAGCGCGCTTGTGCTTGCGGAACTGATCAAGGAGGCTGGATTCCCTCCTGGGGTAGTGAATATTGTAAATGGATACGGGAGAGAAGCTGGTGCTGCGCTGGCATCTCATCCGCTAGTCGATAAGATTGCTTTCACGGGATCAACACAGACAGCAAGAGAGATCATGAAGATGGCTGCGGGAACGTTGAAAGATATCACCCTTGAGACTGGTGGAAAGTCTCCACTGCTCGTATTCCCAGACGCTGACATGGAGCAAGCTGTCAAATGGTCGCATTTCGGCATCATGTCGAACCAAGGCCAGATCTGCACGGCGACGTCCCGCATCTATGTCCACCAGGACGTCTTCCCTTCCTTCCTGGAGAGATTCAAACAGGCGGTCGAAACCACGTCCAAGATCGGTGACCAGTGGGATGGATCTACATTTCAGGGCCCACAGGTAACTCGAACCCAGTATGAGCGTATTCTGTCGCATATTGAGATGGCCAAGAAAAACGGTGCAAAACTCGTCATTGGTGGAGGTCAATATATCCCCAACGAAGACAGGAACAAAGATGGATATTTTATCCAGCCCACTGTTTTCACAGGCACCACAGATTCTATGGCTATCGTGCGTGAGGAGGTCTTTGGCCCGGTGGTGATTATCGAACCATTCGCGACAGAAGAAGAAGCCATCCGCCGGGCTAACGACACCATCTACGGCCTTGGGGCGGCCGTGTTCACGAAAGATCTGGAACGGGCGCATAGGGTTGCCGCAGAAATTGACTCAGGGATGGTCTGGATCAACAGTAGTCAAGACTGCGATCCTCGTGTGCCGTTTGGGGGTGTCAAACAGAGCGGCATTGGACGGGAGCTTGGTGAAGCTGGTCTGGCCGCCTATAGTCGGATCAAGGCCGTACATGTCAACATGGGAAATAAGCTCTAATTGTTTCTTTGGGAATACATTTACATATGAGTGGCGAACGATTTTTGTCCACGATACAACCATAAAACCTCAGCGTCGGAGGAAGCTTGTCGTACTTATTCCAATGTCGTGACATCGACGGGCCCATGACAGTGCTATGGTCACACAAAGTTGGCTGTTAAATTCGAAAAGCGCCTGGTCCAAGTCACTTTTCCTTCAAGAACTATGAACGGACTGGCACAATCTCATTGATGACGATAGTGAAGCAACTTATACAAAGCAGATGGGGTTATCCTGGCTTTGAGCGAGAAAAGAGGTCTGAAGTAAATCCTTCAGCATGTCCAACAACAATGCACTTGTGAGAAATATATCTCTGAATAGAGTTGTAAGCGCAAGAGACTAGTTTGTCATTGGCCTAGATGCTTGCACGGTTTTCGTCTGCGAGTATCGAAACGTTTGGTTCTGGAGAATTGGAGCCAATATTGCATCAAACTCTTCCTGATGTTTAAGGAAGGCAACCTGGTCGGTGGCCATAGGAGTGGGTTGGTGTATGGCTGTGCTCCAAGCGTATGTTGTTGCCTGCCCACTATTCAGTGAGAGGAGTCAGAACTTGACCGGGGACACTCATATGCCGAGTACAATGAGTATTGGCTCTCCGTGGACGGCAGGCGCCTGTTATCCCCAGGGACTGCGCATGCTGAGCCAGACTGAGCCTTTAATGGCGTTTTGAAATCTTTGTTAGAGCACAAAATCTACTCAGAGTCCCCTGGTGGTATTCCTTCTATCAGATCTTCCAATCCAAATTGTGCTTTATCTTACCCATGTTTAAAAAGAGCTCTTTACAGTAGGATCAATTCTTCACTCTTTTCTCAGTCGAAGAAATATGCACCAGCCTGGAAAGAGGACACTTGAAGGAGCATGTCTCTGTACTCGGTATTGTAGTTATACACTGCTGTTCAGCTCTATAACATGCTCCTACTTATGTAATTGCAAACATATTGCGTAAACTAGAAGCGACACTAAAGAGGCAGAAGGCCAGAGCTGCATGGCAACTTGCCGCATCTACGTCTCACAGGGAGAGAAATGAATCAATATCTGTTTAGTAAGATACCGAGGACTGAAAACTATCCGTGTGGTGCAATTCCGCCGGCAGAATCTCGGCGGAAGTTGTGTCATCCCGACTCCGATATCTTGGCACCGGAGGAGCCGAAGGGGCGGACATGTTACCGTTTTTGGCTGACCCCGAGCCGAGGTATCTTCAACATCTTCCCAACACATCCGTGATTGGTTGAATTGACAGTTTCGCTGGGATTTTTCTAGAATTCAAGTTCACTGCGGAGTAATCGGATAAGATATGGGTCAAGGAAAATTAACATCAGTGAGGATATCTTCTTGCCTCTTTTCCCTTGCTCTTCTTTTTGTATCCTCCACATTCACATACTGGAGTAATACAAAGATGGAATCCATACTATCATTACCCAGCTCGCTCTGGCAGTCTCTCACATTCTGGAAAGCCCTCGCAATTGGGTTCGCATTGCTAAATCTCAAAACCCTGCCTTTCGTGTGGCATGTAAGACACTCACCCTCCTCTTGTTGCTGCGTATACTAAAAACAACCAGATCCGCGTCTACCGCTACTTCTTCCAAAATGGCTACCTCATGACCCCCGCCGTCCAGCAATCGCCAAAGCCCAGCAGCGACATCCTAAAACCGAACAGTATCTTCACCCGCGCGCCAATCATGGAAATCGACATGAACATGCACAAGTCCAACTCGACATACTTCTCCGACCTGGACGTTTCTAGGACATCCCTCATGAGTTCCCTGGTAATGAAGGGCTGCGCACTCCTCGAGAAGCGCCTCCAGAAGCAGGGCAAGCGCGGCCCACTCCACTTCGTTCTCGGCGGTGTCTACACAAGCTTCAAGCGCGAGATTCCAGCCTACATGAAGTACGAGGTTCAGTCGCATATCGCCTCTTACGATGAGAAATGGATCTACATTGTGACCTATTTCTTGCAGCCGCGTAAGGGAAAGAAGGCGTCGGCCGATACGGACGAGGTTCAAAGGAAGAGGCTGCTTGCTGTCTCTATTAGCAAGTATGTGCTCAAGAAGGGGAGGTATACGGTTCCTCCTAATGATGCGTTTGAGGCGTCTGGGTATACGCCTTTGAATGCGCCTGCGGCGAATGGTGCTGCTAATGGCACTGCGAGTGAGAATGGATCGCTCACCCAGCGCAAGGAGATCAAGTCTGGCCGCGCTTGCGATAACAACAGTGAGTGCGAGCAATTGCTGCAGGAGATTCGCAAAGGGAAGGAAATGGTTCAACCATTCATCGACCAGGAAGAGAAGCTGTTGGACGATTACATGGAGAAGATGAAACTACCTGCGTTTATGTAGACTGCGATTAACGGTGGAGATACACTGAGCGTTGGATACATATGTCGCTAGAACAAGATGTTATAGACATGTACCATATTTTGCATAAGATATAGATTTTCTCTAACGTGTATAATGGTTTAACTTGATTGCAATTACATCCTTGGAAGGGCAGCTATGGACGATATCAAGAAGGTAACCCGGGTCCCTGTCCTGTGAAAAGAACTCCAGCCTACAGAAAGCGGTGTCCCAAATCATTACAAAAGGAACACGTTGAAACTTTACCATAGTCACATATTCCCGCACCCTCCGCAGCCATACGTAGACACTAAATAACTTCGATATCAAATAATATAGTATTGAAATCGAATCACCATATATTTGGATGTTAAATTATTAAATTATTGATATTATCAGGTCGCCCATACAGTATGGATACCGAATTCCTAGCGTTGAATCTTGAATTGTCGTATAGGAGGGATATTGAATCCCAATATACATAGATATATAGATTTCGAACATATTGTACCATTAGTGGGTCCCCCCATATGTCTTCCTATATGTAGATAAATACATAAATTCTGTATGAGTACTCGAGATCATGCTTGAGAGACTAACCAACACCCCATTCCATGCTCCTGAATACATCTGAGGAAGATCCAGCAGCATTATTCCCTGTTCCTTGGATACTTGGAGTTTGCTTGAGAGTCATGTAGAACGCCTGCTAGGAGTCTCGCAGACACCTGATTTCCCATTGAACAATCCGCTGCAGCTGCTACATCTGTTTCTGCCTGTGGTCAAATAATGCTTTGACAGACTGATAAACAGACCAGTTACTGGGCTACATTAAGACATATAGCAGTAAAAACCTGCTATGCTCACTGCTGCAAGTCCATGCTTCTATGATAGCTGCTGCTCTGCGGTCCTGATGGAAAGCGCAGCACGGCTGGGAAAGTATAGGCTCCTTCGTTTGCTCATTGCTTCAGGTGCAGCCACCTCCGTCTGATGGGCAGCCATGGCAACATTCTGTTGCAAAGTGCCGCCACTTAAAATGAGATTGAAATTGCTGTTGCTGGTTGACTGTGGGGCAGTTGTGAATTCACCGATCGATGGACCCTACATTTTGCAGTTGCTCAGGTTTAATCAGCGCATCATCTTATACGCAATTGAGAAGTCTGTGTTTATGGATCTCTCATATGTTGAAATGCTTTGTTGACACCGGCAGATGGGCTATTATTAGTAAGATTGGTTTATATCAGTCTCTGTCCAGCAGTTATACTATATATTTAAACATTGAACCCATCTCCAGGATGCGCCTCTCTCATAGATTTACCCATTGTCTCAGCCTCCATTTCCTCCAGCAACACTGCTTCGAATATTCCGCCATCAGATCCACCCCCGAAGCGATGGCGTCTCTCTGTCCTTCGCTCAGCGGAACATACTCTTGGCCATAACATTCTTGCCAGAGCTTCACCACCTCCTCGGCGTCCGGTTTTTGTTTTCTGAGACAGTAACGCATGCTGGAGCAGTGGACCTTGTAGGCAAGAAGGTCCAATGGGTCGACAAAAGGCAGATGGGATATGTCCACGTCTTCCAGCGCCACTGCCTGCGCAGGCAGGTACGGTGGCTGTCGTCAATCACGTTAGTTTGTCTTGATCTATCTGACCAGGGCACGCAAATGTACCAAATATGCTGGAATAATGTCCACCTGCACTAAATAAGAACATTTGGCCTCCCGTTTGTTCTTAAGCTCGTCCGTAGGTTTGTACTTGAAAAATAGAGGCTCTGCGCGCTCCTTGAACAAACCTGAGAACCGGGAGACCAGCTCCTTACGCACTAATTGGTAGTCAATAGGACGGTCAGGTCTGAAAAGCAGAACATCCACATCCTGCGCCAGGATGCATGCTTTAGTCAGCATGAGTTGTTAGATCTGGTTCGTCGGTCCACTCACAAAGGTTCGCCGGCAGCCTTTCAAATGATGCCGGACTGCCATCCCACCGACAATTGCAACCTTAGCTCCCTGCAGTTCTGGCATTGCCTGCAGACACTGAATAAACGTCTCTGCTGCACTTTTGAGTGCGGCATCAAGGACATCGTCAGGCAAGCAAGTTATGCTCATCTTGAGAGCTGCAGGTTTTTGGATACTGGTCGTAAAGGAAGTCGCATTCAAGTTGGAGTAAAGGACCGGCTCCTTCAATCAAACCTCGAGGGTGATTTCCTTGAAGTCGACATCTCTGAACCATGGTACAAGCCAGGACCATGTGGAAATGTGAAAGAGAGGTAGAATTCGAAGATTCTCTACCGTCGAGTCCGCCTGCGTACACTCGATAACAAAGCACCGCCCAGAGGTCCCGACAAAGAAACACCGCGGCTGAAAAAAACACTTTGATAAAGTTAAGAGAACACTCCGCGCTTTGTCAGGGACCCAGCCAAAACAAAAAAAGAAAAAAAAAGAGGAGGACCAAACTTCAAAGGAAACGTGCTGTAGGGCCATATCGTCCTTTGTTGTCAGATTGAGCTAGGTCTTCGAGAGCGCCGCCACTCGATGAGAAGGACAGGAAGATACAACCTTTCTTTGTCCCATTCCGTAATAACGGGGTTAAAGTCAAGGTCTCCGAAAAGTTAGACAAGGTAAGGGAGGTCCTAGGACAGCCTTAAAACCTTGCTGAACTGAGATCATATACGATATTGACTTTCGTGTGTAGTTTATCCTGCTCACGGAGACCTAGATAGAAAAATGCTGGACTTGGATGAAGTCCGCTAAGTACCAGTTGGCTAAATAGCTGCATTCTCACAATTGCCCACTTCCACTATTACTTCTCATGGTATTCCAATTTCTCCCTAGCGAATCCACGGGCATATAGCTTGAAGTGATCACTACCGGCGGGGCATCAGATCTAGAGATGGAGCTTCACAGACTTTTTCCAGTGTATATAATTCATCTGGACCTTGAGCCATCGAAGCCGTTTGCGGATCATTCAAGCGCAGATATGACACATTCCTATGCCTGAGCTCCTCTTACAATGGCTATTCCTGAGAGGCTCTTTCAATGTGATCGAACTATGAAGATTAGATCATCGATGTCAATCGACAGTGCTGATACAGAATGTATCGATTGGCTCTCAGCCCATATCCTCACTTTCGGTCATGACTTGAATAGTAACAAAGTGCTCCTCTTGGGAGAAAGGAAGTGCTCGATGGCCAAATGCTACCACGGGTAGCCCGAATCCTTGCGTCGTTTTGACAAAGCGGCCTGAGACCTCTTCTTTGCGGCATTTGATGTCTTTGAAAGACAAATCTTCATTTGTTCCTCAGTTGTGTTTCCCTCTCTCCTTAACATGACTGAACAAAGAACATAATGCATTGTCTGAGATGTTTCATTGTCGACTCTCTGTCTCTGGGACTTGTTTACCCCACCATATTGTGCTTGCAAACGACTTGTAAGAAACTCCATACCCTTGTCCTCAATGCCTTTGTTCTGTAGAGAAACATCTCACTTCACCATGGGTCCGTCAGAGACTGCCTTTCACAATGGCCTTCGCAATAGTGAATACTGTCTCCCTCATCTGGATTCAAATATCGCCAAATTCCTAGACTACAGCTTCATCAACACCATCAAATACAGCAAGTTGAAGCAACACATCTCACCCCTCACACAAACTTCCCAATCAACACTTCAACATAATGTACGGGCTCCTTGCCTTTGTCACATTGCCTTGGGCAATCACTCACCCTCGGCTGTTTATGGCAGCAACAGCAGCAACCGCATACTTCATGCAATCGACCGGCCGGACCCTTCACGACGTGCACACGGAATTAACCTCCCTGGCAGCTGGCATTCTACCCGGAGACCTTCGAAGAGATGACGTTCTCTACAACCGAATGACGGTCATTTTTCTCCATCTGTTCGTCTTCCGGTATTTCCGTCTTATCGTCCATCTCATCTCTTTCTGGCTCTTCTACCGTCCTACCCCTGTCCCCAGAAACCCTACCCTTTTCCCGTCTGACTGCACAATCATCCTCCCCACCGTTGATCCCGAGAACAGAGACTTTGAAGAGTGTATCACCTCATGCCTTCGGAACAAACCAGGTGCAATCGTTATTGTTACTGTTGGAGACCAGCTGACGAAACTGACCAAAGACATTATCGCCCCCTACAAGTGGAGATTCCCGAATACCGAAATCTCCGTCAAGACCGCCGACGAAGCGAACAAGCGCCGACAGGTCGCGCACGGCCTTCGATATGTGAAGACCAAGATCACCGTCCTACTCGATGACCACGTCTTCTGGCCCACCGAACGCTTCCTCCCAACCATCCTTGCGCCGTTCGAAGATCCAAAGGTGGGCATCGTCGGAACGAACAAGCGGGTCCGCCGTACCGACACGGGGTTCAACATTAGATCGTTCTGGAATATGCTTGGTGCGCTATACCTGGAACGACACAACTTTGAGATCCGTGCAACTAACGCGATTGATAATGGCGTATATGTCGTATCTGGCCGCACATCTGCGCATAGGTCCGAGATTCTCAAGGATCCTGAGTTCATCGCCGGATTCACGAACGAAAGATTCTTCTTCGGGTTGTTTGGTCCCCTGAACGCCGACGATGACAACTTCATCACGCGCTGGGATGTCCGACACGGTTGGAAGGTCAAGATCCAGTACTGCCCCGACGCAATGATCGAGACGACGTTGGGTACGTATCCCAAGTTCCTCTCTCAGTGCTTGCGCTGGGTTAGAACGACCTGGAGAAGCAACTCGGCCACCTTGTTCACTGACAGAACCGTCTGGTATACCCAGCCGTGGTGCGTGTATGCCGTGTACTGGACCTCGTTCGTCAATTTTGCGCTTTTCTACGACGGTGCGTTGGCGTATACGCTGCTCAAAAGCCCACTCGGAACCGCTGACAACCTGAAATATCTCGCGGCCTGGATCTTCTGCACGAAGATGGTCAAGCTGACGCCGTACTTTCTCCGCGAGCCCCAGGATCTTGTCATGCTGCCGGGCTATTTTGTCTTCGCCTACTTCCACAGCTTGATTAAGCTGTATGCTGGGTTGACCTTCTGGGAGACTAACTGGGGAGGCAGGAACCTGTCGGCCATCAATAACCGACCTGATGGCAGCGAGGATAACGATGATGACGCCGACGATACCAGCGACGATAGCGTCGACGGCGGCGTGCAGCTTCCGCCCACTCCGCCTTCATCACGCCGGAGAAAGACAGCCGGTAGTTCCAGCTCGAGCAGTGGAGCGGACGACGGATCTAACGCGGGTAGGACGATCAGACGTGCAGGTAATTTTTCGGGACCTAATCGCGTACAGTCTAGGACTTCCACCGTCGGCACCAGGGCACCACGGAAAACGCAGGTTCAACCTATGACAAGATTACCCTCCTCAAGCACATCGAGCACATCGAGCAGCACCTCGTCACGATGGCAGAGGTGTCCCGGGTGTCAGAAATTGCATTCTGACCCTGGCAGTGTGTGCCAAGTCAGGGATGTATGGGGTCGATAACCAGGCCCTGTCAGGAAACTGGTAAGTTCAATGAGTCCACTCTTACCGGGAAAATGGCGCCATCTTGCTTTACTGTTGTTTTTTTAGCGTGGAGTTATGGGAGATGTGCATGATAGATAAACTTGATATTTCCGCCTTCTCCTTAACGTGTACCAGCGATTGAGCGTAGCCTTCTCATCTAGACGTACATTATTCAGCACAGGCGCCAGCAGGAAAATGTCTTGGAAACCTACTATAATTGACATGGTAGGAATAGCAGTGCGCGAGAGAGCCCAGTTAAGTTCGTAGTGTGGAACTGGAAGAAGAACTTATGATTGGGAACCAACTTGATGAGAAAATCGCATGAACTCCAGACAGGGCGTGAGAAATCAATCCAATCGGCATCGATATCATTTCATCTCGCTGCATTTAGCCGGGATTGAGCTGCAATATCATCCTTCTGTCAGTTTTGCCACCAATCACGGCGGATACCCCGTGATAGAAGCAATGTTCACCCCATGCGGAGGCATCTAGTCTGCGGGGAACCCCGTATTTCCCAGCAGCTAATTTGGAGACAGCTTAGACCTCGGACACCGCACCTTTCTCCTCGTGGATCAAGCCAGCACCCGGACAGACGGACCGGTAGCCGTGTAGATTCACGATATGGGTGATCTCATCGAGTCAATTCCCGGCGGACTGATTAATCCATTGCATATATACACTGCAAACCTTTCTGTTATCATGCAATGTCGAGGATTGAGCTATCACCATCATGAGAAACTGGTTCCCACAGCTAGGACTGGCGGCGCTCTGCGCCACGAGTGTCGGGGCAGCCACCGCCAAACATGCATACGAGTTCAAATCCGTCGCGATTACTGGAGGAGGCTACATCACTGGCATCGTGGGCCACCCGACCGAAAAGGATCTGCTATACGCGCGCACCGACATTGGTAGTACATATCGGTGGGAAAAGGGGCTGAACAAATGGATACCGCTCACCGATTTTATCGGCGCCGAGGACGAGAATCTCCTCGGGACGGAGAGCGTGGCTATGGATCCGACTGATCCCAATCGCTTATATCTAGCGCAGGGCCGGTATCTTAGTTCGAACAACTCGGCATTTTTCGTGTCAAATGATCGGGGAGCGACTTTTACGCGATACCGGGCGCCCTTTCCGATGGGCTCGAATGAGATGGGTCGGAATAATGGGGAGAGACTCGCGGTTAACCCGTTCAAGCCGAATGAGCTCTGGATGGGAACTCGCAACGCTGGGTTGATGAAGAGTAGTGATCGCGCGAAGACGTGGACGAATGTGACCAATTTCCCGGATGCGGCGGCCAATGGGATTGGAATCACGTTTGTTATTTTCGATCCGCATCATGAAGGGACTATCTACGTGGGCGCTTGCATTCCCGGCGGATTATACTATACGACCGACGGAGGAAAGACCTGGGAGTCCATTCCAGGGCAGCCAATCCAATGGGATCCGTCTTTGCTGGTCTATCCCAACGAGACACAGCCGCAGAGCGCAGGACCCCAGCCGATGAAGGCGGTATTAGCATCTAATGGAGCGTTGTACGTCACCTATGCGGATTACCCTGGACCATGGGGAGTGGCTTATGGCGCGGTACATGTCTACAACACGACAGCATCCAAATGGATGGACATAACACCTAATGCTAACAACACCTCACCCAAACCGTATGCCCCCCAGGCATTCCCGGCAGGTGGGTACTGCGGTCTGAGCGTCGCAGCCGACGACCCAGATACTGTTGTCGTCGTCTCACTCGACCGCGACCCGGGCCCAGCGCTGGATAGTATGTATCTCTCCCGCGACGGAGGCAGGAGCTGGAAAGACGTCTCACAGCTCTCCACTCCACCAGGTAGTGGAGGGTACTGGGGCCATCCCATCGCCGAAGCAGCACTTGCGAACGGAACAACGGTCCCCTGGCTGAGCTTCAACTGGGGACCTCAGTGGGGCGGATACGGCGCGCCGTCCCCCGTCAAGGGATTGACCAAGTTCGGTTGGTGGATGACAGCCGTGCTCATTG
The DNA here is from genome assembly GCF_001078395.1 of Aspergillus udagawae. NCBI lineage: Eukaryota > Fungi > Ascomycota > Eurotiomycetes > Eurotiales > Aspergillaceae > Aspergillus > Aspergillus udagawae. Next base: position 858,813 of record NW_025091270.1, read on the forward strand.
ACCCGAGCAACCCTGACCATGTCTTATATGGAACAGGCGCAACGATCTGGGCGACTGATACTATTGGCCGCGCGGATAAGAATACAGCGCCGAAATGGTACATACAGGCCCAAGGGATAGAGGAAACCGTCACGCTGGCGATGATCAGCCCGCGGAAGGGAGCGCACCTCCTCAGCGGAGCGGGTGATATCAACGGGTTCCGCCACGATGATCTCGACACGCCGCAGCCCATGTTTGGCCTCCCTGTGTTTTCGAACCTGAATACCCTCGACTGGGCGGGACAGCGGCCAGAGGTCATTGTCCGCGGTGGGCCATGCGGGCATCAATATCCGGATGGATGCGGCCAGGCGGCTTATTCGACGGATGGAGGGAGCGAGTGGACCAAGTTCCAAACTTGCATCGCCGGTGTTAACACCAGTTCAACCAACCCAGGCGTTATGACTATCGATGCCTCTGGGAAGTACGTCGTCTGGACGTCAGCCATGTATGTCGTCTCGTCGAGTGTGCAGGCTGTGACCCCACCAGCAAACGGTTCCGGGCCGTATGCCTCAAACGACTGGGGCAAGACCTGGACATCGCCTCGTGGCCTGACGGTGCAGACGCCTTACATTAGCGCCGATCGCGTACAGCCGAAGACATTCTACGCTTTCTCCGGCGGAGTCTGGTACGTCAGCACGGATGGCGGCCTCTCATATGATGCTTTTAATGCAACGAAGCTGGGATTGCCTGCCTACACCGGCGCTGTCCCTGTCGTGAGCGTCGACAGGGCAGGCGAGATCTGGCTAGCCCTCGGTACCAACGGGGTTTATCATACTACCGACTTGGGGAAGCACTGGAAGCGCATCACGCCCAAGGGAACAGTCGCAGACGTGCTCACGGTGGGTGCAGCAGCTCCCGGGTCTAAGCAGCCGGCACTGTTCATTAGAGGCTCGCCTGGTCATCCGGAGAAGAGCGATTATGGGATATATCGGTCGGATGATAACGGGTCCACATGGGACCGGGTTGATGATAATACACATCGTTATGGAGGATTCAATCTCATCCAGGGAGACCCTCGAGTATATGGACGGGTGTACCTGGGTACAGGCGGCCGTGGTCTTCTCTACGCAGATATTGCCCCGCGGCGATCAGAAGAGAAGGGTAATGTACCAGGGACAGGAGGTATTTGATTAGCCAAGGTAGACAATGCTCAAAATGATATGAGACATTCCGACGTCCCAAGGAAAATATCCCTGTATGTAAAAGAATGACCATGGCATAGCACGCACCAAGACAGGCCTGACTCCATAGGAACTTGTCATCAAACACACACCGAGCAAAGGAGACCTGCCATATTGAACCCTCGAGGTAGGTATTACTCCCGAGCGATAAAGGAGCAAAGCCTATCAATCTCCATGCACTAAATCGATATAGGCATCTGGCTCGGATTTCTCCTCTTGTTGAGTCTCCGTTCCATGAACTTCGTATAACTTAAACACTGACATTTCCTCAAGGCAGCCAGTGACAGTGACCACAATTCAGAGTTTCGGGACCCTAGCTCAGCTGGTGCGCTCCTGTTCTCGCCATACTCATTCTTGCGGATGGTCTAAAGCTTCACAGGAAGCGCACGAAGTGAAGACCTCGGGGAAGAAACTCCACTTCAACTGTCTGGGAGTCACAGTTTCCAAGTAGTTCTTACATCTCCGTGGCCAAACCGACACAGTTGGCCCTTGCGATTGGAGTGATGTGGATTACGACAGCCGGGCGGGCCTCGGCCTCGACGCGGTCAACGTTGAAGGGACAAAGAAGACTCCAGTCTCCGCAAAGCTTTGATTGAACGGCTCGTATGATCCTTTGTTTGGCTGCATTGAATCTGGATTTTGGGGATGATCTGGCGGCAATATAAACAGCGACACTGATCACGCAACCAATGAGATGTGATGCACAAGATTGTGGACCTATCTGCATTCATACTCACTTCCTTCAAGTCCCGGAGAATACTGTCTATGTATTCACCGGCCCTGCCGAGTGCATAATACATGCGATGGCACGGTGGGCCTCGAGAAGCTGGGAGTCGACCGACGGTACGAATGGGACTAAGTGTCCGATGATGCCTCGCGTTCATATTGCCTCCAGATCCCCAAGCCTCTTCTTTTCTGTTCCGTCCTCGAAGCTCAGGACCCAGAATCGTCAACCCCACGTCTCGCCTCTTGCTCCTTCGCCACTTCCTCTTCTTGACCCTTTTTGAAGGCCTGTTTCGCCTCTGATTTCTTGAGACCTTCGACCCGTCGCTCGATCCCTTGCTTGCCCTGCGCTACGTTATTCGTGCCGTCCATGTCATGATGCCGGAAATAGCCCTGAATGATTACATCAACCTCCCGCTTCGCACTGGCGACGTTAGGAAAATCCTTTGTTTCCAAAGAAGCAATTATTCCTAGCCCATCTGGGCGTCGCAGCCAGACTTGTTCATTCCGTTCCAGATGTCTCGCAACGCGCGCCTCGGTCCTCCCACAATTGTCCCAACCAACGATTCGGACAGCGTGCATTGTTACAATCGTGTAGACCTGGAAGCTGAGCCAAAGAAACTGTGTGTTGTTCGGCATCCACAGAGAGCTGATTAGCCCAGCCGGAAAATAGAGCATGAAGAGGTAAATGAGAGCCATTGACAGGACCTCCCTCATCCGGTCCCTTCGGCCCGCCGCCCCACTATCCCTTACTGGATGCCCATAATGCCTGAAGAACTGCAGGACCGCTCTCGGCGGTCCTTGGATTATGGCGAAACCATGCGTGGGATCATCGCTTTCGTACAGCTCGTCTTCGAATCCTTGATGGTCGCCAGCCTCCTGTTCGTCGAGTATCGAGTATCGGCGGACGCATGTGAGCAGAGCCACAAGCTTCAGAGCCAATGGTACAAGCATATAACCTGCTAACCAATATGTTTTGAAAGGCTTTGCAGCAGCTGCCGTGATCGCGATGACAATCGAGGAAAGCTCGCTTAGGACAGTTCCCAAGACCGTCCTCCAAGTGACACTTGCCTCGGCGATTTCAACAGAACCCTGGCCAGCGTGATCCGCATTTCTTGCGTAACGCAACTTAAGGTGATGGACCAGCTGCATCGCACGGTACGGCGGAATCTGATCCACCGCAGGGTCTTCCGGATCCTGTACTGCTAAGTGCACATCCCGATTCCGGCATGAAACTTCTCTCAGAACCTGTACCCAGAACCCATTTCTCGAATCCTTCGCATTATCCCTTTGATCTGTATTCTTACCCGTCAGATGATAGTACTTAGCCCCTAGATCGTGGTAAAACGTGGTCCCCAGCATGTCGCCTCGCCGCATGCCAAGGTACAATCCATTATTGCGGAACGTGTCGAGGGACTCAAGTGCCGCCCCGTGAAGGGGCCCCGACATGGGCAGGAAAAAGGCAAGTCTGATCAATACATACAGGTCTGCGTCGTTGTAGAACCGCTGCGGCCAGAGAAGGCGTTCGAAGAAGGACTCTGTTGAAGCTTCGGCGCCTAGATAACCGATTACAGAGCCGAGGGCGCCAATTATGACCGACATGGATAGACTTTACAAGTCGTTCTGTTGATGGTTTGGAAAAAAAATGGTAGGGCGAATATCGGTATTCTCTCTCGATTGGGGCTCCTATGTGGAGCGGACTGATACAGAGAGAATAGTTCTTTTCGTAATCTTGAACCGGTTAGCTATCGGTTGTGCCATGACAAGATGTCAACAGCAGCTATCTTCCACATATACAAGGCCAGCTATACACCGAAAAAAAAAAAAAAAAAAAAAAAAAAAAAAAGCCGAAAGAATAGTTTAGAAGCGTTCCGTAGTGGATGTAGTGAAGGGAAAACGAGAATTATTCGGGAGCTTGTAGAGGTAGAAATCTTCTTGGTATTGCTTGCCCTCTTAATGCTTGCAAAAATTCAATGCGTCAGAGTCCCAACACCAAGAGGAACAGCGCTCTAAGAAGGATATCGCGGTTGATAGTCATCGCCCTGATCCCGGGGTGCCTGGGGCAGGATGGTGGAGGGAAGAGGCATGCGCCATGCCTGTGCCGTCTATGACAGGCCCTAGCCAAGACCCTCCCATTGTCCGCAGAATCCGCAAGAGCTCACACGTAGCACAGGTATTTAATGGCTGAACATCATGCGATCATGTGTACGTGGTACTGTACTGTGATTTTAGGTTTTTTTGCGGTTTTTTGGACCAAGGCCGATCCCAAACCCGCATTCAGATAAGCTCTAAGGTTAACTGTTGAACTTTCATGTATGATGTCGACTCGAGACAGGTGACGTTCACGATCCCCACCATCCACCAACCAGACCGGATGTTGTGATGAGAAGGACACTGGATGTTTGCAACATGTTGAGGGATCAGCTACGGCGGATTATTCGTACTGTTGTACATCGAGGAACACAACGAAATTTTACCATAATTACATAAACCCACGCCCTCCCTCAGCCAAGATAGAGAGCATCAAACAACCTTCTAAGATATCTACTATACTATACCACATATTAATACAATAGGGATATCAAATACTCTCGTGCTAAGGATGTCGAGTACTTAGATAGCAGTGAATAGTGAATATTAGCAAATAGTTAAAGTCTATATATTTAACTATAGAATGAGAAGGGTGGAATACCTTAGTGTAGTTCCCTACATGTTTAAAATAGGTATACGCTACTATATGATTATTCGATGTCAAAGTATATAGCATTCGGTATCTCTACGATATGGGTGTTATATATCCTAATATATTGAGCTGACTGCTATTTCATAGAGGCAGTGGCAGTAGGTAATACATGTGGCATACAGTAAAGACCGCGTTCTTAGTCCATATCAGCTCAACCGCTGGTGTACTCATCACATTTCTACAGATTTTAACAAGGTCTTTCCAACCTCGACAGGTGCTTTTCTGTAATGCCTGCAGGCCTCGGGGTTCGGTGTTCCCAGTGCAAATGTGGCTCGCACTTACCCGAAGAATGACTCTGCACAACATCTTTCATCCCAGGCGATTCAGACAAAAAATGGATACTTTCACACGCACTTCGAAGACGTCAAGTTCTAGGGAGCTGGAGAATCTGATTGCAGAGACCTCACAAATATTGCCTGAAGATTATACAGTCCAACTTCTTGACGCATTCTTGCAGTTTAAAGAAAGTGGTGTGGCGGCTGGCATACTAAACAAAGACTCTGATATGCTGGACTTACAGTACATCTTTGGTACCGCAGTCGACCTTGGATTGGCGGAATGGGTGACACCAGAGACTTTCGGCCTCGAGGAGTCAAGCGAACAAGAACCCTCCACAGTACACTCAACGGGAGAGCGAGCCTTCAATGCGGAACTAAAATGGGTCGTCGACCTACAGTCACCAAGCCAACTGAGAACGCTGCCGGCGAAACTCGCCCACAGTGGACATTATGAATGGCTAGGCCCAGAGGGAACCGGATCACCCAAATACCTTTGGGACAGCGACCTTTCGCAAACGGTTTTAGCGACCCCAGAACGACTCCAACAAGGCTACATCGCCGTCTCATATACCTGGGGAAGGTTCAAAGAAAGCTACGGCCCGGTCAACGGCACTCCCTGGAATGTCCCGGTTATCAAGTCCAGCGTTTTTGGACAGATGCTCAATCAAATGAAGGATATTATGGCCGTTATTCCGGTATGCCGATATTTCTGGGTTGATGTGCTGTGCATCAACCAAGATGACGAGAACCAAAAGAAGGAAGAGATCGCTAAGCAGGCTTCTATTTTCGGAAATGCTAAGGCGTGCTTAGGCTATTTATGGTCGCTTGACTCTGAGGACGAGCTCGCGCATATTATGGCAAGTTTTGGAGACCAACTGCTGTGGTCGCTTATCTTAACTTCATCCGATTTTCGAATGCAAAGTCAACTGAATGGTCTCGAGAAACTCCCGGCTCATATTCAAAAGAAACTTGACGGAAAACTACGGTTAGACCCTTGGTTCACGTCCCTCTGGGCTCTTCAGGAAATGGTACTAGCTCCGGCGCAGATTTGGATGACAAGGTCTGGCAGTTTCTGCACTGTGAACAGATCAATAGTAACAACTCGGTTTTTTGCTCAAGCACTTGAAATAATGAATTGGGCACTCGGATTCCGTCAACAAATGTGGGATTCTGCCATCGTTGGCGGGTGTCCCGTCTTGAGTCCAGTGGACGCAGCAATTGCCGCTTCTCAGATATTGGAGAGGCATCTTACCGAACAAAATGAAGCCCAAAAGTCGTGGGAGCATAGCGTGACGGCCGAACAGCGAAATGCGGCGGAGATGAGAGTCAAAGACATAAATATTTTGAATGTTATGATGGGTCAGGACCAGGATGTCCGAAACGTTCCCGAATCCCTGCAGAAAAGACAGACCGATGAGATCATAGGTTCTAAAGCCTTGAAGCGCTGGCTAGACTGGGGCTTTGGAGAGGCCTGTCTCAACATTGCGGTCCAAGCATCCCGATCAGCCATCATCGTTGCCGGAGCAAATCGCCATACAAGCAAGCCACGGGCGGAGGCTATGCTAGCTGCGCTCAAGATTTCTCAACTTCCCCAAGAATACAACCCCAACGAAAACTTGACTCCTGGTGCTCTACCACAGTGGCTCCAGCAAACATTGGTGGCATTTGAGTCTTCAATGTACTTCTACGTCTCCCATTCGTGGAGATCTATGTCCGAAACACGAGCACAATCATCTCCCTTGTTCGTCAAGCACGATTCGTTCCTGGCCTACGACAATATCCACAACGAGTCAGCACCTGCGATTCCCGCTCTCGCGTCTGGGTTTCTCACCAGCATGCTGCCATCAATGGGAACCAGATCCTTCCCACTCACTGACTTCACTCTAACACATTACTCCGCATACGCAACGTCGGGCTGGCATCTTCACCGCGAAGGCGTCATGCACCTCCCTTACGGCGCTGCCATCCAAGACATCCGCAACAAAGATACGGGGGACATGACTCTGACGACGAACGGGCCCGAACATGAAGTAAGCACCAACTTGCCCTCCGCCGTCCGTGCCATTCAAGAACTTGACTACGTCAAAGAATCCTTCGGCCAGTCTTGCCGCGTCATTTTCCTCCCTCTGCTTTATATAGGAGACCCAACTGCAGGATTGCCGCCTGGTCGCAGCCACACTCTCACCTCAGCAGGAGACAACCCAGTGGTCCGGGGAATTGTGCTGGTCAGCCGGGGATCCAGCAAACGACACCATTCGATGACCTTCTGGTCGAAAGCAGGCCTGTATTCAGCAACGCTCGTCCGCGTTAAGCCTCTCGAGTGGCAGGATGGTATCCTGGTTGGTTCTGCGTTGGAGGAGTCCGCGGTTACTAGGGACAAAGAGCTATGCGACTTCAACTTGTGCAACAAGCCTTATTTGTGGGGACCGAAGGTCAGGCGGCGGTTAATCGACGTTGATTGAGTTGAAGTAGGCTATGCCAGGCTTTAATATATGATTGATGTCCGACTCCCAGAAGAGTATAGTCTGAGTCTGGGACTAATAACTTAGACTACTGCTGGTGAATGCCACCTGCAGTTATCTTTAATAATCTTTGATATGGTGCTTTATGATTTATTGCTTGTGAACACCGCTTTCCATGAATAAGGATTCGCCTTATCTTCATGATTCTATTTATACCTGCCTTTTGTCTGTGCTTACAGGAAGAGGCGGCCGAGGCCGAGGACGAGGACTTGCCAGAGGGGCGGACCACCAATACTACAATCTAAGACCTTATCACTTCATAGTTATGGGAGCGGCATGGCAGTCTTCCTGTATCACTAGTCACTGAACAGAAATCCGGATGAGGAGAGCGAGGAGGATGAAGACCAAGGAACTCGCGACTGAGGTAACATAATGTCCTTATCAGAGAACAGGGTTGCCAGTATCAAACATCCAATAGTGGTGTGTCGAGATCATGAGTCGGAATGGGATTTCCATCTGTTCTGAAGTTTATGATTTCTGTTCAGATCCTATGACACTGGACCAAGGAGTGCGACGTCCGGAGACATATTTACATCTATAGAGCACGACGAGCTGTCAAAGACTGTCAGCGCTCAAGCCCGTATACTGTCCCTATACTGTAGAACAGGTGTAATGAAATATCGCATATATGGAAGGAGTGCTCGTCACTGTGTACATCTGCTTCCCTGCCCACAAGGCATCGCCCTCTCATAAAGGATGCAGGCCGCCCTGCTCGACACATTGACTCAACTGACATGACTTCTGCCTGATGTTCCTGGCCCTTGCCCGGTCACTTCAGTTGCCAAAATTAAATTCCTTCCATATCTTTCATTGTCGGCTTCTAGCAATAGTCACGAACACAAGCAGCATACTTGGCATTGTAGCAGGGAGAATAGCAGCTAGGGCTTGAAGCGCAAGACGCGGAGCAGGAGCTCGCCGCCAGAGAGGCACAGCTGCTCTTGCAGGAACCTGGAGAAGTGCTGTCAGCTTAATACTACAACATACAAGCGGACATTGTCGCTGTGACCGAGGCTGAGGCTGCTTACGTTCGACAAGTTCTGGTTCAGCGACAGGAGAAGCTGCAACAACGGCTGCAAGACCGAGAGCAATCAAAGCGGTGATCTTCATTTTGGCAAGAGATTGGATTTGGGTTTCTGTGGAATGAGCGTTCTTCGTCTGGATGGCAGTTGCGATGTCTTGGAATGTTGTTGATGGAACATATCTCTGGTGCTGGCTGTTGTGCTCCTTTTATATCTTTGGACCAGCCACTTGTCTCCCAGGAAGGCGAGCGATGCTCATTGCTGACGGCAATACGGCCCGATATTGAAGAGTAGAGACGGTGAGGATAGTAATCATCCACACTGGGGGTTCGCTATGCGAGCTTCTCGGAGAAGGAAATACGAGATATCAACTTACTAGCGGCTTGCGCTCTTGACTCCTCAGAGAGGTCTCGTATCCAGAAGCTGAACGATATACGCCAAGTGCGCTCTATGCCAAATCCAAGACGGAACACAGCTGCATGCTCGTATTCATTGTGATATGACAACCTACGCATAGACATTGTTGAATGAGTAGCATATACGGATACTTTGACCAGCTTTGGGCTCCGATAATGGAATCTGGGAGGAAAGAAATTCGGCTAAACAAGAACTGGGAGAGTAGTGGCAATATGGAACCAGAGACCAACAGAAAGCCAGTGATATTCCAGCACCTCATATCTAAGAAAAAGAGTGTGCGGGGAAGGGGACTCCTGACCATATCACTTAGGCGAGGGCCAAACTCTGATGTATGAATATTCCAATCAAGTTCACCAAGGCTTGTATAAACTATGTCATGGCACAACCTGATTATAGCCAGCAACCTTTCCTGCTCACCCTGGATATGCGAATGTCGTCTGGAAAGTTCAGCTTCAGTATGCTGGCGCTCCACACTAGACAAGCCGATATCAGTCTTGATGTCTTCTCGGTTGGGGCCATCGTCGCTTTCAATAAGTCGCAGGCTATGGTAGAATCCTAGTGTCCTCATTCGCAGGCCAACGCGTATAGAACAGCGGGCCTAAACGGCCGCACCATATTCTCTTCAGAAACTTAGGTTGAGTCTGACATATCCATAGGTCCCTACGCCAGCCCAACACAAATGTTAGATTCAAAGACATCATGAGGGTAAAAGGACAGTATTACGGGCAGTCCAGACGTACGAAGATATGGTGACATCGACATAAAATACTGGATGGAGAGAAAAACAGAGTATGTACTCTGTAAACGAGAGAATATGGTGTGAGTGGGAGCAACTTGAAAGCGCCACGGAGACGGTTAGATTCTGTATCTAGGAAGCCTACTCTGCGGTACAATGTGTGTGTCTCACTAGGCTGCGTGCTGACAAAGTGTATGGTGAGCCTATGACCTGGTGCACTGAGCAAGAGGTTATTCAAGGCAGAAACCTCGAGGGAGAGGTGGGTGGTGACGCCTCGACCGCCACAGACAGGAGAGAAAGACATACAATTTGCTAAAACACAGAACTATGGACATTCTCCAAACGCGGATATAATCGTGTGTGTGATGGCTAAAGTAGTGGTTATTCCAATACGGCTTGAATTCTGCTCCTCTCTACATGCCTTCTGAAGATGCGATTATTGACCTTACGAATGGTTCCGCTGAATGTTCTCGGGCACAATCCACTAAAGCATCAACAGCGAAGAAGGTAAACATGAGCAAGGTTCTCAACTCTTCACTTGTTTGCCTTGAATTAACACGTAGCTGAAGATCTGAAGGCCTGATAAAACTGCCAAGTCAAGGGTTTATTGCCGGGAATTCTTCGCCCGATGGGAGCAGGGAATCCTAGTCATAGAATTCTATCCTGGACACTCGTACGTGGCATAGCTCACCAATAGTCCTCCCAATGTAGGAATAGTTGGCTTGTAAGGTATTCGCGTCGACTCTAGACTTCTTCTCGCCTTGCAAAAAGTGGTAGGCAACATGCTTCAGGGGACTCCCAGACATGGATGGCATTATTTCCAAGCCGACTGCTTTTCTCTCCACAGCAAGGAGAGCGCTTAGTATCCGGCAATTCCGAATACTTCATACCTGATACCATAATGCCTCAGCATGTATTTTTGGCCCAAAGATGGCTACGATGGGCCACAGTCCAAGTGTAAGCTTGTTTAACGAATCATTTTGTTGACATCCCAGGGGCGAGCAGGTGACAAACAGCGCCATGTACATATGCAGCAGTATTTATCCCTCGAGAAAGATACACAGTAAATCTAGTTTTAAAAAACTTTCTGGCGGCAAAAAGCATATTCATGCATGGCAGGAACTTCCACGTCCTGAGTGTGGAATGCAAGATACCATCCCACATGTCTCGTGCGGAATGAACGATATCAGCGTAAATGAAAAGAGTACTCAATCCGATTCTAATGAATCTAGACCGTGAGTCTACACGTTATCAGGGAAGACCCTGCATATCTGGCTTCCTCAATGCGTCATAGCCGGACCTTTTATCCCGAATATGACGGGAATCGAGGGTAGTTCATGATTGGATTTCCTGTATACAGCTGAGATTCATTCTGCATAGAATGATTAGCAGGTCATGCAGGTGAACAGAATTGATTTGCCCCGCGTACCAAACAAGTACTTGAACATTGTGATCCATACCGGCTGTCATTCGGTTCCTCCGAACAGGGGTCACCCGATGCAAATGACCAAATTATGAGCCGTCGTTGATATCAGAATCATGACAGATAATCCTGCACCATGCAAGTCGGCGAGTCTCTGTGCTAGTCTTTCTGTCGGTCAGTACAGAGGTTCAAAGAAATCCGCTGGTCCAGGTATGCTATCAGTGATATCTAAAGCAGAGCGCGACATTCCAATTTCAACCGACAAATTCTCAACCGAACCACGAGGTGCTTGGAACACGTCAAGCTATTGAGTCCTGAGATAGGATGATAGGACCCACCAGCACACAGGCTCCCTACAATCTGATGTTTTGGCCCGCAGGTCGCCGGTGGCGCGCACTCAGCTCGTGAACATGCGTCGGAAAAGGAAGCTAGGGCCTGAATATCGGATGCATGGCGATACCTGAAGATTTGCAGGCAGTTTATGAGCACACGCCACTTTAGCGCCATGACAGTGGTTGCACGTCAGACGTGGAGCAATGGCCCTTTGATGATCCGCATTCCAAAGCCGCCCCAGATTTGGCTTGGCCAGGAGCCCTTGACGCAATGGTAGGACAGACATAAAGCCCAAGTTTAGATTTCTCATACTCAATTGGATAGTGAACGGCCGACATGATGTTATCTTCGCACTTGACATGATCACTGTCGGGCAGTAAGTGACATGGATCCCTATGTATCCGATATTGTCTTATTCAAGCTTTCCACGCCATCCTAGCCGACCAAATTGCTGCCACGACCGGCCTGGCCAGTCCAGAATGAGGCATTTGATGACTCCATCCAGGTGCCGTAGTCCGATTGAAGCGAGCGCACTGAATCATCCAGAAAACAACATGCATGAATTGCAAACCATTCTGATTCACCCTTCATCGGGCCTAAATTATCAGCTTGTCAGGGGACCCTTACTTAGCACGCAGCACTTATGAATTCATATCCGGTCTCCAGTTCAGTGTTTGACGACTGGCAAACTTGGCCGGCCTTCCTTGCTATCCCTCTGCAGATGCGGATGGCTCTAAGGATGCAAGGGACAAGAAGGCATGCGTGCTAGTTCGTGTTCATCTAGTGGAGAATATGAGTCTGTAGCTTGAACGACAATGGACAAATCAAATTGCAGCGATAGTTCAAGTTTGATGTCAAGGTCCTTGACTGGAATGACTTCGGTCAATATCGTTACGTTCGGGCCGAATAATCGCGAGTCTATTCACCATAGCAATGTCCTGATCACGATATCCCTCTATAGACGGCCTTGTGACAATAATCATCGACCCGGTCAACAAGTCCTTCAATAGATGATAATGTACAATCGACCCTGGAAAGCCTTGTAACAAACAGGATATCGCTTCTCAATTGAGCAAAGAGTACTCGTTCTCTATGGCATTAGCACTCCCATCGACAATTGTTTGCGGCTCGCAGACCCCTCCGCCCTCAAGAGAGTGCCTGCAGCGCATTCGATCAAATCTCAAAGACCCGAAGTTGAAAGAGCTTGCCAAGGTAGTGGATGACCTGCCACTGTTTTGGTCGCATTTGGTTGAGGTCAAGCCCGTCTTGAGCCAAGTCAACGGCGAAGCTCTGAAACAGTTGAAAGATTGGGCTAGGGATGAGTGCTCGTTGGAAATACCAGAAGACCTGCCAAACATCCTATTAGCACCGCTCACAGTCATTATTCATCTGGTTCAGTATCTCCGCTTTGCGCACTCCTTGGATGCCGACGATTCCCAAGAAGACAGACATCGGCGTATTCTGCATTCCACGTGTAAAGGTGGATTCCAGGGGCTTTGCACAGGCTTTCTCAGTGCTGCCGCTCTGGCATGCTCCAAGACAGAAAGAGACATATGGTGCAACGCTACTGTCGCATTGAGATTAGCCACGTGCATTGGTGCCTACGTTGACCTGGACAGGTTGACATATGACAGTACAGATGTTCACGCCTGTATGATCATACATTGGGAAGATAACTGTGTACAGGATCGAGTAACAGAAGTCCTGAGAGGCTATCCTGGGGTGCGTATTGAGACATGATGCGGCGACCCAGTGTCAGCGTGTCAAGCTAACAGCATCTAATAGGTGTACACGTCTGTCAAGCTCGACGATAGAAGCATCACCATCACAGCCAAACAGTCCCAGGTGTCATCGCTGCGGGCCGAGCTGGCAGCACGAAACGCTAAGGTGACGAAAATTCCCATCCACGGACGATACCATAGCAGAACACACGCCGAGATTCTTCAAGATCTACTTGAAATCTGCAACAACGAAGAGTCTCTACGTTTCCCCATCATCAACACACCTTTGGTCCCATTGAGAAATAACATCACCGGGGACCTGATCACATCGGCGGAGAAGCTGCATGAGCTTACCTTGAAATGCGTGTTGACAGAGCCAGCTGACTGGTATTCAACCATGACGGAGACTATTTCCAGCTTGAAGTCGCAGCCTGAGAAAAACCAGCGGCCGCTCATATTGGAATTGGGCCTTGTGAGCTCAGTCCCACGATCACTTACCGCATCCGCCAACCTCCAAGTTTTCTCGCCGCCGTTGACCTCGGCCGTTTCGCCGAAAGAACAGAAATCGTCAACGAAGGATGAATATCGCTATGACTACCCAGAGCACTCTATTGCTGTCATTGGAGCTGCTTGTAAATTCACTGGTGCAGAAACTATGCAGCAATTCTGGGAACTCATTCGAACAGGAGGCACAATGATCGGTGACTTTCCCGAAGGCAGAATTGCGGTAGACAAGTCATTGCGCAACACACCGCGGGAAAAGCCTCTGAGGGGCAACTTCCTTTCCGATGCAGGCCACTTCGACCACGGACTCTTCGGAGTATCCCCAAGGGAAGCTACTTACATGGATCCGGAACAGCGCATTGCGTTACGTGTGGCGTACCAAGCTGTTGAGTCCTCTGAATACTTCGGGAGCGACCTCACAGACAAGAACATTGGCTGCTACGTTGGTGTCGGAGGTTCCGATTATGAGCAGAACGTCTGCTCTCATGCCCCAACGGCATTTTCATTCACAGGCACTGCTCGAGCCTTTGTGAGCGGTCGCATAAGTCACTACTTTGGGTGGACGGGACCATCAATGACCATTGACACTGCATGTTCTTCGTCAGCTGTGGCTATCCATCAGGCATGCAAGGACATCAGGATGGGCGAATGCCGCATGGCCCTGGCAGGAGGAGTCAACATAATCTCCTGCCCGAATATGCAAGAGAACTTGGCGGCAGCCAGGTTTCTGAGTCCAACTGGTCCTTGCCGTCCATTCGATGCTTCTGCTGATGGTTATTGCCGTGGAGAAGGATGTGGTTTTGTCATGTTGAAGAAGTTATCATGCGCTGTGGCCGACAATGATGATATTCTAGGCGTGATTGTCGGATCGGCAGCGAATCATTGCGACGGCAACAACGCAATTACTGTCCCAACATCACACTCACAGGTCAACCTCTATCGCAAGGCTCTGTCTCTGGCAGCAATGCAACCCAAGGACATCACCTACGTTGAGGCTCACGGCACTGGTACTCCGCGGGGAGACCCAGTCGAATGCAGAAGTATTCGACAAGTGTTTGGGGGTTCGAGACCTACATTGCATTTCAGCTCTGTCAAAGCCAACATCGGACATACAGAAGCCGCATCAGGAATTGCAGGGCTGCTCAAAGTCCTGTTGATGATTCGAAATCAACGAATACCACCACAGGCCAATTTTACTGCGTTGAATGCATCGATTCCGCCACTTGAACCTGACAACCTGTCGGTCCCAATTAATGAACTCGAATGGAAGGCCACTTTCCGTGCTGCTTGCATCAACAATTATGGTGCAGCGGGCAATAACGCTGCGGTGATTGTTTGCGAGCCACCTCGGCCAGAGTCTAGTGCTAGCAATAATGACAGACTCTCTGGATACCCATTTTTGATAACTGGGCAATCAGAAAGGAGTCTGAAGATGTACTTCACTGCCCTTAGTCACTGGCTAGACAATACACACGCCCCATTGTCAGATATCGCGTTCAATGTGGTTCGAAAGCAGAATCGGACTCTTCGACATCGAATCGCCTTCGCTGCAAGTTCGCTAAGTGACTTGAGAAGCATTCTTGGACAGAAGGCGAGACCACATGAACAAATATCGTCGCCTTCAATCAAGCCCAAGCCGGTTGTTCTGGTCTTTGCAGGCCAAACCGGGAACATTGTCTACCTGCCCAAAGCTGCGTATGAAGGTTCAAGGCTGTTGCGATCACACATTGACGAGTGCGACGGTATCCTCCGCAGGATGGGCCACCGTGGCCTGACCCCATTCTTGTTTGACCAACAGCCCATAGAGGATGTGGTGCTCCTTCATTGCCTGTTCTTCTCGTTGCAGTACGCTTGCGCCGCAGCTTGGCTTGGTGCAGGCTTATCCGTCCACCGTGTCATAGGCCATAGCATTGGCCAGTTCACTGCAATGTGTATCTCAGGGATCACGACACTTGCCGATACTCTTAAGCTAGTTGCAGGGCGAGCCAGACTAATCCAGCAAAAATGGGGCAAAGAAAGGGGCTGTATGCTTGCCGTTGAGGTAGACAGGCAGGGAGCTCTCGAACTGGCCCGCTCAGTCCCAGATCATAAGATAGAGATTGCATGCTTCAATGGGGCCAGGAACCACGTTCTTGTTGGCACTGAAGTAGCCATTCACACCCTCGAAGCCAAGGCATCCTGCAAGACTCGAAGGTTAAAGACTACTCACGGCTATCATTCTGAGCTGGTTGACTGCTTGCTGGATGACTATATGGTTCTGGCACGGAATATCTCATATGCGACGCCGAATATTCCAATCGAAACATGTTCCATGGGCGGTAGCTGGAAGGAGTTCACTCCCGAAATGGTTGTTCGTCATTCGCGCGAATCGGTATATTTCTTCGATGCTATTTCTCGAGTTAACGAAGAACTAGGACCTTGTACATGGGTTGAAGGAGGCGTCGGATCCAGAGGCATAGCACTTGTGAAGTGCGCCCTTGGGATCGAGAACAGCTCAGGGCATTCCTTTCATCGACTACAACTGGATTCATCAGAACCTTTGGCATCACTAACGGAAACCACGATGCGGATGTGGAATGAAGGCCTTGATGTGCAGTTTTGGCTGTATCATAACACAGAGAAGACAAATTTTGCCTCTTATGATGTTCCTGGTTACCAATTTGACGAGAAAGCTTTCTGGCTTTTATATTCTGATATAGCGGGCCAGAACAACTCTGAGTGGGAGAGGATCATTTCTGACCAACACAAGCCACTAGTCTATTTGCTGCGGGACGAAGGCTTCAGAGGAGAACCGCGAAAATTGCATTTCGGAGTCAATCATTGTCATTCAGACTTTATTAGGTACCTGAAGGGCCGCGAAGTCCTTGGGGAGGTATTGTGTCCTGTGTCAGTGTTTGTCGAGCTGGCCGCTAAAGCTGCGGCCATTTCTGGCGGCTGCGAATGCTCGATGGCGTCTGCTCATGTACAGGTTCTGAATCTGGAAATCCATAACCCGCTCGGGCACGCTCCAGGAGTTCGCATTGGCCTCAGGCTCAAACACGTCGGACCATGCAAGTGGGGATTCTCGATCATCAGTGAAAAAGACGCCCAGAGCATATGTCACGCGACAGGAACGATTTCTCTTAAGCAGGAGCGACATGGCAAATCCGGAATGGGGTCCCAGTGGTCAGTGATCCAGCGGGTAATCGGTTACAGGCATATCCAGGATATCATTGATGACCCTTCGGCAATTTCCATGAAAGGAAGCTTAATATATAAAGTGCTGGAGAAAGTCGCCGAGTACAAGCCTTGCTATAGGGGCATCAAAGCCATGACCATAAAAGACACCGCGGCAGTCGCCCAGCTGCACATGCCGGCAATTGGTCGCAACAGCTCGGAAATAGCAGTGTGCGATCCGCTCCTGATGGACCAGGTCACATTGATCGCAGAAGTACTGGCGCTGTGCAGGGATGATTGCAAGAGAGATGATGTATTCATCTGCTGTGGCCTGAGTGAGTTGATCACATTCAAGAGTCTCCAATCAGAGATGGGCCCATGGACTGTTTATACTCAACAAACACGCCGTGGGCCCAGGGAGCTCCTGAGTGACACATTCGTATTTGACTCAACCAGTAAGCAATTGACCGTTGCCATCCTTGGCGCGAGGTTCGTTCGGATTACCACCACTTCCCTCGACGGAATCGTCCAGAGAGCCAGTCTCAACAGTCAGAGTTCGGAGCTTTCAGTCGAGAGAGAAGCGGTCTACAAACCGGCCACTGAAGCTCGCCAGCCCTCAGATGACAGCGAGATCTCAGATATTGACCCTATACTGAGTGGCCTGCTTCACGAGATAACTGGAACTGCTCCAAGTGAGATTTCCGCCAGCACACTCCTCGCGGAAGCCGGTGTCGATTCCCTTGCCGCAACTGAGTTGGAGAACCGAATTCAAGAAGTGTTCAATCTTCATAGACCGATCTCCCTCTATGAAAGACAATTCGACGTGGGGACGCTCTGTCGAGAAATTCAGATGCTGCGAGACGACCGGCTTGCTCGAGCTTCGCGAACGACGACTGCCACACGGAATACTTCATCCTCTCTCAGTCGACGTACATCATCCACTGGATCAATGTTTGACAATGCGGAGGTACGACCTATAAGTAACAGTGATGCCGTGCTTGCCCAGCTATCAAGGATGTTGTCGGAAAGCTTCAACGTCACAGAGAACATACTCCCTCAAACTGAGCTTCGAAGTCTGGGTCTGGACTCATTGGTCGCCGTCGAGCTCGAGTCCGACCTACAACAAGCATTTGGCTTGAAGATGGATTTGATGCAACTGAGTCCCGAGCTTACGATAGGCAGACTCGCTCGGCTTATTTTGGCGTCCAAGTCTTAAAACGTCTTGCCTCATCACACCTTCCAGGGTGGATTCTGGACAGATTACGGAACCATAGAGCCAGACGTACCTCGGCTAATAAAGCGTTGAAATACTGGACATAGTGATGGTCGTTTCGTTTTGCTCTTGTCAAGAGTGTGGTGGATGCTTGGAATGCAGGAAGCAGAGGAAAGACGCCAGAGTCCTAAAAATTGAGCACTAATACCGAATTATCTCCGGACCGCACGGTCAATCATTTGCGATCAATGTTGTCCTGTTTATTTGCTTGGATACCTTAATGATCTCTCTCATTCCTAATAATATTTTGTCATTTATATCTTGCACTTCACTGTTTCCGAAATAGATACTACTGAGACTTGTAATCCTGTTCCCCGAGTAAAATTTGTTGCGGTATTGCTCTAAAGCTCTCCGCGAATAATATATTTTACCGCAAGACCGCCACTAACAGTCATCGCAATAGCTGTCGGTGTACCAACAAGCTCCAAAACATTGACAATGAACACGCCTTTCCCTGTCGTCGACGTCTGCCCAGGATACAACCAGACCGGGGTTGTGAGACTAAGCCAGCTGCACACCCAGATGAATCCCACAAGCTTATGCCAGCAAGGCACAGCACACCCATCACTGTCGACGGTGGGTCTTCCAGGACGATCACTGTCAGTGAGTCGAGACCAAGCTGCCTGAACCGCATCTTCAAACATAATTCCTAACGGCATGGAGCAGAAAAAGACAAGAGAAGTCGACTGGCTCAAAGGGATGCCCATAAATAGGTCCGACATGACATGCATCACGCCTGAAAGGAGAAAGACAAAGAAGATGTTGGTATATCGTTCGAGCAATGATGGCCTAGGAAGAGCTAGGAGATCCCGGGCCAGGTAGTTGCTTATCGCGGTGAGTGGCCATCGGAACACCTGGTGCCAATATGTACTGAAAACATAGGCACGTTAGCAGATCTCCTTCACAGCCGTATGGTGACAACTCACCCCCAGAAATTGCGGAGAGTGTAGGCCTCTCTGGCACGACCAAACAGTGGTGGCCATTCCTCCGGAGTGTCCAGTCCTGTGCCAACACATAAAATAGACGCGGTGCGATAGTCAATATCCACCGCAGCCCGCAAGAAGGCAAACCAGAATATCAGCGAGGTCATAATTCGAATTCGCCATTCCTCCTTGGAAACGCGAAGGTAGTCTAGGCCGTAGACGGGCTTTGACAGTAGTGACGAGTCTCTAGCGGCTAGATAGCCTGTGCAATTTAAGAATAAGTACAGCCACGCCAGGATAGCAGCCTGCCTTATCAGAAATGTATTGCGAGAGATTTGTGCTTTCGGTTGTTGTGCGAGGTATTTCGGGTGCGATGGGATCCTTTTCACCTGCCATGGTGTTCGCACGCCCCGCAAATATATAAAAAGACGGGCAACTTTGTACGTCTTGCACGGGAAATGATCTTTTGAATCAATGGTCTTTGTCTGAAGAAGCTCGTGCTTGTCCAGCGGGTTGACCAAGATGAGATTGAAGCCGTGGATGATCACCATGAAAAGCTGGATTCCCACCTTAGTGGTGTATGTGGCACTCTCACCGTGCGATATCGGGATTTGAAGCCATCGAGAGAAAACAAAGATGGACCAAACAATCCACATGTACCTGAAAACTGAGTTCTTCTTCGTTCTCAGAACCACAATGGCAGCTACTAAATTCTGAGCGAGAAGGAAAGGAATGGCATACAAAAGGGTTTCAAAAACCCTACGCTCGCTTCCAGACATTCCTTTGACTGAGTCAGAGAAATTGCTGTACACGGATAACTCTCAGAAAGATGGAATAACGTCTCGTCGTTAAGGTCAGAGTCCACGTGCCATCAACGGGTTCTAGTAACTGATGGCAATGCCGAAAGACCTCAATCAAGAAGGATTATCCAATTCGGAGATATATACTTTCTTTTTTCCTTTTTGCCTTTGGAGGGCCAAGCAGTTGCTGACTCTCATTATCAACTATAGTTGGCTTATGGAACCAGAGCTGACCGAGCCGGATCGTACGGCGATGAGAATATCAAACAGGGCCAGGAAACCGACACGTAGGGCACCCTTGGAAAGTGGAGTGAGAAGGATATTTTCAATTATATGGTGCTAGTCCTCGCCAGAATCACAATAGGCTAATGCATGCGGACGCACCAGCCGTGCAGCGGGATAACATATGCATCTTTTGAGAGAAATTCTCTGCATAGTAGCCCGAATTCAATCAACCAATATGGCACGACGGAGCAACTTATATACAGTGGGTGTGCTGGCCGCCACTGTAGTTTCACCACGCAAGATTGTTTGACGTAACCAAGGATCACTAACGTAATTTCCAACCGAGCCGGACACCCGCCCGAGCCGGACCACCCCCCTTCCAAATCCAACGCGTTCAATTCGAAGCTATCCAAATCAACCAAAATAGAATATTATTTCATTAGATCTAGCTAATATTGCGTGTAGGGCATCTAACTCTAGTATTTCCTATAATAAAGTAATTTAAACACCTTGGTGGCGCGCATTTTGGTGGTTCTAAAGGTAAAGGTGAAGAATTAACAGAATTAGCAGATAACCCCCTAATCTTATTATCTTACTTATTCCTTGCCTGGATAAGATCCCTAGCTTCCCAGATAGAGAGTCCTTTATTAGAAGTTATCTAGCATCTAGATTACTTCCTTTTTTACTTCTCTTGCTCGACAACCATACATTGAATCAAGCAGGAAGAAGAATGACCTAGTGCCTTGATTAGACGAAGTTCGATGGTCATAGCCGAAAGAAATAATCAGTTCCGAAGGGGCAGTCCAGCCCGTTTCGTCCACAACACAGATGGTCTAGTTGATCTCCGAACAGATGGCGTAGGTAGCTCCGTGTTCGTCCTTTCCTTGGCCCACTCTGACTTGACAATTCGAAATTGGCTTAAGGCGGGTTGGGATATGTCCTAACGCCCGGCGAGATGCGGATTATTTTGCGGCCTTTAGGACGGGTCTTCTGCTAGATAGCTAGCGACCTACCCATACTCCTCTTCTGGGCAGTCAGATACATTTCTGGTAAGTATATATATTATGCTACTAGTTAAGTGTTGAGAACAGGGTGTAGCCTCATCATTGTGGCAGGATGGTGAGCTAGCTTGCCAGCCTGGCGGCATTAATCTACTCAGATAGATGTCCTCTGGATCAGGGGCTAGTACAATGGATAAGTGGCTCATTTTTAGATGGTCACTTACCACTAATCAGCCTTATTCTGCATGTCGGTGGCTGAGAGAAATAACCACAGGTGTCATGAAACCAAAGACTTGGCCGTATGTCGTGGCTGACGAATCATAGCGTAGTGAAGACAAGCAAGGCTGACAGCCTGGATTAATATCAGGTTAAATACTTCCATTTAGGGCAGACCGAAGAGCGAAAACCTGGACTTCCATTAGCAGCTGATCAGTCAAGCCCTCACTGAAAGGCTTTAAGCAGCGCCGAAAAATACTGGCTGGCCCATTGACTAGACGCCGCATGACATCGAGATCACACGGTACCTTACAAGACCACCCGAATCACAAGGTCCTATTCCGAGACAGGTGAGATTTTCCTAAGGAGCTCGGTAAGTAGCTGGGCTTGCAGAATTGAGGGGCTCCAGGAGTTCTTCCTGGGCAGATCAAAGCTGCCAGTTCAGAGCCGTGTGTCTCATTAGGCTGGGAGGATGATTGTTTTGAATGAACTTTGTTGGGAGCCGTCGCAAAAAACATAAAATTAAACGGATTACCGTCTGATCAGTATTCAGCTTGTGGTCGTGCTCAAGGCTAGTTACTTAGGAGCAGTTTCATTTGCTGCTAACATGGGAGACCCTTGCTCTTCGAGGCGGGGTAACTTGTTTCATTCCTCTGAAAAGGGCCCAATACGGCTTGCTTAAATTCAAAGATGGCGCCTTCGCTTCTCTATTGTTCTGATGGACGGCGACTTTTAGCCGCCGAGACACCTCTCTTGCATATCCAGTCTCTCAGTTAAATACAATCAAGAGCAGTCAAGTCCCGGCGCTTGAGCAAGCACCTCCTTCTCACCTATTCTAAAGAAGAATCCCTCTTTGTTTATGAATCTGGGAGATTTTGATAAGAAGTCCGCCTCCATGTTGTCGAAGAGCGATCCGGTTGTAGATGGCCTGGCTGCCTTGACCGTCTCCGAGTTGCAAAAGGCAACAAAATCAGTCCATCCAACCCCTCCAAATTCCCCGTCCCCGGCAAAATTGTCCGATAATTGCAAGGAATCTGATAAGGACAAAAGACACAGTGAGGTCAAGGATGGCGGGGCATCTGGGGCTGATTCCTCTGTACTTCTCACTCCTCCGCCAAGTCCTCCCCGGAGCACATCGAAGTCGACGAGCGACGGCCAGCTCGCAGAAGACACAGCCAAAATTGACCATGATGCGTTGAAAACCCTGCTTAGTCTCGATAATGGACGATGTGGATGTCTCACAAAACTGAAGAAGCCTTGTAAAAACCCTATTGCGGAAGGGAAGAAGGCAAAAATCGATTACTTGATTGAATCAATGCTTACTTCCACTTCATCATCTCTAGAACTCCAGGACAAGCTAGAAAAGCTCGCTAAGCTCGTGCACTGCCGGTACCATGACCATGGGGCTTCCATGCAATCTCGTGTCGAGCAATGGATAACTGCTTTTCCTGACGGAGATCCCGCCACCAAGCCTCGTCTGTCTCTAGAGAGGCAGGTTACGAAGGCTCTAGACGGAGTGTCTACCAAATGCATAGGGAAAACAAAAGCGCAGAAAGATTGTTCCCGTGAAATCGGGGGCCAGAAGGTGCAGAACTGTACTAGCACCATCAACCAGATTGTCTATTCAGTGACGTATCAAGAAAACGCCGATGAAATTGACTACCTCGTCAGAGTTTTTGAACATAATAGGCTTTGCTATTTCCATGATAAACAACCTTTCAAACATGTGGAATTATGGAAATCGAGGGTTATGGAGATTCACAGGACATGGCTGGCTGAGCGTGCGAAGTTGGCTGACGACGCTACACCATCAGCTCCTCAAAACCGGCTTGTCTCAATGCCGAGGCACTTACGACAATCGCCTCTGAATCTGAATATGAATCCAGCTGAATATTGGCCCGTTGCATATGATGTAAGCCCATTCAGCATTATAGAAAGGAGCGACAGACTTAACGACAGCGAACTGGCATATAAAGAGATTGGAGCGCAAGCGAGGAGCTGCTTAGATGTGAAGGCGGGCGACCTGAAGCCTGGATATGTATACCTGTATGAGGTCGAAGGAAACAAAGGGTTCATCAAAATCGGATACACCTGTCGTACCACGGCCGAGCGTCATGAGGAGTGGTCGTTCGCATGCAACAGAGCTGCCAAATTACTCTATCCAGATTCACCTAATCCTCAAAAAGTTCCCAATGCCCGCCGTGTCGAAGCCTTATGTCACGCGGAGCTGCATCATCGCCGGCTCAGAATCTATTGCACTGGTTGTTTGAAGCAGCACATTGAATGGTTTGAAATTGCACCGGTTGACGCCATCGCAGTGATCCAGAAATGGTCAAAATGGATAGCATCCAATCCATACGAAGAGATGAAGCTGAGAGGCGGGTCTAAATGGGTCCTGAAAACTGAAGAGACGAAAAGGCTTAAAGATATCAAAACATTTCTGAAAGATATATCGCCTCCGGTGAATCAGCCGAGACATTAAGGACTTGATTTGGAGGAAAGAAAGCACTCTACTCACTCCAAACACACTTCAAGAGCAACGTCAAAGAAGGGATGTCCAGAATTCAAGGTGGAAGACGTCAGAAGTCAGCATTTTAGAGAACAAGAAGAGTATGTTGCTCATGCGTGGGGCTCGGTGGCCAGTGAATATTCCAGACACTAAATTGCCTAAGACTGGACAAGGAATGGAAAGGAGTCCGTGAATTTCGGACGACCACCGAGACGTTCAAGGTACTGTGGGGAGCTTCGTCCATTTCAACTTAAGTATGTAGAGGACATGGTGGCGAGTTTCATTAAATATTCTCACCTCAGGCTGGGCTCTACTGGATATTGACCAGTAAAATTTTCTAACGCACCCCAACTTGTAGATGCTTTGGACATTCAAAGTCCTGCGTCCAAATGCTCTAGCAAGTTTTATGGACTTGTCTTGCCCTCCCTCATACATAGTAGAACCCTGTATCCGTTTTCTTTGATGAATCAACATCATATTCCCCGTCCATTCTTCCGCTTGACTTTGCACATGGCTATCAAACATCACTATCTCTGCATTTTTTTGGGTCTTTCCCATGGTAGACCGGGGCAGATATGTGGACCCTACAATGCGCCGTAAGAGTGCACTGGACGGACCGGCGCAACCAGACAAACTGTAAATGTAGAAAGTACAAATGGATAAGCGGTTCATTCTTAGAGGGTCAGCGCCGTTGATTAGCCTCATTCTGCTTGGCGCGTGGATAAGAGAGAACACTTCGAGTGACACGTAAAAAAAAGCCTTCAAATTGCGGCCAAATCATACGAGTCAATTCTTGGCCTGCTACTTCCCCAGAGACCAAGTCGCGTGGAAGTAACAAGAAGCCACGCAGGAGCATCACGCATATCCACCTCACTATGAATGTGTTGGTTCAATTGCACTAGGAGTAGAGTTTGCTGGTCAAACAATGCGGCTGGGCTGGTTTCCAATAGTATAGACTATGATAGAGCATTGTTCCTCAGTATACGGGGTTCATTAAGGCTGCAGATCCCGATGCATCTCAAGTATCCCAAAATAATACTGCTTTCTTCACTGCAGACCATTTAGCCACTGAATTAAAGCTGGAAACGTAATATGTTTGTCAAGGCTGCATCTCCCTTGTAGTACAAATGTACTCCTCCCATTCTATCACTGCATTGGATATACTCACAGACCATTTGATAAGACGCCATATAACCCCTGCTGATGGCAACAGTTCAATTGATAATATGCCTGGAAACCTAGCCCTCTCCCGGCCACCAAAAAAGCAAAGGGGTTCCTGTGAGTGGCCACGTATACAACTCGGTACGCAGTATCCCCCTCCAGCTATGGCTTTCTTGAGTTGGTCTGAATTGAAGCACCCTCGGTAAGAGAAGACATAAGCAGGTCTGGACTTTGCCATTTGGGAAGCCAATGGCCCGATTCGAAATGATGCCGACTATCGTCCCTATGGCGCAGCTGAGAGATTGGCGTTGATCTTCCGAGTAGATTGCTTTGAGTGATGGTAAGCCGACCTTCCATATCTCTTCCAAATCGATCCGCATCGAAATCGGCCCGAGTGTCCAGCACTCGTCTCCAGGATCGCCAGTAGAATGGCTTTTCAACTAGACGCTCCACGCGCAGGCCAGTTGTATTGAATAGGCATAATCTCAATGTGAGGAAGTGTACTGTACTTCGCCAAAGACGTATCATTTGCTTTTACAAGGTGGGTTTTTGGCAGGGCTGGCAACGTTTTCAGCGTCTATATTGGCTGACTGAACTCCTTGATGCGAGGTAGTGAATTGACTGCATGGTAGTGTACCATCCACCCACAACATGTCTTAAGTGAACACAACTCTATTTCGAACAAAATCGTTCCCAATCCAAGCAAGGACACACAGCGTAAGCGCCAAAACCGGATACAAGCACGGTATCAAGGCAGTTCCACTCAGACCTGGCCTGAAGCGATACCATCCGGCCCCTGAGCGGGTAGCAAGGGGCAAAAAGTCCAGGTGCTCAGCTCCGGCGATTACCTTGGACGCCGCGTCCGCTGGGACATTGCCGGCATACGGCAGGTAGTAGCGTCCGAGCAACTGGAGGAAGAGATTCTGCCTTGTCTGCAATCTAACAACCATCCTGGCTCCTCGGTCGATTTCGCGTAAACGCCGAAATCGAGTTCGATTGAACTCTGCGAGGAGACCATCTATTTCAGCCGATGATAAAATAGAACCATCAGGCGTTGCTCTAAGAGCCCGGTGGAGGCAATTCACAAGGGCAGCGGCGTCTTCGATGGCGGTGTTGGCCCCTTGGCCTGTATTTGGGGCCATCTTCGAGGCATGTCAGATCAAAATTCCGAGTTCATATCCCCGAAGACAGAAACCTACCTTGTGCATGCTGTCACCAATGCAGACGATTCGTTCCCAATGCCATTTTCGAAACACATGTTCCTCAAGATTCACGAAAGAGAACACCTCTCTATTCTTCCATAGGTCTCGGAAACACACTCCGTCCCAGATGTGGTCATCGGCAAACCGCTCAGATATCTTCTCGGCGTCTGTAGAGGAGAAGCGCGGAGCATTTGAGTACGAGTATTTCCGGTCGAGCTTCAGCAGGAAGAACCAAAAGATTCTACCGTTTCTCCCGGGAAACGTGAGGTACGATCTACCATTGTTGAAGCTGGCCACTTGCTCGCCTGCTTTCAGCTTGGGCACGGAAGACGAGATCCCGAAAACGCAGGCAAACTCGACTGTCATCGCTAAAATTAAAAAAGTAATCAGCCTTATTCGATTGCATCTTTCTTGAATATTACAGTGCTCACAGCTCATTTCATGCTCAGGGAATACACCTGGACTTTGCGAATTGGCCAGCCGCCACATTTCGGCGCGCACTCGACTGTGCACACCATCAGCACCGACAACCAGATTGCCATGGTATACACTTCCATCGTGGGTCGTGACCCTCATCAGGTCTGAATCCTCCCGCTCCGCAGAAATGACTGCCTTGTCCACCAAAACTTGGGACAAATCGGGAAGCGTGTCATGAAGCACTCTGAGCATTTGTCTCCGCTCTAGAAAGGCGAGAGGCAAACCAAAACTATCAACCAGATTAGCAGTGGATACGGTCAATCACACGTAGGTAGCACAGTACCGCTCATGAATAATCCGTGGGGCCTTAGTAGTATGAGTAAACCCATCAGGGAAGCACTGATGCGCCGTGTGCAATGGTTCTATCTGCTCCTCAACCAGATAGAATATCCCCAACTGCTGCAAAATCCGGCCCCCATGAGGAAAAATGCTGATAGATGCGCCCTGCTGTGGCGCAATCTCCTTACGCTTTTCGAGAACAATGTAGTCGACGCCTGCTTTACTGAGGCAGTGGGCGAGGGTGAGACCAGCAATCGAGCCGCCCACGATTATGACTTTGAACGGGGACTTGGTCGTCATCATAGGCAATGTACTCGAGTAAGCTTCGCTGCTCATGTTCGGGTAAACAAGGAGAATAGGGCAAGAGGAGAATATACGTCTCTTGGTCAGCGATCATGAACCGCTAAAGGAAATGGAAACAAATTAGGGTAGGTATTCTGAGCTAGCATATGCGGTCTATTCGTGAAGAGAAGTCTTTGCCATAGGCGGAATTCCCTGTCTTTTTCCCGATACCGGCTTATATGTGGCGACAAGAAATTCTTCGATCCGGCTCAGAATTGGAAATGCTACCTTATGTTGCTGTTGTTGTTGTATTAATTAACATCTAGCGGAGGTCAGGAGAAGCATGCCCTCCTGAGGCCTCCCACAGGGTATAGGGACATGCTAAGCTATGGAATTATATACATAAAGATGTACAGACATAGGAACCAACTCAATACTACTACGCACATTATGGTGCATAAGAAAGGCCTGTTTGCTCGCCGAGGCCGTGATCAATCCGCCGGATTATGGACAAGGAGAAATCATGTATTCATATTCAGTATTCTTGTATGTTGATGTTCTGTCCAATCGGCTTAGGGGGATGCTTAGTGCCTTAGAAGACCCATAAAATGTGAGACTTGGTAGCAATTCGGTGGATAATGGACGACCTTCAGTTATCATGCATGTAGTGGTCATGTCCGTGAAAAGAACTTCGTTATCAGCAAACTCGCCTTTCCAGGTAATTGGAGGTACCAATGTACATTATGACGACGCTCAGAAAGCTATTGGGAACAGAACCAGTTGGATTTGTCATGGAGACGACTCGAAATTCAGCAAGGAAGTAATTTGAAGAAAACTCGTAGGTTGGGCTTCGAACATAGATTCCTTGTATACAGAGCAGTCATATCTGAGATAACTATCATAATTGTATGAAGATACTCGTAACTGTGCAGGGAAGTGCAATATGCTGTATGTCCAGCCAATAGTTCACGAGTCTGCGTCCAAAGAACATGCAACTCGACTCATGCCTTCTTTACTTTGGCTCCTTTCTCGGTCTGCCAAATATACCAGAAGATACAGCCATACATGACATCTATGATCAATGAGATGCCCGTAATCCATCTCGTCAGTGCATTGTCAAACCAGCCCCACTGCTGTGGCCAAAACCAAGACTTCAAAAATACACCGGCGATTGCCGAATAGGAACCGAGAACGCGGGAGATCCTGGACAATCCGACGGAGACCAATTTTCAGCTTCCAGCATATTCTATTCAAGAGAAAAAAAACCATTCAGAGCAAAGACACCTACCACATCACCCACGACGCCCCCTGCGTGCTCCCCCGGTGCAAAAGTTGACCCAAACACTCAGCGCTCATAACCAACTGGGAGAGCATTCCTCCCCACCAGACGGCCTTGGTAGGGCCCAACATTTCCGCGAGCGCATGATAACCCGATATGAAGCACAAGATAGTCAAGGCGACGATCAGGGGGAGATACTTGTGCATCACCGGCGAGGGAAGCTGCTCTTCCATGGAGACCTTGACCGAGCCGTGCACAATGACCATATTGACCGACAGCCACATGGCAAAAAAGACGTCGAGGAGAAAATAAGGGGGCCGGTGAACAAGGACAACCGTGATCTCCCAGGCGATATTACAGCAGAGACAGGCCAGAGGCATCCCACACACCCTGTCCCTGAAGATCTGCCGTACCGTGACGATGTAGTTGATCACCCAGGTCGCTCCGGTGAAGATGACCATCACGTCACAGATAGGTCTCATGACCTGGAACTCGGCCGGAGCTGAGGAAAGGTCAAATGCGTCCATGATGGTGGGCAGTAGGGATATTGCCAATGTGATTCTGACTGAGATTGATCACGGTACAGTTCGGAGAATATCTCAATCCAACAATTGTCGCTTTCTAATGGTTCCTGCTCCCTGTCAACTAGGGTGGTCATGATGATACGTGTTATATATCGAATTGCTCAGCCAAAGAGGTGTCTAGACACGACCATCTCTAGCTAGTAGGGATGATAGCAGTAGGGTCAAAACAGCAAGGATACAACAATACGTCAAGATGCAATATCCGCCGAATTGCAATTTGGTGGATAATCCCGGTAGGATACAGTACTCCGTACATCATGCATCCAACTGGTCGGACCTAGTTGAGTTCTGCTGCATGTCGGCTCCAGGAAGGAATCGGAATCGGATGGGAATGTTCATGTACTCTGTGCATCGAGGATTATGAGCTGTTCCTTGTCGGTGGCCAGTCAGGGATACAAACTCTAGTCCAGTTAGTAGACGCCATGAAAATCGGTTCAGTTGATAATGTAGGAACAAGTGAAATGCGAAGTTGACACCCTCGGAGCAGGGATGCAGCTCCTGAGTGGCAATCTCCTCCGGGCTGGTCCTATACCTTTCTTTCCACGTCTTTAGCAGTGTACTCCGAAACCACCCCCACTGGCATGGTCATAGCATTGTTTGATCTTCGGCTGGCGTCGTAAGGTTACGCTGCATGTGGATAAATTGAAGTTTACTCCGAACAATTATCAAGCTTGAATCTAAGCGGCTTATCTTCTGGTTCTGATTAGCTTCAGCTGTGCCTGGGTTGTACAGTTCTATATATTTCACATTTCTAAGTACACCTGAAAAATGCCAATCCATATCTCTCTAGTATCTCGTAGATTTTTTTTGAATCTAGCCCCCCAGCTGCTGCAATATGGTATCAATGCCAGTAGCGTCCCTCTACGAGCTCGATCGCCAGCAGCCCTTCCAAGACCCGTCGAAGTCGCTATGGACTCACTTAAACTTGTTCATACCTCAAGAAGCCCAACCTCAGGCAGTAAATGGCACTCTAACCGAAACAGAAACACCAAGCTCTAGTTCCGATTGCGTCTCTGACGGTGCATCTGAGCTCGAGCAACAGAGAAAGATCACTCAAGAAAAGGTACACGGATAAATATTGCCCCTTGGTAACCTTCTGTACTCTAACAACCTTCTCTCACCAGATAATCTGGGCTCCTCTTGATTACCTTTGCAGCTTCCCAGGCAAAGACATTCGAGGCAAGCTGATTTCGGCCTTCAACCAATGGCTCCAAATCCCAGAGGACAAACTCGACATCATCAAGCGGGTGGTCGGCCTGCTGCATTCGGCCTCGTTGCTGTATGTAGTCCATGTGCGCCTGGCGAGGATGAAGCTGACAATTTACAGAATTGACGATATCCAAGACTCGTCGAAACTCAGGCGAGGATTCCCCGTCGCGCATAGCATTTTCGGTATCGCGCAGACCATCAACTCGGCCAATTTCGCCTACTTCTGGGCTCAACAGGAGCTACAAAAGCTAGGCAAGCCTGAGGCTCTGATCGTCTTCACAGAAGAGCTATTGAGGCTTCACCGCGGCCAGGGCATGGATCTTTACTGGCGAGATGCCTTGATTTGCCCCACGGAAGAGGAGTACCTTGGAATGGTTCGCAACAAAACCGGCGGGCTGTTCCGGCTTGCGATCAAGCTGATGCAGATGGAAAGCCAGAATCCAAAGTGAGCTCCTCTCTGTACACTGCATGTATGGTGATTAATAGAGATACAGGGATTGCGTGCCGCTCGTCGACCTTCTCGGGATCATCTTCCAAATCCGCGATGACTACCAGAACCTTCGGAGCGATTTGTATGCAAAGAACAAAGGGTTCGGGGAAGACATCACTGAGGGCAAATTCTCCTATCCCATTATCCACAGCATTCGCAGTGATCCGAGTAATTTCCAGTTGATGAATATTCTGAAGCAAAAAACTGACGACCAAGATGTCAAGCGGTACGCTGTCCGTATCACCGAGTCTACTGGAAGCTTCGATTATTGCCGCAAGAAGCTGGCGAGCCTCACGGCAGAGGCAAGAGAAATGCTGAAGGACTTTGGTGATCTAGGCAACACCGCTGGGTTGAAGGGGATACTGGACTTTCTGGAGCTGAAGGAGTAGCTGCTGCTGGTTATCACCTGCGTGCACATAGTTTGCAAGATGGCTGCTACTTTGGAACCAATTTGTGATTTGATTTTATTCTCTGCTGTCCCTTACGTTCAGATCTTGTCTACAGGGTAGATAATCAGCGGTATGTGCCCACACAGGAGTTTATCCACGGTCTTAGAGTTCCTCTTCAGAAACAGATTTATAATGCAAAATCATGCTCCTAGTATTGTGTATATTTCTAATACGATGGGTTCACAGTCTATGATGATCCAAAAACGAGTAAGCATAAAACCAGGACATACCTCATTCAAGTCATTAGCTACCCGTTGAACTAAGGGTGACGATGCGTATCCATATACTCGATATGGCAAATACAGAGATATTCGAATCAATCGAATCCATAGATAAAAAATGAATGATGTCGAGTATCTGCCAAGGGGGCCAATGCTGAGTCGACTTGAATCCATCGGGATTCGGTCAGCGGTAACTTAATCCAATACTATCCTTTACTCCCAATGCACACTATCATAGGTCGCAGGGCTAATAGTGTCGACTTGTCTTGGTCCGTAAGCTGATTGTCAGCGATGAAGGGGTACCCTGGCTCCGGACCAAATTCATGCAAGGCAACTCTGTGAACGCCGCCCCAATCAGGTTACTTTCAATAGATGTCTTTCGATTGAGACCGAGTCCATGTCATAAGGTACATTAGCTTTTTAGTGTGATAAGCTATTCCAGTCGACGCCTATTAAGGCACTTCTTTACGGTTCTTGGCTTATTGGACTGCTAAAGCAGCCCTGTTTGCGTTCTGAGAGGCACCCCGGCTAAGATAATGAAGTTGCAGGATTGCTGAAATGCTCAATGGGGCAGCTCCGAGACTCATCAGCTGGCTGCTTGAGCTATTACCGAGTCAAGCTAAGGAGGGACGTGGGCTGATAGTACCGTGCATCTCAATCAGTCAGCCCTAGTATGTAGCTGTCGGTGGTTTTCAAACTGGCTGTCGGTGCTTTTCCCTGTTTATCAGCGACATCTACGAAGGCAAGGCTGGCTATATTGAGGTAATATTTGCCATGTATATTACCCTCCTTGAACATCATCCCCATTGATAGATCAGTCGCTAGTTGACTGTCTGCTTCGCCCTTCTTAACTCGTTGTTGATAGAGACATGTTCAAAATGTACAAAGTCATGGAAACTGACCCATCTCCTCAGCGGCGATCTGTCCTGCAGCTCGTGAAGGACCTGCTTATCCTATCCAGATTTCACAAGTACAACCCATGGCTTGCTGTATTTTCAGGAGGTGTGTCCCTTCCCTATATACAATATTCACCCATTGACCTCGGGCATCTCAGTTTGGGCAACGTTACTTGCTGGTGCTAATGAAATAACCGCTAATCCGACCTCGATCTCGACCAACCACATCCTACGGCAGGCTCTTCTATGCTTCCTCTGCGGCTACATCTACTGCGGTGCTGGCATGGTCTGGAATGACTGGGTCGACCGCAGCATCGACAAAAATGTAGCGCGCACCAAGAATCGGCCCTTGGCAGCGGGGAGAGTGACTGCAACCGAGGGCTTCATCTGGATGTTGGTCCAATTTTCTGTCTCCTGGTGGCTGATGGATATTATGCTGGAGGGTCACGACGTGTATGAGAATCTCTCACAAAAGTCTCAAGAACGTGGATAACTGATCAAAAACAGCGCGGCTGCTATGATCCCAGTCACCGTCGCCACAATCCTCTATCCCTACGGAAAGCGTCAATTCTTCCGTCGACTATGCATCTATCCCCAGTACTTCCTCGGCTTTACACTAGCCTGGCCCAGCGCAATCGGTTGGATGGCAATCAAAGGCCGCGAGATCCCAGTCACGCAAAGCATCACTGAGTCCCTCCCGCTGGCAATCACCGTCTTCGTGTGGACCCTGTACCTCAACACAGCATACAGCTACCAAGATGTCGTCGACGACTCAAAGATGAATGTGAACTCGGTGTACGTCGCCGTGGGGTCCCGCATCCACTTGTTCCTGGCCGTCCTGGCGGGTCTAGTGCTCGGCTCTGTCTACCTGCAGCTGCGGGCCCAGAATTCCAGCTGGCTGTGGGCCTCGTGGATGTTTGTCTGGGCTTTGTCGTTTTTGCATCAGCTGCTGAGGTTCGATGCGAAGAAGCCGGAGAGTGGAGGCCCGCTTCACAAGGAGAACTTTGCGCTTGGGCTGTGGACTATCGTTGCCTGTGTTGTTGAATTGGGACTAAGATCGGGAAAGATCGATCAGTTCTTGTCTAGCCGGGCCTTCCGTCTCCAGTGATTTTACATGAAGACGACGCTGAGGTCGAGGCACGAGTCAACGACTTTTGCCTCGGCGAGGCAGTACCGCGTGCTGGAGGGCCAGACTGAATGTTGGCCAGACTGAATGTTGGCTAGCATGGATTCTGCTCCTGGTGATGGGCTTTGTTCTTGAGTGGCATGGTTGGATAATTGGGACGAACAAATCGTAAGACTTTGCGTTTGTAGGCTCTGTCCGACGTGCGAGTATATTCGTCGTAAGAAGCAGGATAGCTCAAACAATAACCATTTCATTGCTTTGATTAATACTCTAAGCTCCACTTCACCGTCATTAATATATGATACTAAGTAGCAGTGGCCTCGACTGTTATTTTCGCCGACTTCAACAGAATTCTGCAACAAAAGGAAGAATAAATAGTATTGCTATCTCTCTCTCTGATGCTAGGAGAAACTAAATTTGTTTTGTGAATGCTCTGTCGGATATATAGTATAAATTATCCACTAGCTGGAATGTCGACGGCTAAGTAATATATATTGGATGCCACGGCAGGACGGGCTATAAGCTGACACTGGAACAGGGAAGGAAGTAACAAAAATCAAGACGCATATAAATCGAATAATAATCGAGAAGAACGAACCGTACCAAACGGACAAGTGTAAAAATGATGCCGAAAAAAAGGTCGATCTACATGGGACTCGAACCCACAACCTCCTGTTGTCCAGCATAGGAGACAGGTGCTCTACCATTGAGCCAATAGACCTTTGTAGCCCAAATTGTCCCATAATAGCCTTATGTCCCTGGCCAATGCTACAATAAGATCGTGATCTGCGGGGTAGGCATATCGGCATATCAATGCAATGTGCTCACAAACAAACAGCCCAATTCTTAAAATAAGCAACTGAACCAACCCTTTCTCAATTACAGCAAGAAAGCACCCAGACCTTCAATCCGAAAATGACCACCAGTCACAGCAGCAGCAGCAGCCTCTCAACCCGAGTCTCCCTCCGCTGGCTCCCCGACCCCGCCTTCGAAAACACCGACACCATTGTCCTGTCTCTAATGGGCTGGTACGTGGATCTCCGCGTCGACAAATCCTCTGGTAAAATCGACTGGGCGATCGCCGGCCAACGCATCGTAGAAAGCCAGGACCCACGTAGGTTCCCTCGCGCAATTTGTGACACAAGCTAACTCGAGGTACAGTGCGAGTGCTTTTCACACACGCCATCGACTCGCATAGTGCGTTTGATGCTGTGGATTGCGGGAACTTTACTGCGCTGCCGAACGGGGATGACCTTGAAACGGGGTCGATGCCGCGTTGGGATCTTCCTGGTGCGCCTGTTAGGGAGTACGAGGAGGTGTGGCGGGAGTTGCCCTTCAGAGAGGGTCCTGAGGGTCTAGGGAGGGGGGTTTCATGGGTATTGGAGGCGAAGGGGGAGGGTCAGGATGGGAGTACGGTGATTCGGATGTTCATTGCGAGGATTTGGGGGACTTATGTTGCGCTGCGCCAGGAGCAGACGCACGTTGAAGACGGGAAAGCCGTGGTCAAGCGCGGAGGGGTGGTCACCGCTAGACGGGAGGAGTGGGACTCCACTTCTGGGTGGAAGACGAAGTACATCCTCGGCCCGGATGTCGACAAACTACCCTCTATGACGACCATTGGCACCGAAGACGGGGATTGGAGCGTCGGCAGTGAAGTGGTGCTGAGCAGCCAACAATACATTGTACGAGCGTTTGAAAGAATTGAACAAGAGTGATCATCGGATTAGTCTATACATGATGCAGGTATATACATTAAACTTCGTTAATTACTGGTCGTTGACAAGGACGTAGCGGTAGCGGGCCTTGCCAGCATCCATGTCGACAACGGCCTGGTTGGCGTCCGTCATGGGTCTCTGCTGGATCCAGGGGTGGACACCCTTCTCCGCAGCGAGCTGGAGCATCTCCCGGATCTCACTGGGGCTGCCGATCAGGGAACCGCCCATCTTGACTCTGCGGCCGATCAGAGAGAACGCAGGGATCTCAAGAGCACCGTCCTCGGGAGCACCCATCTGGACGAAGGCACCGTCGGTGCGGAGAAGAGAGCAGTATTGCACAATGGGCATCTGATGAATGTCAGATACAGCCTCACTAACCAGACATAAGGAGTGATGGTACATACCTTGGAGGAAGAGACAGTGGAAACAATCAGGTCAAGGGAACGGTTGTAGCGCTGAGCCCAATCAGGCTCGTCATCAGTTGCAATATACTCATCAGCACCCAGCTTGAGAGCATCCTCCTTCTTGTTGGCCTTGCGGGAGATGGCGACAACCTTGTCAGCGCCCATGGCCTTAGCGAACAGGATACCAAAGTGTCCCAATCCACCGATTCCTACAACTCCGACCTTCTTGCCGGGACCGCAGCCGTAGTGCTTCAGAGGAGAGTAGAGGGTGATACCACCGCACATCATGGGGGCGGCCTCCGCAGAGGGGATGGCATCGGGGATCTTGAAGACGAAGTGAGAGGGAGCACGGTGGTACAGAGCATATCCACCATACGACTTGTCACCGTTGAGGTGGACGCCGTTGTATGTGCCGACCATTCCATGAGTACAGTACTGCTCCATACCGGAGGCACATTCTTCGCAGTCACCCTTGCGGCCCAGACAAGAGTCGTTCTGGGCTCCAACACCGACACGGTCACCGACCTTAATGCCTCCCTCGGCCTTCGATCCCACGCGCACCGCCACACCAACGATCTCGTGGCCGACACAGCAGGGGTACATAGTGGGACCCTGGAGATAGGTTAGTCTCGCAGTTTACAATGCATTTTGAAAGCTACATACCCATCCACTTCTCAGTGTGTGCAGATCAGAGCCGCAGATGCCGGAGTGGGTGATCTTGATGTCAATATCGGTCTCCTCCCACGCCTTGGGCGTAAACTCCTTCCACACCATCTTGCCCTCGACGGCATTCTTGTCAAGGCCAAGCCAGCCCTCGAATTTGTAGTCGGTAGCAGCCATTGTATCTGTTCGTCTCAATTTAGTTTAAGTCTGTGAGTGGTACATTGATTCTCCAGGGGTCCTCAAGACGCCTTATATACACCAACAGCGCCGAGGCAAGATGGAAGATCGTCGATGCTTAACAATCCGGCAAGAAATTTCCGTACCCACTCGCCTTGACCATGGTAAGCGCCCACTTTAATCTCCATTATGTCCGGCAAACCGCCACATTGATCGGGCCGGTTCTCTATCTTTTTTTGGTCTCTCAAAGCGTACTATATGCCGTTGGGTGGTGGCACATAGGACTTCCTCCAAGTTGTCGCACTGATAAGCTTCCTTATGGGCCTGTAAGCTTACTGCTGTTTAAGCTATTGCTTACTCGGGGATAACTCAATTTCTTCAGACAAGGGTGGAATAATGGACGTTCGGGATGATTCCATGGGTGGGTCGCTCGGCCGTCGTGGCTACTCTTACCATGTTTCCGGTTCGCTTCCTCGATTCTGGTTGGCGGCACAGGATTAGGCACAGGACCACATATGCAGGTCGCTTATGGCGTTCGTCATTCTTCAGAATCTTATCTCCACACTTGGTACAGATTATGTGAACACTCGGCACATATTATGTGGACCCGCTCGGAAACTTTCTGCTCAAGTTGAGCCGACTCCATGGCCGGTCAGGGGTTGTGTATTATTCTAGGCCCATGGAATAAATCCCCGAGTTGTTGGCGATGACGCAGGTTCGCATTAGATCGGAGAAGCCATGCTGTTTGATCAAACGATCTAGGCTATTGGGATTATAGTTATTTGTCACATCCGTAGAAAGTGACCATTACCCGATCTTGTTCCCGCCTCGGCAATAGGAATTAATTAACGATTATCCTAACTTCAAGGCCCTTTTCAGATATCGATGATGCTTAGACGTAGGAGTCGCATCCGCACAGTGCTAAAGATTTTCTCCAGCTTTTCACAGTTGAACCCCCACGTGTGAATGTGCCCTACCCAAGGATAGACCAAAAATGGTCCCAGTGGCTTCACAAGGCTTCATGTTTCGGCGGGGACGATAGATAAGGAAACCAAGTTCTCAGCTTGGGATATGTAATCACAATTCAGAACGAGTGTAGATAAGGACGTATCCTCCCACGCGGAGTATGTTCGAATGGTATTCGATGAATTTGAGAGCACCGAAGATAGCCATATCTCTTGGTTTCAATCACTCTGTGAGGTATCGTCATATAGAAGTGGATTCTGGATCCACTAAAAGACGGTGAATAGCGCCCCGGGACGATTTTTAAGGCTGGGAAGGCTGCGATAGGAAACATAGACTTCAAGTCCTCGTAGGAGTGACAGGGCTATATGATTGACACCCACTCTTAGAATGGAAGGTTTTGTGAAATAGTACTTCATAAGGAGAGATATATCAGTTGTTGTTCCTATCTCATAACAACGTCCTGTCTAATACCAGATCAAGTAAGCCAAAAGCAAATAACGCTTTATTCAATGTCAATGATAGCCTCACTCCAAGCAGGATGAGACAACAGTCAACCAGGTGCCACTCAAATAATTTAAGTTAAACCAGTTCATTACCATCACAACTTCCACCCATTATCTGCTCATCATTGAAAGTTTCGTCATGGCACCATGGAGTCATTAATCAATGGCATTATTTGCATGATGGAATCAGAGCAATTCCGAGGTCAACCAAGCTATTACATTACAGTAAGATATCGATACAATCGAATATAAAGATATTTTCGCGCCGATCCTGAACAATCAAGCCTGCCGCTTCTCTCGCTCCAAGCGTCTCTTCTCCCTCGCTTCCGGACCAGCAACCGTACCCATCAACACTAGACGGCGTCAGCAGATATCTCGAACGACAACAGAAGACACTTACCATCCCAATGCCTAAATGAACTGGAATAATTCCCCCAGAAATACCGGTGGTGATCATCGTGCCAATCCGCTCCTCCCCAGAACGGCAGGATCCGCCTCAGACTCCAGGGGAAATCGTAGCCGGAATGCGCATCGATGGCCTGGAACTGCCGCAGTGCGACCCAAGCGAGCACCGTTACCAGGTGCACATTGCAGTTCATCAGTCCCAGGAGCAATGGGGGGCCGATGGTGCCCAGGCCCAGCAGGAGGGTCTCCCAGGGACTGGCGTACTCGGCTGTTAGCCCGAAGGGCGCGGCGTATTGGTGGTGGATGCGGTGGATGGAGCGGTAGAGCGGGCCCCAGTGCATGGCGCGATGCAGCCAGTAGTGGTATGTGTCTTCGAGGAGGAAGAAGGTGATTGTTTGGGCGGTGAGGGTGCGGAGGTCTGGGAATGGGGTGGTGAAGCTCAGGCCGCAGAGTTCCATCATGGGGTGGAAGAGGACGATGAGGGGGAGCTCGATGACGAAGTGGATGAGGAGAATGTACTTTGTGCAGGCCCATTGCTCTGCTGCGGATGGAGGAGGTTTCTGGTCTTGGATCTTGTATTTGAGGAAGATGCTGGGGAGGGCGTCGGCGATGATCCAGGGGAAACAGCGGCTGAAGTAGATGATTTCGTGGGCGAGGAAGGTGATAATTCCTATATCTGTTAGACCTGGGACGGGACTGGTTGGTCGTCGTTGAATGGCTTACCAGTCGCGAGGATATTATTGTCCCAGAAGGCATAGTGCGCCCACCAGAGCCGCTCAAGACTGGAGAGTTGAGGCTGTTGCTGAGCGGCGAGGTCGAGAAGATCAGAATAGGTCGCCATGGCTGGCTGTGGATAGGTGGAATTGAGCGAGTCCATGGCGAATACCTCACTACTGGCTCAGTAGAGGGAGAGTTTGTCGGAAGCCAATTGATATTGTTGATGCTCTATATAGACCGCGCGGATAGGTCAAGTTACCCGGGATGGCATGATCCGAATGGCTGGACCAGCAACAGGCCACCCGGGAAGAAGGTGGATCCTAGGATAGGAGCCATGCAGGGACAGGCGATCATGATCTCTCCTTACCTTAAACACTGATCGATTATTTTAGCACGGAATACTCAGCTAATATCTTGGTGCCTACTCCGTATTATGGGCTCGTATGACATCGGCCCGCAGTTAGTGGATCGCCACCCGCAAGATTCAAACGGCATTAGAGCGAATCCCGAGACGGTGTTTGAAATATACCATCATTGTGGTTGATTCAATTGTAAATAGCGTGTCGACACCTGCATTTACCAGCTAAATGAATTATCTTCGCTCCTCCCTCTCATTCGCTTATCTTCTCGTGCAGTATTTGTTTATTCAACAACACTCTGTCAGACTTCCTTTTTTTTTTTTTTTTTTTTTTTTCTTATTACACAGCCAGGTTCTCGCATATGGTATGAAACACCATGATAATGAACCGGTTCAATCCGAGACTTGATTTTTTCCCAACGTCTTGAACATGTGCACAAACCGCGACGGCGCATCATCATGGCCACCGATAAATGGATAGCACACCATGTCATAATCCATCAAACGTGAAATGCCGCAGCGGCGACAGCCAACCCAACCGCCACAGACAATTCCACGCTCAAAGAACCAGCCCCACCAGACTGCTGCGCCCCAGTGGCAGACGCCGTGGCAGATGAAGTAGTCGAGACCAAAGTGGAAGCGGCCGCCCCGCTCGTGCCGGCAGAAGCACTACCCGTCTCCCGGGGCCCATCGCAGTGCCAATGGTCGCCGTGCGGTTCGCATCCAACCGACTCTGTGGGACTAGGAATCGTCGGGGTCGCGGTGCCGTCCTCGTCATCATGGTCGTGGTCATGGTCGTGGTCATGGTCGTGATCGTGGTCGCCAGAAGGCGCCGTAGTCATGGCCGCGGTGGAGGCGGGCCCGTCGCAGTGCCAGTGGTCCCCGTGTGGTTGGCATCCCACAGACTCAGTGGGACTTGGAGTACGGTGTAGTTCGCTGGTAGTACTAGCGGCTCCAGTTGCTGGACCATCACAGTGCCTATATGCCGTGAGCTTTACTGGATTGATTGTCTCCGTTCGTGTCATACCAGTGGTCGCCATGTGGCTCGCAGCCAACAGAGGCTGTAGGCGAAGGACCAGGATCTTGAGCCACGGCCGAGGTGGAGGCCAAGGCGAGGAGAGTAAAGATGAGGTGCTTCATTATGCTTAACAGGGACAACGGATCCTGGAGGAATGGAGGGAATGTGAGAATTGTTCCTGGAAGGAGAGGAAGGGTTCGAGGGTTTATATATGCTTGCTGGGGCCATGCTCCGTCCCTCTTCAAGTGCTGCCTCAAGATCATCTTTGATTAACGGTCTCTTGGCCTGAAGGAATACGGCATTGCCAAGCAGAGTGGAAGACCTCGGCGTCTTCAAGGTTCTCACTTGGTAACCTTTGTAGTACCAAATCCTGCGCCTGCACTGGGGCATTTCAACTGCGCACAGGCCAAGTGGGATGTGGGAGGTAGGAGCGACGATTGGGTGTCCAAAAATCTTAACACTGAGAAATTCTGTGAAGTTCCTGGAGTGAACTGAACATCCTAGATAAATTCCTATAGCTGTAAACAGAAATGCCAAGGGCCAAGTCGGCTGAACAGTGGGATGCCAAGGATGCTTGCGAGAACCTTGGGGACGACCTAGTCTAGCTCACTCTATTTGAACTGGTTATTTTATGCCTGGTTTTGCCTTCTGGTGTCTCAGGTGTCGAGGCTTAAGCACGTCATTCTGCATATTTTATTCAAGGACGCTCTTGCGCAGCAGAATAGTCACGTCACATTATCTCTGTTCTGTGCTTACAGTGGCATTGCAGCCACCACTTCCTTCAGAAGGAAGATAGCCAGAATGCATCAGCATCGTGATGCAATCAAAGTATCATTGCTGACTGCTCTTTCTGACGCCAATGTTGGCCTGGTTTTTACAGTGTTGAATTCCGAACTCCGACCCGGAATTGATCTTTTACTCCGAAAGAATTGACCAATAGGAGTGACCTACGATTCAGCTGGCAGTAGCTCTAACCAATGAGCGTTGGTAGCTGCCTCTCTAGCGTCAAAGGTACCTGCACATGCAGGGATGAAATATCCAGGCATCCAGGCTTACAGACGTGGACTTTCTCCCTATATAAACATGACCATCATCATTCCTGGCTCTTCTTCCCCATAATCTCGACCATATCATCAACAAAATGGTGTTCGAGACCAGGCACGATGAATGCGAGGAAACCCCCTTGCTAGGCCACGACCACGCATCAGAGTCCCGCCGCTCCACCAATGCACGATGGATCCTCATCGTCCTAAGCTTGGGCATCATCGCAATAAACTTTGGCTCTAATCTGGCTATGGCTCCGCAGATCCAAATATTCGAGTCAATTATCTGTCGGAAACTGCACCCGGAAATCGCATTTCTTACCACCCAGGAGCAGATTGATGCCAGATGCAAGGCCGCCGATGTGCAGGGTGAGCTTGCGCTTGTCAATGGCTGGAAGGAGACGCTCGATACGCTGCCGGGGATTTTTCTGGCGCTTCCATTTGGTCTGATGGCTGATCAAGCGGGACGGAAGATGGTGCTAAGGTTGAGTTTGCTTGGCTTGATTACGGAAGAGGTGATGGTGCGGATAATCGGTAAGTGACCTGATCGTAGTTTGTTTCCCTGCTGATAGCGTACAGCATGGTACAGCAGGTTTATTCCCCTGCGGACAGTGTGGTTCATGTCGGTATTTCAGCTCTGCGGTGGTGGCGCCCAGATTGCCAGGTCTATGCTT
The DNA here is from genome assembly GCF_001078395.1 of Aspergillus udagawae. Classification (NCBI taxonomy): domain Eukaryota; kingdom Fungi; phylum Ascomycota; class Eurotiomycetes; order Eurotiales; family Aspergillaceae; genus Aspergillus; species Aspergillus udagawae. The sequence goes on from NW_025091270.1 coordinate 900,853, forward strand.
TTCACGATGATCACCGATGTGTTTCCGGTGGAGAAACGGTATGTCAATCAATCGGACGCGGATACACTAGATGGTAACGGTTGCAGGGCGAATATCTTCTCTGTCATTTATGCGTCAGCACAGGTAGCCGAGATTGTCGCAAGCCCGCTCAGCGCCTGGCTCATGTCCTGGACGCCCTGGCTCCCGTACTTCCTGGCAGTACTTTTCATGCTATGTGGTCTGTGTGCTTCCCTATGTGTGCCGGAAACGCTTCCCAAGTTGAGCAAACTGAGCGAGACGGGCAGCGAAGACGACGAGGCGGACGATGACGCTCCACGGACGGTCCGTCAACGTCTTCAAGTTGTCTGGAGTCACGCCAGGCACCAAATCATGCATCACGGCCGGTTCATCTTCGCCCAACGCAACATTGTTTGTATCTCCCTCGCCCTGCTGACGGCCAATGTGGCTATCCAGTCGCTCCTGATCATGCTACAGTATGTCTCAAAACGCTTCTCATGGTCCATGGCAAAGGTACAGTCCCATTCTCCATCACTTTTCCGTCCCCTTCTGACTTGGAACAGGCAAGCTTTCTCGTCTCCTTGAAAGGAATCATGAATTTTACCGCCCTACTCCTCATCCTTCCCGCGCTCTCCAAAACCCTAGACAGATTCCTCCCCCCTATACGCCGAGACCTGCGCATCTCCCTCGGCAGCGTCCTCACAATCGCGGCGGGGTACGTCCTCATGGCACTAGCCGCCAGCCCTACAGTCTTCGCTGTAGGTCTATCGATCTCCTCGCTGGGAGTGGGTTTCTTCCCGGCTCTACGCAGCGTTGCTACGGCATTGGTGGATGAGGCCGAGATAGGTCTGTTGGGGACGACAATTGCCTTGATGGAGGGTCTTGGTGCGATCATCGCGGGGCCGATGATGGCAGGCACGTTCAAGTTCAGTATGACGTTGCATGGGGTATGGCTTGGTCTTCCGTATATGACGGCGACCGCACTCGTTCTGATAGCTTGTTGGGCCACCTTGGTGATTAGAGTACCTCGGTTGGTGTAGCGTCGGATGGTATCAAAAGGATCAACTGCCGACAGACCTTCTGTAATGTTATTATGATATTGGAGCGTAGCGCATCCATCTTTTACTCACGTTGAGCAAATCGGGGAATGTTGACCGATGTGGATGGATCGCCAGTCGAACCCACAACCGCCGATGAGCCCCACGTAACCACAGGGTTCTCGGATCTCCCTAGGTGCTGATGATTGTCACCTATTTACTCCAGCTACTTCCATTGTCCACGAAAATCAATGTGGGATGATCCCCGCCAAGTGTGTGGGACAGCGATAGTAGCACAATTGCGGCACGGCATTTCATTTGCCATCTCTATACAAAATGCGGGGAAGGTTCTCCCCGGTATTCAGCTGAAGGCCGATAACCGAGACAAAGATATGTTTACATGGTATCGTTTCTCGCTCGTTGACAAACCTGATCTTAGATACTGGCATGCACAGCGAGATGAATATGGTAGGTTAGGACTTAGGACCAGCGACGCAGTCTGGGCACTGACTGTTTGACAGTCCGAAACATCGCAGGCAGAGATCCAGCCATGTCACGGAGCCTCCGTCCCGGACGTGGTCGCTATCGGAGAAGAACAAGAGTCTCTGGCGAAGTGGAAGGAACGATGTGGCATTAAGACAGAGAATCAGATCAGACTGGTGAAGTTGGCGCATATGCGCTATCAACATCCTGATCTTGATGCGATTACTGTCTTCCTCCAAGGTTAGTCATTGTCCTACTATCAGGAAGGCCTGACTGAAGGGAATAGATTTTGGTATGAAAGTTGTCAAAAGGACAGATGAGGAAGTGTGGTACCGAGGGTACGGGACGGATCAGTATGTTTACTATGCTCGCAAAGGGGCAGAGAAAGAGTTTCTCGGAGGGACGTTTGAGGTGGAATCGTATCAAGATTTGCAAAGGTATTTACAACCCTTATGACGAGACTTCAGGCTGCTGATATGTATGTAGGGCGGCCAATCTGCCCACAGGCAGCGCTATCCAAGAATTGAAAGACGCACCCGGAGGAGGCTTCATGGTCACCGTTAAAGATCCAGAAGGTTTCCCGATCAATCTCATCTACGGTCAGTCACCGGCAGCACCAGGTGAATATCCTTCCAAGCTTGTGGTCAACTACGAGTCAGACAAGCCTCGCATCCGTCACTTCCAGCGCTTCGTTTCCGGCCCTGCAGCCGTCCACAAGGTACGTCTCCCCAGGCCATCCTTACACCATAACTAACAGATACAGCTGGGTCACTTCGGCCTGTGCGTCCAAAAATTCCAGGAAATGGTCACCTTTTATACAACAACCTTCAACCTTGTGCCGAGCGACTTCCTCTATGTTGGGAAAGACGGGAAGAAGAAGAATGTTGCTCTCTTCGCGCACATCGATCGCGGCGCAGACTATGTCGACCACCACAGTTTCTTCATGAGCACGAATCCCACCTCGCATATACATCATTGCTCATTTGAAGAGCATGACTTTGACACGCAGAACCTGGGACATCAGTGGCTGGCGAAGAAGGGTTATGAGCCTGTTTGGGGCGTGGGACGACACATTCTCGGCTCGCAGCTGTTTGATTACTGGTGGGATACCACCGGGTACATGATTGAGCATTATGCAGATGGGGACTTGGTGAGTGAGGAGACGCCCATTGGGTATGGGCCTGCGGGTGATGAATCGTTGGCTGTTTGGGGGCCGGAGGTACCCAAGTGGTTTTTGGACTAGCCTGTCGCTTATTTATTCAAGCATTGATGTACTAGTCTAGCAGCGAATAGCCTGTCTATTGCTTCCTTTCAGGCAAAATTCCTCCAACTGGCGCACCGCAGCAAGAACTCTCTTCTCAGCATCCGCCAGCTCTCATCCACATTCTGGTCCTTCTCGTCCTCCATCCACCACGGCGCAATATATTCTTCTACCTCGTCAAGCAGCCTCAGTTGAATCCATATCCTCTGTCTTTGACGTATAAGCACGCCTTTCGTCGAGTCTCGTAGGAAATGCACGGCATGTATTCGAAAAACCATCCTGATCGTCAACGAAGACATCCAGAACAACTAAGCGTAGAATGATAGGAGAGAGAGAATGCAGCTTGATCAAAGAGCCTTTCTGTAGGAAGGCTTATCATGATGGCATTCTCCAATTGATGAATACGATAGCTGAATGAAGAATCATGAGTGAGAACAGCGGTAATGGTTCTTCTATATTACTAATATCAAGGCTCATAGTGCCATTATATTTATTGTGGAGTGTCCATTAGTTCACCAGTATATTATTAAACATGTGATTCCAGATAGGTTTCATAATTCATAGTGTAATATCAGTTTGTACTTATCTAGCTCTAGTGTTTGTGTTATGATGTCCACATCCACGTAGAGCCAAGATGTTCTTGGCCAGAGGAAATGTTCTTGGACAACCTGATAAGCCTTTATGGATCGATATAAGCATATGACAGGATCGAGCTTGATTTTGATCTTGGTTCAGCTTCCTGTCAACCATAAAACCCTTATTGAAAACGTGTTTCGACGATCATTCCTAGCGCAGTGGAGATAGTAGTGTAATAATGTGTTCAGCACCTTCTTCGACTTGGACGATGATTTAACTAGTCGATATAAGAACCTACTTATTATTAGAATATACAAGGTAAAAAGATAATGGCGCTGTTAGCAGAATTGTAATCGTGAGCATACTGGCCAGGTCATTGAAGATCTGCACCGATGACGTTTTGGGCCGTTTTGCGGCTTGCTTGTTCGTTGACGTCATACCGTCAATCACAAAGCATTACCAAGACCACCACCATCAGAGTGTCGGACCACCAGATATTGCCAAAAAGGAAACAAGTTTCGGGCTTTTGTGTAACATTATTAATTCGGCATGGCTCAACTTATATTAGTCAGTCATCCTCTTTGAAGATCTGAGCTGCCCAAACTGTCAAGCCTTCACCCCTTGTCTCCTGCCTACTTTATCTATTCCCTCGGCTCGGTTACTGAGCAGCAATAGCATCCATTGTTTGAGAATTAAACTGTCCTGATAATCCGACTTCTTCAATGGCCATCATATGGGGTCTCGACCTCCACGAAATACAATGGAACAAATTCAAAGGAGCGAGAATGTTCAACCGCGCGTACCACTTGCGTCGCACAAAGATGATTGTCTACCAGATGGCCATGATATTCTGCGTCATTTCTGAGTCGGTTGGAACTGCCGCTTTGTCAGGTACTTTACCCCGATGGCTACCGGGATCACCAATCTAATCTTGGTTGTGTCTAGATTACCTCGATCAACAAGATGACATCCAGAAACAGCACCCCGAAGTCAAAGTCCACAACAACGACTTCATCGGCGCCGCGTCGTATAATATCTTCGTCGGAGTCTCCGTTGCAACCATCTTCGGCGCCGCGTTTTTCTTCGATCTGTTCTGGCCGGAACGACACGAGAGCAAATCTGTTCGATTGGCGTGGAAGATATCTGCAGTGGTGGTGTCGGTGATGATGCTTGCTTCTGCTCTGGCAATGACTGTAGGCCTTGATATTCCAATTTACTGCTGTGCAGCCTGCTCATGAGACTAGATCATCACCGCCACACATAGCGCCCGTATCACCGGGACCGACGCCGTATCCGCCAGGAAATACTGGGCGGAACCGGCCAAAAAGCCTGCTCTGCGTACGTATCCGCCTGCTGCTGCTTCTGTGACGCTGGCTAACATCATGGAGAATACCGGACAAACCCCAAAGCTATTACATCCGTTGTCTTTGCGTGGCCCGGTTGGGTTGCGACTGTTGCAAGGTATGTCATTCCTTTGGATTACGCTGCACGAGCAGATTGCTGATGCAGGACAGTACTGCCATTCTGCTCATGTCTCATAAGCATGATGACGAGCTGGGCCCGAAATCGAACTATGGACGCGAGACGGAGAGCGTTCCGGCAATCCAGGAAACGGAGGGTAAAACAACGACCGTATAGTATCATTTGTAATTTGGATGATGTTATGACTTGTATGATACCATTAATGATAGATTGCCATTGCTATTGGATTAATAGAAGAAGTGCTCTAGGGCTTCCTGATGTTAATACTCGGCACGGATCAGCTTATAGAGCTTAAACCTAGCACACTAGATGTTCTATTAGGGCTATCCACAGTATTGATCTCGAGGGTCGTAATAGTCTTTCTGCAAATTTCATACCATCACCTAGGAAGCAGCTATTACTCGACTCGCTATGATTCGCGAGTTAGAGTACAGTATCGTTTTGCCTTATCAACTAGACGATTATTGCGCGACCATTGGAGAAGACAAGGCCTATCAAAAGGAGAATCCCGTCAGGCAGGCAAATGACGATGCATTTCCCTAGCCTCTTGGAGTGTTTACTCATCGCCTTTCTCTCATCCTTTCCACACTGGGCGCCAGAAACAGTTAGAACCAGGGACAAAAAAGTGATATTCTGATAAGTGCAGCCAACTAAGAGTCGAGGTAAGAATAGTGGAGAAGAAATACTAACCTGACTAGGATGTGTAATATATGTGCACGCCATATGGTGAAACCTGGCAAGGGCGAAATGCGCAGGTAGAAAACCGTTCAGTAGCGGGAAATGTCGAAGCACGACAGCATTGATTGCTACTTCTGAGGCGAAACGGTTGGCGTGGGGGGTTTTGGTTATTCGTGTCAGTCATTGTCATCATTGATCATTATCCAACTGTCTGTTGTGATGTCCATTTATTATCTCCCCACATTCCGAGACATGATCCTTGAAACTGTCGGTTGTAAACATCCGGCGCCAATGAAGCGGCTTATCATAATGGTGGGATTTGCAAGCAATACAGTGAAACCCCCATTCAACAGTTCCTAGGCGTGTATCTATGAGTGGTGCACGGACAATGCCCATGAAACGTTTGGGATTCGACGAAAATCCATCAAAGTCATCCTCTAATTTGGGCCGGCGCGTACGTTTACTTTGCCGCGCCTCATGTCCTGAGGCCCGACGCTGATACTTCTCCAGTTTTTCAGATGCCATTTCTGCTGCATGATGTTCCATGGCACTGACGGACCCATGCAAACGAATCCCAGCTTGTCGTGCAGCGTCATGATCAATGAGTGTAAGTCGCGTACTGCATTTGATCTCCCGTGGTGAGTAGCGGCCTGGAATACTTTTCATTCGAGGCAAATTCGCTACGTGCTCTCGACGGAGTCCAAATTTCCGCATGGCATCCGTTCGGAGCAGTGGAAGATAAGCAGTCTTCTCCGTGAAGCAGAGAAAACAAACACGACGACACGTTATCAGGTATAGATAGCCGCCAAAATCACCACAGCCGTCGCACTCAGCCGTACATAGCTTTGCGTAGAAGTTTTGACATGAGATCCAATCTCCTGTTTCGATGCTCAGGATTCCTCGGATGGTAGCAGGTGCGTGCTGGATGATCTGTCGGTATTGTGGAATCGAATCTATGACCCGTCTGGCTTGTCTATTGACGCGTCGGAAGTCGGTAAGTGACCGGATTCCAAGTTGCACGAGCACTATGTTAAGAAGTTCCAAAGGGAGTTTGTCCAAGGCTCCCAACGTACTCCTTGGGGCATCATGTTGCTGTCCATTGTCGAGCGGACAGAGGCTTTCAATACCATCCAGTGTATGATCCCTCAGGTCAATGTAGTAGTATGTCGATTCACTCGTTTTGCGAATAATTGCCATAACTCCTCTCCAGTTCAGAGTCTCTCAATCAATTCTTGTGGCCAGAGTAGGTGGAGAGTAAGGTGGGGAAACAGGAGATGCAAGGCGCGAAATATCTTGATTGGTATGAGGCATGACACAGACCAGAACGGGGCGTTTCCAGGATGGTAGTCACATGTTTTTTTACTAGGAGTTATCCTCTATTCATTGCTATTCCATCCTGAGGGTATCTTCTACTCTAAGGGGATCTTCTGTTCTGCTCACTGCCATGTGGAATCCTTATTTTTCTGCTTTCATCCTCAGTGGGTAGCACTTACGACTGAGCTAGTCGGCCTGTGTCCAGATTCTTAGTATATCATCCCCATCGCAAATACATTGAATTCCTCGCCCTGAATATACTTGCATATGGAACAGGGTTATGTGGTGTTATAGGTATAACAGCTGAATATCTATAAGTTTGCAGGATTTGAGCTAAAGCTCTGTGACTAGGTGGAGCATACAGTACAGAATATAGAAGAGTTGGGAATGACCATGGAGTTTTGATGAGCGTAAAGTATGTGCATCCTATCTAAGGCAAACTAACCTGTATAACTCATCTTCACTATGTCGTTCTCTATGCTCCAACCGTGCCAATTAGTCAAATCGTCCATGCTATTACCTACCCCAGATCTTCTGGCTTATCTGGTCCTTGTATAGGTGCATATTTTTCTCCTTCAGAAACACCAGTATTGCCCACATTTCCCTTGCTTGGATACTGACATTCTTCTTTTAAACATAGGGTGAATTCCTTAGTGGATGACACTGCTGAATCAACCTCAGATTCACCCTGAACCACAGACTATGCACACTACTCGATGACACCAGTAACAATCGCCCGTACGCTCAAGTTCCCCTTCTCAGGGTACGGGGTGCCAAAATCCCGAGCGAATTCAATATTCTCCTTGGGCGTTTCGTACAGCTCCATGTCAAACCGGCGTACCAACGTCGCGATAACCAGGAAGAGCTCCGCATATGCTAGACTACATAGGTCAGTAGTGAACAGCTGGTCGAGAGATATTACACATACTTCAAGCCAACACACATCCGACTTCCCTTGGAGAAGTTTACTAGGTACCGATCGAGCCGTTGTCCCTTGGCAGCGGCACGCATCCATCTTTCCGGGTCGAATGCGTGTGGGTCGGGGAAGATTTCGGGGTCCATGAGGACGAAGTAGTTTGTTTCGCTGACGGGAGTCTATACGTACGTCTGTTAATCTTGCTCCTAGACCTTGTGGCTTATTGTACTGACCCCCGGTGGTATAGTGTAGCCCTTGTATACCAACGCCTCCGTAGGCGCGACTCTTGCAGAGCGATTCGCGATACCAGTAGAGAGACGCAGGGATTCAGCAATCACGCCGGACTGCTAGGGTTAGTAATGTAGAAACCCCGTCGGTCTAGAATCTCACAAAGTAAGGTAACTGTTCAAGCTGGTTCCAGGTCGGTCTCGAATCTGTGGTAGGCATCGCCTGCTTCAATTCCTCCCTGAGCTTGTTCCGAATATCCTTCCTGCTATACAAATGCCACACGCCGAGCGCAAGCGAACGAGCCGTCGTCTCCGTGCCACCAATCACCAGGGCGAATCCTTCGTTCATCAGCCGCTCCGGCTTGCGCATGTGTGCCGGCACCGTCGGCGCCGCAAGAGCCTCAATCACAGTGCCGCTGTCGCTGTTCTTGGAACGCGAATGCGCATTCTCCAGCGCGTCCGCGGCCCGATTGTACAGCTCCTTCTTCTGACTGGCGAGAGCAAACGCCGGGGGGTTGTACTTGCGCAAGAACTCCAGCGGCGTCAACTTCATGATGGTTTGCAGGACGGGGAAAAAGTACAGGAGGTGCGCTTGCTGGAAGAGCCCGTTAATCCCATCTCTGACCTTGGCGTTGAACCCCTCCTTGTCGACGTTAGCCGGGTTGAACCCGTACACGTACTTGTGGATAACATCGGAGGTCAAGGCTGCGAATCCCGCGTCCAGACTGACCACCTGATGCGAGGCATGGGCTTCCTTGAAGTGGTAGACGAGTCTGTCGAGGCTTTCGTGGATCAGGCCCTCCATTTTCTCGATGGCCCGCTTCGAAAAGTATTTCTCGACGGGTGCGCGCCGCTGCCGGTGAGACTCTGGGTCGATGCTGGAGAAGCCGGAGCCTTCGAGGTCGAACTGCTTGGTTAGTACGGGGTCCTTCTCGCGCTTGCGAAGGCTGGAGGCGTAGATCTCATCGTAGTAGTCGGGGTCCTTGATGTGGACTTCCCGCGGGTTTATGCGGATGATCGGACCTGAGACGGTTAGCTGTCTGAGCTGGTCTGTAATCAAGATATACTCACCGTATAGTTGGTGCAATCGTTCGAGTTCCCAGATGAAGAGACCACCCCTGATGATGTTGTGGTAGAATTCGTAGCCATGGGTGATCGCAGCCAGTTTTGGTCCGGGAATATGGCTCAGCGGGTGGAAATAGAGTCGGTAAATGATCTGGATGACCCAGTAGATGGCCAGCCCTACCACGAGTACGGCTAGGACAGCCATTGTGATCCTGCCTTTGTCCTAGGATACCATTATTGAGCGAATTTTCGACACCAGGCTCCCAGAATTCCACCTACAGGAATTGCTTTCAAAGAGGGGCTATCTCCGTGTTTTAACAATTCTCATGTGAAACAGAATGGGGGGGTTAATCAGCTCTCCTGGCATTGTGGACAGGATGGTTGTGGTGACACGTTGACAGGTCTAGTCTAGTTCGCTTCGCTAGGAACTAGCTTCCTGCAACTAAAGTAACGAAGCTGACTTGACTGTTGAAAATTGAGGCACGCAGATGCTGCACCCTGCAGCTTTCAACCAACTAAACCAATCTGAGACAATTTGCATCGGCTGCCCCGCAATCAACACGGAAAAATGTTTGTGTCTGGGAATAGGAAGAAGTGGCGAGCCTCCACATGAACCATGCTTGAGGAAATCACTGAATCATTGATGTGCTTATGCTGCAGAAGTAATGACTCGAGAGAACTAGGTTGGTAGAAATGCCTAAAGTAGGCTTTGTCTTTCTTAGTTTGGCTTGTCTGCCCTAAGATTCCGTAAATATATTGAAAGAACAGAGACTATCCTGAATAGAGCAGCCATTCCTAGCTTGCTCAGATGCAGTCCTCGGATCCTTGGAGTCCTCATCCTTCGCCACTGAATACAAACATTATTTTAGCAGTTCACCTCTCGTAGAACTGAACAGCTTTACATGACTCAGCTTCCCCTTGGAGACTGTGGAGATATCCTTGATTCTCTTTTTAGAGATGATCTACATCATCTAAGTACACAGCCATTGATAAATGGAGACTGTGCTATTGGGATCGGCTTATAAATGGTCGGTACTCGGCACTAACTGTTAGTATAAACTCAATGTTCAATGATCTGTCTTGACTCTTGACTCTGGATTGATGTTCCGTCTCCTTTTCTCACACTCTTATGTTATTTGTTTATATAAGAGAGTACAGTAACATGAGTCAGGCTCATTACTTCGACCTGTATCTTCAAATTGTAGATATTTGCAATACCGCTGCCCTCTTAGCTCTTTTCTCAGAGCAGAATAACTGTCATTCCAGCCTTGTCTAAGCCTAGCCAGAGACTAGCCACATAGCCAACCAACATAAAGATAAACCATTGGCTCACTATATTTGTCTAATCCGCCTGAGCGGCTCATGCCATGCACACATTTCTTAGCTAGCGGCCCAAGAGCCTTTTAAGCTCCACAGAAGCCCATGCGGCTGACATTACTTTCCTCGAACAAAACGTCCTGATTACACAAGCTCCGTGCTGCCCGTGATGGAAACCAAGCAGACCAAGGAACCCAGTTCTCCCGAACAGCCTGGTCTTGAAGTGGTGATACCCGATGGTCTGATTCCGCAGTATGAGAGAGATGCACCCCTCTACTACGCCGGAGATGGATCCGAGGCACCGATACCAGTCGAAACAGAGGTTGGCCAAGGCCAAGAAGTCAAAAGTGTGAAAGAAGCTTCACGAACAATATGCGGGTTCCGGCGACGGTATTTCTGGATTGCTGTGGTTGTTGCTGTGGTTGTCATTGCTGTAGCGGCGGGTGTAGGCGGTTCTTTTGCGAAAAAGGACTCCGGGTAGGTAGAGAATGTATATGAATGATTGAACCATGCTGATCCGGGTATTCAATGGAACAGTACCTCCAACCCTACCTCGACCGCAACGGCGGCCTCTACTTCGACTTCGACTTCGTCTTCGGCGACCTCCAGCGTCACAAGCTGTCCGGCGATGAACGGGACGACAATCACCGTCCAGCAAAAGGACTATATCCAATTATGCCACACGGATCTTTGCTCTGACACGGGTGGTTGTGCTAGCGTCACCATATCCGACGAGAACCTCGTAAACTTCAAGACCAATTCCCTTGAACAGTGCATCCAGCGCTGTGTAAGTTATAATATCATGATCAAGGGAGCCGAATGCAAGGGAGTGAGCTGGGATGAAACAGCGCCTTCATCCACCAACCGCACCCATCGCTGCTTCTTGAAGAATGATACGAGTATCAGAAAGACGGCACCAAGTGGCTGGACCATTCTCAGTGCAGTCGCCAAGGACTGAGTCGTTTCTTCGGTGTTTGCTCTCTAGCAATTATTATGGACATGTCAGAGCCTGTTTGTCAAATGTACCTGTACCAGGCGAGGTTGACCTGGACTGTGAATTCAACCTTCAAAATTTTCAATGACTAAAGATGAGCGATTAATGAAGGAAAAAGAAAGAGGGAAAAAGATATCATTGCATCATCCGTGAATCGAACACGGGCCTCGTCGATGGCAACGACGAATTCTACCACTAGACCAATGATGCTGTTGCTTGGCCATTCCCTGCCCATTTAGCTATATAACCAAATCTCTGCGCCGTATAAAGGCATCGGGTTTTAATAGGTAGTAATGATCAATTACATGGCCTAGTTTAGAAATGGTCTATTACATGGCCTAGTTTAGATTATTTGTAAGGTTAAATTTGTCACGATCCATCTATATATGTACTCCCCATTTGCATAAACCATAGGAATGGTCAACACCTGAACTGACTCAATTACATATTACAACAACATGTTCCCCATTATGACAATAGCACAAGAGGGCTGACTTTCGGGCTGTATTGCAAGATTGACCAGTTCATAAACTAGCTGTGAATGTCCCTTCAATCCGCTCGATTTGCGCAACGCCCCGCTTGTAGCTCTCAATAGCCTGTAACCGATCAGCATAAGCTGCTACTCCTGGATACTGACTCCGAAGGGACGCCAGCCTGGACAACGCCGCGATGACCGAGTAGCTCAACTGAATATCAGCAGCTGTGATCTTATCTCCACAAAGATAAGGACCGCCCCCCGGCGCCGTCTTAAGCCGGTCTTCCAGGAAGCCAAGATGCGTGTGGATGTTGGGATTGATAAAGGCCCCGTCCACCTTGGACGCTATCATCCTAGTCACTGGCTTGATGAAAAATGGAACTGGCGCATTCCTCACGCCTGAGAAATCATCAGTACATCATTTACGAGGGGAGATCTATGTAGTATAGACCTACCGTCCATAACCACCTTCATCACCAAGAACGGCGCCAGACTGCCCTCAGTGTAATGCATGAAATACTGGTATCGCATCCACGCTTCCGTCTCCCCGCCGACCTGGCCTTCTTTACCCTCGGCATATCGCTGCGGAATGAGTCTCTCCCCACCGAAGTGGGTGCAGAGATACTCGATGATCACCGCGGACTCGGCCAGAACGAGTGGCTCCGGGCTATTGGGTGTGGTGATGGTGACAACGGGGGATTTACCCAGCGGATGGATCTTTTTCAATTCATCGGGTGCTGTCATGTCGGCTTTGCGCTTGAAGGTCTTGATCTCATAGGGGACGTTGAGTTCCTCCAGGAGCCAGACGATCCGTTGGGCACGGGACTTTTCCAGCCTGGTTCCGGTTAGTTTCGTTTTTCCTTTCTGGCATTGCGCGATGCAGTAGACTTGGGTTACCAGTATAGCGTGATTTTGGTATCTCGAGTATCTGTCATTGTGAGGAGAGGATGGTGAGCTGCAGATTATTGCTCGATCTCTCGAGGAATCCGAGGTATAGTTGTCACCTGTGATTGCAATGGAATCAAGGCCTGTATAATCTATATACAAAGGGTCACCCGGCCCCAGCCTGAAGGTTTGCTTATATATGTTGGAGGGTTAGCTGTAAGTGAATACTGCGGAGGAATCCCGATCTCGGCTCAAACTTTCCTCCGTATTCCTATGTCCCAGGCGTGGACATTCCCGCCCTTGGCAGACGGAGGCTCGTATTCGTTCTACTCTCCAATCTCTATTGGACCGCGAGGTTTTCTGTCGAGTGTGATGACGCTGTCGGACACGAGTCATCCCGCTTGCGGATAGTAGTACTGCCCGCCACAGTCAACTCGAACACAGCCCGGAGGTTGCTGTTGCCTGTCAACTAAATCCAGTATTCTGAGGGAGTAGACGGTTTTTACAAGATTCTAATCAGTTTCAGAGTTCCTGAAAATAGTATTCTCTTTATTTGTTTATAGGCTATGTCCTATACATGCATTATCTGGGCAAGTCCTCTAGCATACTCTAACCCAATCACCTTATCCTTGGCGAACCGCCTGGTAAGTTGACGGGTCGTCTTCCCACAGAGGTATACCAGGATGCACAGCAGACCAAAGGCATTCGTCAAGCCGGCGAAAGTGCCAAAGGCGGCGTCATATCTACGCGAGGCAATAAAACTGGGGCAGACTATAGCCCGTTACAAAGGAGGTGATCTCCTGGAAGCCCAGATGATGACCAGAATGAGATGTCAATAATCAGTATTATGCTCAGATAATCGACTTCTCCTCTTGAGCTTCGCTTTGCATGCATACATAACTGTCCGATACATTTGTGTATAACACACGCTCCGATATCCGACTCTATCAATACAGATGAAATAGCGGGCCGATGGCAGGATATTCTCTACTAGCTAGTTCAGCAGGTAGATTCCACGTGATTTCTAATATAAGGTTGATTAAGCCTACCTCTGGACTGTCTTCGATAAGTACTGAGCCGTTGCTTTCGACCGTGTATAAGGCACATAGAATGGAGCACAGACTCCCGCAGCTAAAGAGATTCTCACACCCGCTTTGAGGAGCATGGTCACTGTTCAAGATAGTTCATGAAGCTGGTGTTTGCACTGGGTCATGTTCATGTTCTGACTTCTGAGTGATGGCAGCTGTGAGCTTGTAGATCTAAGATGGACGTACTCAGGCTGTGCAGCACTCCAGTCTTTCCATCTTGTTCCCTGACGGAATGATTACAATTAGACGCACACTGATTGGCGCGGAGCTGCATGAGGCCGCAAATGGAAGGTCATCTGAACAGGACGAGTGGTGGTATGCAACACAATCCAACGACGAAGCTGATTCGCTCCATTGAAGGACTGGATCCACGCGGGGACCGTCCCCACATATTCTACCCCGCGTTTGCCATTGTTGACAGTTCTGGAATTGAATGAAGATTCGCCTTGTATATGCTGGCTGCACCAGTGCTCTGGTCATAATGTCAATCATACCCTTTGAAGTTAGCCCACGTGCCGATGGGCCATGCTGCACTGTAAAGCAACACCGCCAAATTTGATAGGATGCTCGCCCCGGAGCAACCGCGCCTAAGGAACAACGTAACACTGCTTCAAGAAGTCGGGCACACTTCCCTCTGAGTGGTTCAATATAGAAGATTTATTGACTGATAGTCCATTTCGGTAAATCTCCTTGTGAGCCATGATCTGCATGTACGAAATTTGTCTTCTGATTCGTTTATATCAGGCATGCATCATATTTCTGGTAATACCGTCTGAACGGGCTATTCGTCGGATGTACTTACCCCGGATCATGTTTCAGGCCATGTAGATCCCCCGGTCTTCGGCCCACCATATCTCCCTGTGAAACGCTGATTGTAGGGTTTTGTTTCTCCAAATCGATCTGCAGCGGCCGGCCGTCCGACAATATGTCCGGCTGCAGACAATATAGCTAAATGCTCCGCAATTAAGCCTGGCTCCATACTCTGCCGACCCCGCTTCTAGACTGTATATATAGAAAAGGATTCATGACTTGCAGAGCGGATTGCCCCGTCTGGCGTTACTGTTCAAGGATCTCTGGCGGAGTACAGGATTACCAGGATGTTGCTCATAGGCCGTCTGATTGCTGCTCTAGCTCTTGCACGAGTAGCTATTGCTTCTCTGCAGATTGTTAGCTACCCAATGTGCTGAAGTGAGATATCTTGTGCTAACATGGCCAGGTTCCCGGAGCTACATGGACTGCTAGTGGTACTAACCAGCATGTCCAAGCGCATGGCGGAGGTAGGCATACTTAGTATTCCGGATGGATATAATGTTAAGATTCGCGGCCACAGGAATCATCGAAATCGACTCGACTTACTACTGGATCGGCGAAAACAAGCTCAACGGGAGTGCGTTCCAGTCTGTCAACTGTTACTCCAGCAAGGTACGTTAATGGCCTAGTAGTCCACCGAGCTCACAGTTAACGCCCGCAGAATCTGGTGGAATGGACATATGTAGGAGAACTCCTCTCCCGACAGAGTAGCGGTGATCTTGGGCCCAACCGGGTTGTCGAGCGGCCCAAGGTCCTTTACAACGAGGCCACCCGCAAATACGTAATGTGGATGCATATCGACGACAGTTCCTATGGCGAGGCGAAGACGGGAGTTGCGACTTCGTCGAGTGTTTGTGGGAAGTACACTTACCTGTAAGTCTGACTCTGTGATGTGCAATGAGCAGCCTAATTCTAACTCGCCGGTTTAGCGGTTCATTCCGGCCTTTGGGGCAGCAGTCGCGTGATATGGGCTTGTTCAAGGATGATGATGGCTCCGCGTATCTACTCTCTGAGGATGTATGTTAAGATCCACTTTGTTGATGGGAAACTGCTGACGTCTGTAGCGTCCGAACGGATTGAGGATCAACAAATTGACCAACGACTATACCAATGTGACTTCTACGACGCACCTCTTCCCGGAGCATATCGAGGCCCCTGCCATGTATAAAAAGAACGGGGTGTACTTTCTCTTTGGTTCACAGTTGACAGGTAATTGATCCCACATTCTCGGCGTTTACTCTGGCTAACTGTCTGCAGGATGGGGTATGTGCCCTCGTGTCGTGCTTCACAGCTCTACTGACCCCGTCTATAGCAACCAACGACAACAAGTACACCACTTCCACGAGCCTCAGCGGCACCTGGAGCTCCTGGGCAAACTTTGCGCCCTCCGGATCAAATACCTTCAACTCCCAGACCACCTTTATCCTCGGAGTCGGCGACACAGTAATGTGATACCCCCTTTTCAATCAATTACCGTACGATCCTAACCCCTATAGGTACATGGGTGACCGCTGGATCTCATCCAACCTCATGGCCTCCACATACATCTGGCTGCCTCTAACCATCAGCGGAAGAACAGCTACAATGGTAAGACGGGAGCCCCCCTTTGATAGCAGCCCTCACTAACACCGCCGCCAGCAAAACGAAGTAAACTGGATCCTCCCCCTCCAAGGCACCTGGACCCCCGGCCCCGCCGAAACCACCCCGGAAGCCGAATCCTCCACCAGCGTGCTCTCCAACGGCGCAAAATCCGTCTCCTGCAGCGGGTGCTCTGGCAGCCAAGCCGTCGGCTGGATCGGCGGGCCGTCGGGCGGGACGCTGAAAATTGTGGGGGTGGAGAGTAGTGCGTCGACGAGGAGCACCATCCGCGTCAAGTACGAGAATGGGGATTCGAGCCAGCGGTATGCGACTGTTAGTGTCAATGGGAAGACGCAGGTTCTGGCGTTTTTGCCGTCAGGGGGTGGGGATACGCCTGCGTCGTCGACGTTGCATGTTGATCTGAACAGTGGGAGTGGGAATACCGTTACCTTTAGTGCGTACGGACAGGGATATGGTAGGTTACTTTTTTCTCCCCGGAATTATTATGGCTTGCTGATGGATGTAGGACCGGATGTGGATCGATTGATGGTTCCTAAAACTTAGTCTGTTGGCTCGAGGTTGATTATTGGAAGTGGTCGTAGCATACGTTTGGATCGGTCACTTCGGGTATTGATTGTAGCAAGCTGAATACAAACGCTACAGCAGCCCTTGAGGACATATTCTATGAACAAGTGTAAGAGAATGTACACAGTAGTATACCTCGAGTGAGACACCACTGGTCCTGTCTGACGTTTCCACTACATTGCCAATTGACTCGGCTTGTCCTTCTCCGATAGCACCCAATGGTGGTAGCTAACGTTCTTCGGAGCATGTCTTGCGACACATTGATGTTCTAGCATGGTCTGGTTGGTCTGTCGGGAGTACCAGGTCGACGTCAAATAGGAACCGACGTCCAAGAAAGCTACTTCAAGGCTGCTCGACTGTAATTGCTGTATATACAAACAGTTTATCGTCTATCGTCTATAGGTACATCTATCAAGTCCAAGCCTCCCAGCTTAATCCGTCACGATAGACCAATCCATTCTGTGGTCCCTCCGAACTGATAAGATACCCTCCTTCACACGCCGAGTACGAGACCTTGGGCTGAGCACGGTAGAACTGATCAAACTTTGCGTTCAGAGCATCCCGTAGATCCTTCACTGAGCCATCTGGATGGATGACGTCCCACGGCTTGATGCAGGTATCGCCCTTGCACGATTTTAGAACCATCAGCAGCGCGTCCAGACGAGTGATGACGTTGGACAGATCGCGGCCGAGGAGACGGGGCGTCGTCGCATTGGCGTTGGAGTAGAGGTTGTTGACCTGGTAAGGGTCTCGGAGCATATCGTACAGCTCGTGGTCGTTGTTGCACCAGACTGAGTAGTACAGACTGTATCCCTTGCCAACAATACGCGCGGATTTGTACGTGTTGTTGTGCATGGAGAACGAACCGCCCGGTGCTGCAGATGTCAGTCATGCTTAAATAAGAGCTCGTTAACAGTGGACTAACCCAGGGCACCGTATTCTCCCTCCAGCGGCGATTTACCCCAGAATTCGACTGCGACATGTTCGTGCGCGATGCCCTTTACTCCCCCGGCGACTGGCAGCGGTGTGCCGTCAAAGTCCTCTCGCAGAGGGAGCCCCGCAAGCTGGAAGAAGGTCGGAGCCAGATCGATGTGCGTGGTCACCGAGTTGTCGGTTTTCCCTTTGGGGATGCCGGGTCCTCGGATGTAGAACGGGACATGGATATCCTCCTCGTAGCCAGACGACTTACCGGGCGGCATCCGGTGCTGCCCAATGTGGAATCCATTGTCCGCCGTGTAGATGATATACGTGTTGTCGGCCTGACCACTCTCTTCGAGCCGCGTGATGAGGGCATCCACCATCTCATCCAGCGCCTGCAGCGAGCGCAATCGCTGGCGGTAGAAATGGTCCTGGTAGTCAATGACGGTCTGATTAGCCAGCGGGAGGTGCTGCACCCATCCGCCTCCGGTTGGCACCTTGGGGTTGAAATTCGCCGTCCGGGGGACCTTGGCATCTGGAAAGAGATCCTTGTGTCGCTCAGCAGGAATGGGAGCGGTCATCAGAGTACCCTTTGCGCCCCCATTGCCCAGCGCACTAGGCTCAATGTTGGAATGCGGCGCGATGGGAGCAACCGCAAGGAAAAATGGCCGATCACTGCTCAGTGCGTCGTTGAGAAAGCCCAGGGACTTTTCAGTGATGACATCTGTCGTATATTGGCCCGCATAGTTCTTGGGGGGCTCGCGGTTCCGCTGGTAAGTGGAGTTGAGGTAGGAATAGGTGTGCGGATCCAGCAAAAAGTCCGATCCATTCCACCCTTTGGGGAAAGGAGAGTTGTAGTTACTAGTCGTGTGGCCGTTCATGAGTTTGCCCGTGTAGTAGGTGTTGTAGCCGGCTTCCTGCAGCCACACAGGGAGCCAGGCCTCATTGAAACCCTGTGACACGAACTTGGAATATCCTCCTATCCTCCTGTCAGCATTGACTCGTCTGTTTCACAGGAGACGGTCAGCTCACCCCATGGTGGTGAAACATCTGTAACCTGCGCATCGTCAGCAATCTTTTCGCCTATCATGCCAAACGCAATTCTTACATTGGTGTTGTGAGCCTGCCGTCCTGTCCACAAACTGACGCGCGACGGACAGCAGAGGGAGGTTGTCACAAAGTGATTGGTAAATTCAATACCCTGGTCTCGGATATGTTTCTGGATATACGGCGTGAAAGCCGGGGAATTCAATTCCAGATCTTGATCGTCGGACATGATAAACAGTACGTTTGGCTGCTTAGCGTGTCTCCTGGGCATTAGTAGGGTATCCTGGCCGACGAATGCAGCCTCTGAGGCCGCTAGAAGCCCTGAAAGGGCTATAAGATCATGAAATTTCATGTTCAAGAGAATTGAATAGCATAAGTTATCAGAATGGAGGCTTTCACTGAGTCGTCGTGACGGTGAGCTCGCAGCTTTAAAGAGACTGCAGTGGGGATAAGTGAATGTATTGACCTTTTGACAGCGGGATGACGCGATTGAATAGGCCAATGCTTTCATTCAGCCTCTGACTCTCAAGATTGAAGATAAAAGCTGTTGAAGCGGAGTTGTTCCGCGCATTGCTGTGTTGATCTTTAACGAGCCGGCAATGACTCCACTAGTCGACGGGTCAGGATAGCCGATCGGCAAAACAAGTCAATATTAATACTAGCTCGGACTCTAAAACTCTGAGACGATCCAATCCGTCATTGGACGAGAATCAATGTTCATGAGGGCCATGGAGGAGGGCCGAGGGTGTTGAAAAAAATTGCCGTTTTAGCGCTTTGTGGCACCATTTCCACCCAATAGTGCCGGGTCGCAGCAGAAGAAGCGCAGCTCGGGCTAATCAGGTTTCGCAGCAAAATGCTTGTCTATGCTGTCGAGACCAGGGATATGCATAATACGTCGGCATATATTTCCCCGCTGTGTTACTCTTGCGAGTTTTCCCTGAGCTCTGTCCTCATTGTCGCGTATTTAATCCGTATCTTCTTCATCGGATACGCAAGACGGCAGTTGACCAAGGCCATAAGATGATATCATGCATATTCAGGCAGGAGTGAGATCGCCAGTTGACTTTACCAGTATCGACTTAATCACTGTGGGTCGGGGCGATGCAATTACGTGCTCCGCCTTAAGATGAGCTCATCAATTGCAGCACAGTTATCAAAGGCAGCTGTTAACCAGAATAAGCCTATCATTTGTACTATGCTAGAAATGGTCGTCTAGACACCTTTCTGGCGTAGTGGTTTGATGGCTGACAGCAACTCAATTGCTTTAGTCGACATGGTATCTCTCCGAATTAAGTCTGCAGGTCATGACTCTTCTGGACCTTTGACCGACCTGCATGACTCAGATCACCCGTAGCACCGTCTACGCTGTGTTACAGAGTAGACTTTGTCGCTTGAGAGTTGGCTGAAGAGCCTTCTTCTATCATAGACCGGACTGGATTCCAATATGATGCAATTTGGTAGTACAACGATCGCGCACTTGGCTTATCACACATAATGGCAGCCATTGTTTCGTCAACCACATGGCGGTGGAGAGGGGTGTTGTCGCTACTGTTTGAAGAGAAAGCCTATGGCTACGCGGCCAATTATCGTGCAAGCTGGATCATCGCAAATCATATCCATTCATTAATCAATTGATTCATCGGTCGTGATCTCATGTTGCGGATTATATACTAAACTAGATATGGAACGAATCCACATTCTGCAGAATAAAGTTGTACGTGTCGTTGCGGAAATTATCGGCCAGCAAGGCCCCCCGATTGTTGAAGAACTGCATCAGCTGCTGGTTGTCGTTCCACCGCGGCCATTCCATAAGACTACCCCGGCGCGAGTTCGGATCGAGATCGTATACGAAGCTGAAATAGTACGTGTGAAACGCACGCGACGCGTAGTTCGGCAGAATGCCATAAAATACCTGCAGAATATCGCTGCCGTGGAAGGTGCCCATGATGGGCGTGCCATAGTCGTACGATGACAGGTATGACCAGCAGGGCAGGTCGGGTTTAAGCTCCGTCACATACTTGAGATATGCTCGGCGCGTTAAAGTGAAGGTGAGATCGCCCAGCAGGGCCGCCAATCGTTTGAACTGCGGGTACCAGTTATTGAAGATGCCTGTGCGGAAGGGCGAGCCGTCTGTGGTGACGTCCGGATAGGTGGCCACCAGCTTCTCGAGCTGGTCCCGCGTCGCCCCTAAGAAGTAGTACTTGGCCAGGTAGTCCACCACCTGGGTGGTTGTGGTGATATTGGACTGGAAGAGCGCAAATAGCGTCCCTTCATCTTCCTGGTCGCCGATAATGATTGGTACGGCCGCGTATTTGCCCGTTTTGACCAAAATGTCCGGGCTGGCGGTGATCACCTTGCCGTCCGGTCGAGGCAGGTATGACAAGGCTACAGAATGGTAGCTCAGGATGCCCGGCACCGCGTTAGCCGCATTCAGAAAGTCAGTATAGTCCAACCCGCGCAGACACTCCAGCGTGTCTGCCGCGGACGAGCAGCCAGCATAGTCCACAACCGCATCGTATACCTGCTGCCCCTTGACCCCGTCTACGGGATCCGCCGGGATCACGCTACCTGAGTTCATGATGCCGCCCCGGAACAGTGGCTTCCCCTTGTAGGTATTGTCGCCATCGTACAGGATCATGTGATCGAAGACAGAAATGGATCCGGCAGACTCACCCCAGATGGTCACCTTGTCCGGATCGCCGCCAAAGGCGGCGATGTTGTCCGCCACCCACTGCAGGGCCAGGCGTTGGTCCAAGAGCCCCAGGTTGGCCGCGCCATCTGCTAGGATCTCCTTCCCAGGCATGAACCCAAACCCTCCCACTCGATAGTTCATCGCGACCAGGACAATTGGCGAGCCCAGGTCGATCGAGCTTGCCACCAGCGAAGTAGCATCGTACGTGGCCGTTGAGCCCAGCTCGAAGCCACCGCCGTAGATCCACACCAGGACAGGCAGCTTCGAGCCTGGCTTTGTGCCGGATGGACGGGCGACGTTCAGGTTCAGACAATCCTCTCCGGCATTCGTCACTGTCTGGAAGAGGGGAATGTTGGCCAGGAGGCCAGCAACGGACCCAGGAAACTCGCTGTTGTCCGTCGAGAAAAAGAACTGAGGGCACGATTTTGCGCCGCCAGTGCCATCGATAGTGCCCAGGGACGTCTGTAGTGGCTGGGGAGGCTTCAGACGCAAGGATCCCGTGGGTGGCTGGGCGAAGGGGATGCCATTGAACTTCTCTACCTTCCCGGATGACCCAACAATGGTGGCCGCGGGAGAAGCGATCGTGACGGTAGGCGCAGATCGCTTGGCCGGAGCCGCCAGCACAGCAGATGAAAGGGTCAGAAGCGGCAGAAGAACCCGGAGGAGATACATGGCGGCAGTCAGCCTGTTCAGCCTATGGGTCTGAAGACAAGTGAACACTGGGCAGAGGGATGTCCTTTCCAAAGCCATCAGTGGGAGGGCGCGGATCTTTGCAGTACTTATGCTGCATTCCTCTCCCAGCCATCACCCAATTTGGCTCTGAATGCACATGTCTCCTCGGTCTGCACCCCGTTATTCTCGATCTGTTCCATGAATGCAAGGGGCATGCCCCACCTGAGGAACTGTGACAAGACCCATATCTACCGCTCGTCACGGACCTTAAGCCCAGAAAACCAGAACTGACCCCTGTCAATCATTGTAGCGACGGAGACAGAGACCCGATTTGGCCGTGACCGAGGAAAGTCAGCCTGATATTTGGGCACACTGGGCCACCAGGCGATAAAGTTCATCGCAAGAGAAGAGCGAGCATGGCGCCAGGACGCCAAAATTAGCAATCGTAAAGGCACATGAAGCTCAAGAGCCGAGGCTGGCATGTCGTTCCATGGGCAGCGCAACTCCAAGGACGTCGGGGGAGGGGGTCAGCAGATCAGGTTTCTGGGTAGCTGACAATGACCGAATGGCGGTTGGCGATTGAAGAAAATCGGCCGGGATATTCCCCGCATTGCGGATCGCGGGGAAGGCTCGAGGCTGCTGATACTGCCAAGTTAGGTATACAACGATTCACTCTTGACCCAATCAACTGTTGAGTGGATCACAAAATTGGCGCAATATTGGAAGAAGATCGGCCATGACGAACCATAGGCCGCAGCCTCTCACCCGCAAGCCGATCATTTCCTGATCGTCCGCCCAACGCTCACATGGACCAACAACGGTGATCGAATGAGAAGCGTTCGGAATATTCTAGTTCAGTATTTGCTGACCCTAAGGATGACTCGCTGTCACTTCCGGTATGCTGATGGTTACGTTGGTCGCTTTGATTAGTGCCCTCGTGTGGTTGGGACTTCGAGGTGCCTGGCAGTCTCTGCCCTTTGCCGAGATGGAATCTACCGGCTCACCTCGTATTTTCATATTTTCATATCCGCCATGGATTCTGGGACAAATGGACCACAGGATTCACAGTCCAATCGGAGAAATCTCGCTTCCAACCCCCCCCTCATCTGGCAAGGCAGCTCACTGAGCCGTCCCGTGTCTTGGATGTCTAGATACAAGCGACTGACGAGTTGGATTCACGTCACTGCCTATGCAATAGCTACTCAGATTGAACGAGCCAGACCACGACCACCAAGGTCGTCCAGCAAGAAAGACTGACGAATCGACTCTTCATAGATCAACATACAAAACCTTTCCCCAGTATGAGTAATCGTAAGAAAAATCCAGTCCAGAGGGGCTGCAAGACCGGCCAGCCACAATCTGCCTTTCGTACGCAGCCTTGGCACGAGATAGGCGGTGATATTCATGCACATAGCCGAAGTAAACCCGAAATTGGGTGGAATTCAGTAGCTTGTTTTCTTAGATTCGATGACAAGCCGCATATCGATGTCTGTGCAGAAGGTCATTGCAACACTATCGGAGACTCGATCGGCCAATGTAACAATGCTGAAAAAAAGCATGTGCGACGACCGTGTAACAACTAATTCGAACAGAAAACATGTGGTAGGCGATACGTATGCATTTTCATCATCCGAGAAGTCAAAGAGGCATCACAGCGGCCACCAGAAAGGATACCAGAGACTTACAATAACGGCAACAAAGAAGCCGTAGAATGGCTTCCCGCATCAACAATTCACCTGACAATAATCTGGCGGCGGAAATATGAGCATTAGCATATTGCTGCCCCTTGGGTCAACATCCATGACCGAGCCCAAGAATAGGCTGAAGCTTGGAATGGTACGGGCTATCGACCCCCTCCGAAGGGCAACAAGGCTCAATTCTTTGAACTCGAGGAGTGTTTTGGACGCATTTTGATGCATTTGTCAAGATGTGACCTGAGCAGTAGGGAAGGGTCCACGCTGTGTATCTCCGCCAGGCATTATCTGTTGACGAGCGGCTTAGAGTTGACATATGCGCATCTTCAACGGCAGACTTTGGGCTCTCATGCAGCTTCTTGCGATTGCGACGGCCACTCCGCTGAAGTACAAGCAACTTTCTCAAGTGTAGCCCGTTCACCTTGGTCGTCTGCTGCGCTATCGCCAGGTACAGGAATGACGTGTGAAAGGTCACTCAGTGAGAAGACAGAATTGTCCGCAATCCAACCTGGAGGAAGACTGCGGCCGGTCGACCATAGCGCAAAAAAACAGATTACCTCGCTGGAGGGATTAATAATAATCACATATGTCGGAAGAGCGCATGGCGGATGCGACGTGTTGTCGAACGGCGTTGGCAGGGCACAGCACCAGTGCTTTTGACTTGACACAAGCTGCAAAGTGGGGATACTTTTAATTGAGTATGAGCTCCGGTCTACATCCATGGACCGTGGTTCTGATAAATTCCCCTGGATTTTGCACCGCCAGACCCAGTTGGTAATAAGGGAAGTTGGTCAAACGCACAGCCTAGACCAACGAATGGGCTATTCCAAGTGAGCATTTCCAATTTGTAAACTGCTCGAGCAATGAACGACATGTTTCGCTGTGTTTCACAATTTTGAAAATTCATAGAGTCGATAGAATGCGATCGTGGAGTCAATGTCGCTAGGAGCAAGGCGATGTGTGACCAGCGACCGGTCAACGGCCCAGGAACAAAATAGTAGAATGAGTCAGCAGTCTGCTGCGATCAGCCAATGACAGCTCTGGACCTCAGATTGCCAACCTATGTAAAGGCCAAGAGGAGTACAAAGCAGCCAAACATCGCAGCTTTCTTTGCTCAGCTGGGTTTATCTTTTGTTATGTTGCTTCCGGATGTCTGGCACTCTTAATCGTTTTGGCTGCGTTGGCTTTTTCTCTCTGATGACAAAATACACCTGTGATTGACTTGGATATATATCTGGCATTCCGAAGTGACATCTCGTACACAGCGCCCATCAGGAGTAGAAGTATTATCACTGCAAATAAGGGGAACCCATGTTTATAGGATGACGAGACTCCTATAAGACTTAATAAAAGTTATTAGCATATAAGAAATACAAAGCCGGAGATTTGATTGCATCAAAGGACTCAAGCAATACAAGATTCGGGGATGTTCCTAGCTATTTGTGACGAGTGATTTTAGCCATTGTACACAATGTCAAACATCGTGGCTCGTATTTCGCTGGCTTGGTGTAGCTAGCACATCACATTGCATGCTTCATCCTTGAATTGAGTGATATGCATCGACCAGTCATTCTTGACAACACGGCCCTAGCCCCAGCCATCTCCTCTCTCTTGTCCGGCTTGATCCTATCTCTCGCTGGTTCATCCGGCCTTTAGAATCCATCAATTCTGGGCCTAATCCTCTTATGAGAGTACAGTCTAAGAATTTACTCGACATGGGGATTCTTGGAGGATGCTCAGCTTAAAAAAGAAACGTGTTAGATTTATCACTAAGATCTCTTTGCATGATCTTGATGAAAGGAGCCCTTCTGGGGGAAGCGCCAACAGTCGGGTAGTTATAAAGTTGCAACCTGACGCACAGTTGGTGCTGACAGTGGGTAGACAGGGATCCCTCAAGTCAGCTGGATGATCTACGCATGGAATCTGGCGGATGCTCGTGGGGAAGTCTGTTTTGACGTTCGAAACTATATATATATTGTGTATACATGTATTTGATCTGCAGCAATGTCTGGATTTGCTTGTTCTGTTTGATGCTGTACAGCCAGAGAATGATCGATTTCAGTTCCTTTGCTGTCGATTGTGGTCGATTGGGTGCCTTTGAGAGGTCCACCATATTAAGCATGGCCAAGCTATGGTCGATACGAGCGTGGTCCACTATGGGGATTTGGAAGGACAGTCCGTGCTGGCTATCAATCAGGCGGGATATCAATTTCGCATAGGTATATTTTCGAAAAAGGTGCAGTTAACCCATGAAGGTAGGAAAGATACCAGGATAATCTCCTGATTACTGGAATAACGCAAAGCGAGGGTAGAATAAATATCGCGGCATCCACAGTGTTTGGAAAATGAGCCTGATAGTCAGACATTGTAAGACAAGGCTAGTCACGCGGCGCCGTGTTAGCTAGCTCAAGTGCCTCGACTCTAGCCTCTTTGAAACTCGACTTCATTCGCAGCTGGTAATCGAAATGAACAAAATGCCTTTGATAACCGAGTCAACCCCGGATTCGTGCAAGGTACCAGCTGTATGTTTATTTCCCATCGATTGAGTCTCTCCTCACTTGACCACAGACCTTCTGCCTGCTAAGAAGGTCCATGGCTGAATCTGGCAGGTCGATAGGCCAGATAGACCAGATACATTCGATTAGAGTGAAGGCAACTCGTATCCATTAGTAAAGGTTTGTTCTCGCATAGAGTTTATCCCCTCATCTATCTGGGGTAAAATGGGGCCATGCACGACCAGGAGCCACTAAGTTCATATCACTATCATTGACTATCTTTGACTATCATTGATTCATGCTGATTGGCACGCTAGGATAGCCTTGATAGCCTGATAACGTCTCCCTCGGCTCATTGGCCTAACTTCGCGCAGCCAAGCAGTGAGGTTACACTCCAGCCTACCAGCCAAGCCCCTGCCGAGCGACCGCCGTATTTCCGCCACCAGCCCTTGGTCCCTCGCGACCAATCTGATTGCTGCTTGCGACGGTCAGACGCTTTTCCAAGACTCTCTAATCAAGCCTCCAAGGATTTCACCATTGCTGCTGCGGTCTTCCAGAGCTTCAATCGAATCCACGAGCACATGGAACGAATGCCCTGCATTGATATGCTCAAATTTCCACTCACAATCTTCGCCGTACAGCCATGTTCCTGTCGGCATCACCCGCTTCCAAGCGCTGCACCAAGCGATAGTTTTGCCATACACCCGTAGAAAGGATCACGGATTCAAAGCGACGGCCATGTCTTGACCGTGGCGAACCAGCCGAGAGTCTTGGTCCGCCGGATACCAACGGTTCTAGACTGATACTGTCGACGAATTCAGCTAATCCCCCGCGACCTCGGCCGTGCAGCAAACCCATGCCCGTCTAGAGACAGACCCTCGATAAAATAGATTAAATGTACCCATTGCTGCCGAGCGATTATTGGTTCATCTGGCGTGACACGCGATAACCTGTCTGGATTGCATGGTGGCCATTTTTCGGTACCCTTGTCCCTCTCTCTTATTAAAGCTGGACCCTTTTCCTGGTCCACGGGGCTCTTTCTTTTCAGACTCCTCTTCTTCTCCACGGTCCAGTGCCTGTGTGACAATTTCGCTGTAACTGTCCGAGTCTCCTTGGTCTGTCTGCTTCCTATCTTTGTTGCCATGAACGTTTCAGACCCCGTGGAGGTGGCGGAAGTTGCCCGAGCCCGGGCCGCTGCTCATGATGTCGAAATAAATGAGAAGATGGACCACAAATTGTCTCTCGCCCCTAGCATTGAGGAGGTTCCTCCCTCGTCGAAAGAAATGGGAGTCTCGTCTGCGGTTTATGACGACGATCATGCCCATCTGCAGAGGCAATTACCCTCCGATGAGGAATTCAAGCACCTCCGTCGGGTAGCGGGCGATATTCCTTGGACTGCGTACACGGTGGCGTTTGTCGAGTTGTGCGAGCGTTTCTCCTACTATGGCACGACTGCAGTTTGTATGTCTTCTCATTCTTCACACTGAGATACGGAGCTAATCGGTATAGTCGTCAACTTCATCCAGCGTCCTCTTCCCGAGGGCTCGACCACTGGTGCGGGATACGACCACTCGAACCCCGGTGCACTGGGTATGGGCCAGCAGGCGTCCACTGGTCTGACATTGTGTGAGTTTCCCGAGGTGATACTAGAAGGATGTTACTGATCGTGCAGTCAACGCTTTCTGGTCATACATCATGCCCCTGGCCGGTGCCTACATGGCTGACCAGTACTGGGGACGATTCCGGACCATCATGTTCTCCATTGGCGCCGCCCTCCTGGGCCATATTATCCTGATCGTCTCCGCCTTGCCTCCAGTTATTTCGAGCCCCAATGGTGCCATTGCCTGCTTCTCTATCGGTCTGCTGATCATGGGTGTGGGTACCGGTGGTTTCAAGTATGTCCTCCCACCTTTTCCTTCGCACCTGTTGAAATTTAATACTGACGGAACGGTAGGTCCAATATTTCTCCCCTAATCGCCGAGCAATACCGCGAAGAAGTCCCCTACATCAAAACTCTCAAGAACGGCGACCGCGTGATTGTTGATCCCGCGGCCACCATCTCCCGCATCTACCTGTACTTCTACATGATGATCAACATTGGCTCGATCCTGGGCCAGGTCAGCATGGTGTATGCGGAGAAATACGTCGGATTCTGGCTGTCCTACTTCCTGCCCACCATGATGTACCTGGGCTGCCCCATCGTCCTGTTCTTCTGCCGCAACAAGTATCACCTCGTCAAGCCGACGGGCTCGGTCTACAACCAGGCCATCCGTCTGTGGAGACTGGCGATGAAGGGCCGGTGGTCTCTCAACCCGGCCAGAATGTGTGTTTCCCGCTTGCTGTTTCCCTCTTCCAGTTACTGACACCTCACAGCTGGCAGAAGAACGAGAAGCCCTTCTGGGATTCGGTCAAGCCCTCTGCTCTGGGTCCCGACCGTCCCCAGTGGATGACCTTTGACGACGAATGGGTCGACGAGGTCAGCCGTGGTCTCAAGGCCTGCAGGGTTTTCCTCTGGTACCCTCTATACTGTATGTTTTTTTTCGTCAACATCCTATTTACTATTCGCCAACTGACTGGTTAGGGCTCGCCTACAACCAAATGATCAACAACCTCACCTCGCAGGCGGCAACGATGCGCCTGAACGGCGTCCCCAACGACATCATCAACAACCTCAACCCCCTCGCGCTCATCATCTTCATCCCCATCATGGACTTTTTGGTCTACCCGGGTCTCCGACGCATGGGCATCAAGTTCACCCCGCTCAAGCGCATCACCGCTGGCTTCTTCTTCGCCGGCAGCGGCATGATCGTCGCCACCGTCACCCAGTACTACATCTACAAGATCGGCCCCTGCGGCAAGGAAGCCAACTACTGCCTCGACAAGCTGAACAAGCACTCCGATATCTCGGTGTGGGTGCAGACCCTCACCTACGTGCTCGGCGGTATCTCGGAGATTTTTGCCTCCGTCACTTCCCTCGAGTATGCCTTCACCAAGGCGCCCAAGAACATGCGTTCCCTCGTGCAGGCCGTCGCGCTGTTCATGAATGCGTTCTCGTCCGCGCTGGGCCAGGCGCTGGTGGGTCTGTCTGAGGATCCGCTGCTCGTGTGGAACTATACCGTCGTGGCGATCCTGGCGTTCGTCGGCGGCATCGGCTTCTGGCTGACGAACTACAAGCTGGATAAGCAGGAGGATGAGCTGAACAATCTGCCTGCCAGTCGCTATGATGCTAACAATCCTAAGCTGGATGAGGAGACCGCGCGGCAGTAGATTGTCACACATGATGGTGATGTTTACGGCTAGGCATGCATGATGTATGGATCAATATAATTATGAATCACTTGATCACTTGTTCTCATTATTGTCGTACGTAGCACCTGCATCTAAGGGTAACTGTATCTAAGGGTAGTCTATCCATGGGTCTATCTATGGTGACTATAGGTGACACCACCTTTTGGAAGAGTTCAGGTGAATGTGGCTGAGGTGAGACTGTGGTGTCACCTGTAACCTGCTATCTATGCTCAAGTCCTTGTGAAGCCACATGCTTGGCCAGATCCAGCAGCCGATTCGAGTATCCCCATTCGTTATCATACCACGCCATGATCTTGAAGAACTGCACATACTTAGCATTACTACCTCAAATAAAACAAATCAACTCACCTGAGGATTCAACTCCGAACAAGCCGGCGCATCGATAATGGCACTATGCGGGTTCCCAAGGTAATCGCTACTGACGAGCTCTTCGTCGGCCACTGCCAACACCCCCACCAGCTCCGACTTGGCCGCGCGGCGGAAGACAGCCAGGATCTCGGCCAGCGAGGTGGGCTTTTCCGTGCTGACGGTCAAGTCGATCATGGAGACGTTGGGACTAGTCAGTCAGCTTACAGCGTCACCTCATCCAAACAGAACAGGGAAATAAACTCACGTTGGCACGCGGATCGACACCCCCGTCACCTTCCCGCTCAACTCGGGCAGCACCGTCGCAATAGCCTTGGCTGCACCCGTGGTCGTCGGGATGATATTGTCAAAGACACTGCGGCCTAATCAAACATCACATCAGTCTTCTTTCTTCGAAGGCGAGGAGGGATATGGGGCTAGGGCTATACCTAATCGGCGATTCTTCTTACTATACCCATCCAACACCTGCTGCGACCTCGTCGCCGCATGCACCGTCGTCAGGAACCCCTGCGCGATCCCGAACTGCCCCTGCAGCACCTTCAGCACAGGAGTCACGCAGTTCGTCGTGCAGCTCGCGCAGGAGATCACGCGCTCCTCCGCCGTGTACGCGTCGCTGTTGACGCCGTACACGTACGTCGGGGCGTCGGCGCTCGGCGCGGAGATGATGACCCGCTTAGCGTGCGCGTGGGTGATGTGCTCGAGGGCCTGGGCGTGCTTGGTGAACTTTCCCGTACATTCGATCACGTAGTCTGCGCCTAGGGCGGCCCAGTTGAGGTTCTGCAGGTTGCGTTCGGAGGTGAGGGCGATTTGGTGGCCGTTGACGCTGAGGAGGGTGTCGGAGAGGGCGTGGATGGGGATCGCGGGCGGGAGGTTGCCCATGCAGGAGTCGTAGCGGATTAGGTGGATGAGGTCTTGGATGGTGGTGCAGGTGTGGTTGATGGCGACGACTTGGAGGTCGGGTCGGTTGAGGGCTGCGCGGAGGACGTTGCGGCCTGGGTGGCCAGGTCAGTACTGGCTGCTCATAGTAGGGGAGGCGGACAGGGTTACCTATGCGGCCAAAGCCATTGATGCCTATCTTGCAGACGGCTGTTTGCGGCGAGGGGTTAGAGTGTGGGAAGTCATTGATGGAGGGTGCCATTGCAGTTTGATATAGTATGGATGTGCAGTTTAATGATAGTATTAAGTAGATAGTGCCACAGGGTAGAAGCGCTGATAGTAGTCTATGCAGGATACTTGATTAGTTCTGTTAATCTATTCTACAAGTGCTAGTATGCAGTATGCCATCCTCCTTATGTACTCTGCTTCCATGATGAAGTATCCTGATGCCATACTATACTCTGCTCTACTTCTCCGAAAACTCCCGCCGAGTCGTTGTCGCTTCAGTATCGGCCCCACGGCCTGCGGGGGCCCCCGATGACCGGCCCTTTCATCGGCATCTATCTGATTGAGTGTTTGACTGATTCTTAATTTTAGACACTAAATAACTAGTAGATATCGACAGGATTAAGTAAGCCATGTTGATGTCCAGGATTGCCGATTGAAATGCCGGTTCTGTGATTGGTCGGAATCGGATACTAGGTAGGACTGAGGTTAACGAGGATATTGGATGTCAGATTGCTTGTTCTGGGGGTATCCTCGATGCATACACGTCTTAGTCTATTAGCTGACAGCAGATTATCTAACATTCATCATGATGGATGCAAGAGCGGAAGATTGAGGTCTTTGATCGGGATGTCGACTCGGGCCAGAGTTTTGACTTGGAAATGTCCGATTTTCGGCACTTTCCACGATGTTGTATACTGAATACCTAAAGGGATGAATCTATATCCTGTTCTCGTCAATTGAGGCATTTATCAATCTTGATTCCATTATCAATATTATTCAATAGTCAAGCGCGGTCCGTGTATTCGGGCGCAAGCAATTGAGCCCTCTCGTCAGTACTATCCCAGAAGGGAGCTAGGTCGTACCTCGCGAGTGGACCATTGGCCTGTTGGCAGCCATCGTCGCTTTGTTGATCAGATATTTTATTTAACCGCAATGATGGGAATATGCAACTGGTTTAAGTGCTAGTTATTCTTGCGATTATATCGCTCAAGAGTCGTGACATCATGCAAAGTACAAGAGATTCCGTCTCCCATAGCTGGAGAGGAACCTTCCAAGTGATATTCTCTACCACCACAAATATCATCATAGATCAAACGACGGTCGCTATTGCTGCTTCTTCCATTCCTCGTCGACCCATTCCAGTCCCTCATCGAGCCGCCCATATTTGGCAAACATCAGATCCGACAGGTAATTGTCGCGCGGTTGCCAGGGCCCCCGATCGGCCGCTTTGGGGAGATCCTTCTCCGCCGCCGCCACGTACGTTGAATTCAGATTGAGCAGCCGCCGAGGCTGCATCTGCCTGCCCAGCACCGGGTTCAGCCGCGGGGTCGCCGCGACCTTGTGGTGTCGCTCCATCCACTTCAGCAGCCGGCAGACAAAGAGCGCCGTCGCGTCCGCCCCCAGCGTCCAGGACGCATTGGTGTAGCCGATCACAAAGGATGCGTTGGGCAGGTCCTGCAGCATTACCCCGTTCCAGAGGTACTTGTCGGACACGCGCTGTTTTTCGCCGTCCACCGTGATCGAGGTGCCCCCTGCGATCTGCAGTTTGAGCCCCGTCGCCGTCACAATAATGTCCGCGTCGAGGAAGTCGCCCGAGTTCAGCTCAATGCCGTTGGCCGTGACTTGCCGGATGGTGTCTGTCTTGACATCCGCATGGCCGGTGTGTAGACTCTTGAAGAAGTCGCCATCGGGACAGATACACAGACGCTGATCCCAGGGGTTGTATCGCGGCTTGAAGTGCGGATCGTGGGGGACGTTTTTGGGGAGCTGCCGCACGACGCTGAGCTTGAGGAGAAGCCGCGCCATCCAGGGGAAGGTCTGGCAGAAAAGAAAGAAGAGCCGGGAAGTGATGATCCATCGGAGGCGTTGTAGTTTGCGATTGACTGTGTTCGGGAGGATCCAGCTCAACAGCGAGCTCTGGTGGTTGGGTAAGGCAAGAATGTATGTTGGACTGCGCTGAAGCATGGTGACTTTGGCCGCTTTCTCGGCCATCTTGGGGAGGAGCGTTACCGCCGTCGCGCCACTGCCGATGATGACCACTTTCTTGCCGGTGTAGTCAAGATCCTCCGGCCAGAACTGCGGATGGATGACTTTGCCTTGGAACTGACCGAGACCGGGAACATCAGCGGCCAAAGGCTCATTGTAGTTGTAGTACCCTGTGCCAAAGATGACGAAGCGTGCAGTGTAAGACTTGGGCTCGCCCTCATGGTCGATGGCCAGCTTCCACACACTGTCAGCGGACGACCAGTCGGCCGCTAGCAAGCGATGCTGGAAATGGATGTGCTTGTCGATGCCGTACTGCGCAGCTGTATCGCGCATATATTTCGAGATGGAGGCGCCCTCGGCGATCGGGTTGTTCTGATTCCAGGGGTTCCAGGAAAACCCAAACGTGAACAGATCCGAGTCGGATCGAATGCCAGGATATTTGAAGAGATCCCACGTCCCGCCAATGGCGTTGCGGGCTTCTAGAATGGCATATCGATAGTTGGGGAATTGGCTTTGGATGCGGTAGGCAGCGTTGATGCCGGAGATACCAGCACCAACAATGATAATATCGTAATCCATTCTGGCATGAGCTTTGAGGGCAAAGTGTATGATTCAGTGCAACCAGTGAGCTTTGGATTTATATAAGTCATATGTCACCATGGAAATCATGAATAATTAAAAGAGTTCACATGTTCCTCGGTGTGAGGCCGTGTGGAGAGGCCAGTGATCGTTTACCCGAAAGGGAAATCGTCGCGAATCACGGACTTAATGGTACTGTGCCAGTGCCACTCCAATGGGTTGGAGAGTTGGGACATGGATGTTGAGCTAAGCTTGTATCTCTGGGACTCAAATTTAGTCCAGTCGATCATCCAACGGGTTGATCAAGGAGGATTCGATAATTGAGAAAAATTGGACTAGGACAGAGAATGGAGTATTAATAGAGAGCAGTAGGAGATTGTCGGTTATGCCACAAGAAAAGCAGGGAGATCTAAAGTATGGATCGAATATTCTAACGCGATTGGTCGTTTACAATGTTCCACAAGATACTCACCCTTGATTTGTGTCACCAGCAAGGAAGTGGAAAGCCCAGATCAGATCAGGTGTATCATATCTAGACAACGAGACCAACATTATTAAAACAAAATCCCACCCGTCTAGATCAAATCTAATTGTGTTCTCATCCTGCCCCGCGTCAAAATAATTGTGCCCAGCCAACCGAGGCAACCTCGGTTATCAGGGATAAGCATCAATATTTCCCAATCAGGTAATCCTTGCGACCCTCGCCGCGATGCTTTCTTACAATAAGGTAGATGTCTCCAGCATCACCAAACTAATGATCATGCGATTTGAACAGTTGTATACTGTATCTGCCCCGCAGGCATCAACCTTTCATTCCAGCACACCCGTCATACCTCCTGAATCAACGGATCCATGGCTTCCAGCAAAGCAATCAAGTTAACCCTGCGGGAGAAGCTCGATTTCTTCCCTGCCCTGGTATCCATATGGCTTACTGCTATATGGGCTATCTTGACTGGATTACGGCGAGAGTCCAACCAGCCCAAGACTCTGTTCCTTCATATTGGCTATGCGGTGTTCCGTAAAGCGACGACACGCTTGTCCATCAAGCAGATGCAGTACGTATTTGCAATCCTTCTACAAAAAAATGGAGTGCTGAAGATGCTGTAGATATGTACTGCCACCGACCAACAAGATGTATGAGACATATATCAAGAAAACCAAGCGATTGTCTCACACCATCGAGCTGGGCAAAGGCTCCTTCGGCCACTGGGTCGGAGACGCCAAAGCAGATAACGTCCTGATCTGGTACCACGGTCAGCAGAGCACATCTCCTCTTCATAATTTGACTTGCAATCTAACTAGAAACAGGAGGAGGCTTCGCCCTTCCCGCGAACATGGGCTATTTCAAATTCTTCGCCAACCTGGTCGACCACGCCGCACAGCAGAACAAATCGCTCGCCGTCTTCAGCCTCACCTACACCCTCGCCCCGCAAGCAACGTACCCCACGCAGCTCCGTCAGGCAGTCGAATGCCTCCGCTACGTCCTCGACAACACCCCGCACCAACCCAGCCGCATCTTCCTCGGCGGCGACTCAGCCGGCGGCAACCTCGTCGGGGGGGTGCTGTCGCACCTGGCGCATCCGCACCCGCAGATTGACCCCTTGTCACTAAAGGAGAAGCTCGCGGGAGCGGTGATGATCGCCCCCTGGACGCTGATGGAAACGGACTTTCCAGACCGAAAGATCGATTCCAGCGGCGATTTGATCACGCCCGCGGTGGCGGGCCCGTGGGCGGGGGCGTACCTGGGTACGGCGACCAGGGACGTCTATACGGATTTGTCGACTGCGGAGCCCGAGTGGTATACTACGTTTCCGGTGCAGAGTGTGTTGATTTGCGCCGGGGGAAATGAGATTCTGTTGCCGATTATACAGGACTTTGCGGAGAAGTTCAAGGTATGTGCTGGTGTTTATGATTTAAATGAGTGGCTGCTGATTGGACAGGCTGGCTTCCCCTCGATGGAACTGTTTGTTGGGCATCGTGAGGGTCATGTGGCTCCTATTTATAATCTGGAACTGGGGGATACGACGGAGACCGAACAGGGGAAGAGGGCCAAGGAGTGGTTGACGAAACGGTTGTGGTAATATACATACAGTATATACGCAGGGGATATTGTTATAATCCTATATTTCATGGGTGTTTTTGTTCCTGGCTGTTCTCGAACCATCATTAGTCTACATCAACTGAATAAGTCTCTCTTACAGTAATTCAGCCAGATAGAATTATGTGCACCATTTTCCATCTTAACATAGTCATATACGACATTCAACACTCGCAGGATAGATAGTCTGTCTATATACCGTGTAATTATATCTTCTGAGCAGCTTGCAACTCCCGAAGTCTCCTCAATGACCCCGAGGCTATCCCACGCACAGTCTCTTGGAACCACTGAGGGAATGCTCGCACCATGCTGGCAGCGGAATGGGAAGTCGGAAGAATGACTTGCCCGCTGCTCTGTGTGAGGATCTGCTTTACCACTGCATCCGAAACCACCTGGGGCGTCATCACGGGTTGCTTGAATTGGTTTCCCGCCTCGGTCAACTGCTGAATCATAGGCGTACGAACCCACAGTGGGTGGATGACACTTCCATTCGGTCAGTACAACGCTTGTCAAGTCGAACGTAGCCTCATACCTGGTGCGAACTTTCTTTGCCTGATACCAATACCGCAACTCTTGCGTCAATCCCTCGTGGAAGGCTAGCGCACTGGCCTTGGAGCAGCAGTAATCCACCATCTCCCCCAGTGCAACAAAACTGGCCATACTGGCAATCGTGATAACATGGCCATGGTTCTGGCGGATCATGCTAGGCAAAAACTCTCGCACCATCAGGAAATGCGAGATGGTGTTGACCTCGAAAGTCTGCCGGATCTTGGCCTCAGGCTCCTCAAGAATGGTGCCGTCGTGCCCCACGCCTGCATTGTTCACCAGCACAGTGGGATCGCCCAGTTTCTGGCGAATCTGCCCAGCCACAGCTTTAATACTCTCCGAGTTGGTGATGTCGGCCTTGAAGAAATGTACATTGCGGGCTTTGTTTCGTTAGTCTATGGCGCATTCTGAGGGAAGCGATGTCTCTTACGCAGTTGGAAATTGGGCTCGTTGATGTCCAAAATAACCACCCGGATTCCTTGACTGGCCAAATCCTCCATGATCTGCTTGCCGATGCCGCTGCACCCTCCGGAAACCAGAACGAGCTCGCGATCGCCCTGCCACGGATGCGCGGTCTGCCAGTTGTTCATCGACCATCGCGAAAACACGCGGTTAGTCTGCCGCAGAGCACCGTAGACCAGCGCAACTGTGAGTGCCTTTTGGACGAGAGGATTCAGGAGAGCATTCTGCGCGGGTTCAGGTAGCTGCGCGAGGCTCGACTGGGCGTATTGCCGTGCCATATTGAGAGCGCTGTCTAATGACATGTTGCAGTGGAACTAGTTGAAGCTATTCAGAATGAAGAAAGAAAGACAAAAATTAGAATGAGTGCCCTATGCGATGTATATGTGGCATCTTGCTGCGCTCCTTAAGAATCATGTCAGATCATATACAAGTTGTCCCTCATCGTACCGAGGCACATGCGTAGCTTGGTGCAGATCCAATTGTTCCACGAGGTTATCCACAAGATAATGCCCATGAAGGCATCCTCTTGAAAACAGAAGGGAGGGCGTTGCGAGGCCGATGATGCAACAGTCTTCCGCTTGTCCAGATTAGGAAATCGTTGCGATGCTCTCTGTACATTTTTGGTGATCTCTAAAGCCATCTAGTTCGCTAAATATCAGGGCTAAAACGTGGGGTTCTGTGGCTTGACCCATGGGTAGCGCCAATTCTAGCCGATCAATAAACTAAACGAGCCCGCAAAGCTATCCGATCTCAGAAATAGGGGCGTGTTGTAAAATGTTGGGATTCACATGGGTGCGATGATCATCTTCTGATCCTCAACGTTCTGGCCTTTTTGGACCTCTCTGACATGGATTGACAGACAGTCAGGCTCAGGCAGATATATTCTGGTCGGTTCAAAGGTATCATCTCATGCAAAATATCGAAACGTCATATGAACGCCCAAGCCGAGGCCGCATAGCCGCTTCGCTTCCACTCTACCGATCCCCGTGGGGTCATTGATTATGCTAGCTCCATCTTGGCTGATCCCTTGCATATAAACTTAGTGATGCAGTAAAAGCAGACGACGAAGGAAGATCTCTTCTATACCGGTCCAAAATTAGCCGATTGTCAGTTCTTACCTTCGGCAGTCTGTGTGCTCGTCCTCTTCTTGACTTTGATCATTCTTCTGCTTCCGAGTGATTATTCCCCAAGAGTGCTAGCAACATGGCTGACATGTTGCTGGCTATTGTCTCTATCTCCCTGGCTGAGGGGTATTTGCTGCAGCGCTCTGTCTTGAATGAGTATTCTTTTCGTTCGGTCTGCCTAGGGGCGGTCGGTGTCAATTTGGCCCTGAAAGTATTCTGGGATCTCATCATTTATCCTTTCTTCGTCACGCCAAATCGTCATCTGCCAACCGTCAAGGTAAGCTCAAGACCTTGCGTGCCGCAATCTTTAATAACATCAAGTAGGGCACATTTATAAATGGAAAAGTCATCTTTGATAACCCTCGTGGTCGTCTTCCCTTGCAATGGATGACAACAATCCCCAACGAAGGCCTGATCCATTTCCGAGATGTATTCAACCGTAGCCACCTATTGCCTACCAATCACCAGGCTCTTTTGGACATCATGAGCACCAACACCTACGACTTCGAGAAACCATGGCGCGCCCGCGAGTTCCTCGCTCGGATCATTGGCTTCGGCTTGATCTTGTCTGAGGGCGCCGCGCATAAGAAGCAGCGCAAGGCCTTGACCCCGGCCTTCAACATCAAGAACATTCGCTCATTGTACTCCTTGATGTGGGAGAAGACCGGCCTCTTTCTTGATGAACTGGAGAAGGAGATCCGGCAGAATCCAATGGAAGGAACTAGTCCGGAGGATGGTGTGGGTAAGGTCGAAATGAGCGTGTGGGCGAGGTAAGGTCATGGTTTCCATTTTCCTTCCTTCATGTTCGCTAAAGCTTACCCAGCCGTCTCACTCTTGATATCATCGGTCCGGCGGCCATGGGTAGAGACTTTCGTACCCTGCACAACCCAGAAAACAAAGTTGCCGACAGCTTCCTTGCTATTCTGGAACCAACAAAGGAGAAGATGGCCTTCCTCGCCATCAACTTTATTCTTCCGCAATGGTTTGCCCGACGACTACCCTGGCGCCTGAACAAGGTGATTGATACGGAAACCGGTTTCCTGCGTGATCTATGTAAGGACATTGTTCGTGAGAAGAGGAAGACCATTGCTTCCAGCAAGATGACCGCCAAGGAGCTGGAGGCAGACATCCTAGGAACCATGATGGTGGGTGGGGATTTTACGGACGACGAACTAGTTGATCAAATGCTGACCTTTCTGGCGGCCGGTGTATGTTCTGTTTAGCATCCCTAGACTCACTTGGAAAATCATTCAGCTAATGTGAACAGCATGAGACGACCGCCAGCGCACTCACCTGGGCCTGCTACCTTCTCACCCTGCACCCCGACGTCCAGGAGCGTCTGCGGGCGGAGATTCGGGAGCATATCCCGTCTGGTGACCACCCTATCACCTGGAGCGATCTCGAATCAATGCCTCTTCTCAACGGTGTCTGCCAGGAAGTCCTTCGTCTTTATCCCACCGTCCCCATCACAATCCGCGAAGCCGTCCGCGATACCACCATAGCAGGCAAGCACGTTCCCAAAGGCACTCGCATCATCATCTGTCCGTACGCCATCAACCGCAGTCCTGAATTCTGGGGGGACAATGGGGAGAGGTTCGTGCCAGAACGCTGGATCGATACCGACAAGAACGGCCAAGAGGTCGTCAACCACAATGGTGGTGCGTCGACAAACTATGCGCAAATCACTTTCTTGCATGGCCAGCGGTCCTGTATCGGAAAGGATTTTGCTCGAGCCGAATTGCGCTGTGCGGTCGCTGGTGTTGTCGGGCGGTTCAAGTTTGAGATGCAGGATCCTAAGCAGGAAATTCATATTGCTGGCGCTGTGACGACCAAGCCTGTGGAGGGAATGCATTTGAAAATGAGCCGGGTGGATGAATGGTGATTCTGAAGCTTTTTGAATATTAATGTGATACGAATTTGATGAAACTTTTGCCTAGTGCACCTTTAGAATGACAAATCTAGTTACTGTGGTTATTTGTGGGAGTATGAGTGGGCATGCCCCAGGTACTCGCTGGTGTGGTGTTTGTGCTTCTTCTTCCCTCCCTCGTTGTTGTCCTCCTCATCCTCATCCACAATGCCAAACTCAGGCCATGCCTCCCAGCCATCTTCCCACAGCTTTCCCAGCTTCTCCTCTTTTACCCGGTAAGACAGTGTCTTGTTCTTCATGATCTTTGCCCACCGGCTCATGTCCTCGTCATCCACCAGACATTCATCCAGCAATTTTGTTATCAATTCAGTGCTGATTCCATCGCCGATGAATACGATCTCTTGTCTTCGGTCTCCCCATGGCTGTTGGAAATCATTCTCAATGGATTTCCGGACGTCTGGATCCTCGGGCCATGCCTCGTCTGGCACTTCTGCGAACCAGGGCCCCCCGCAACCAATCGTCAGCATGCCACCCGCTTGGCTCCATTCTCCGAATTGGAAGGGCCGTGTAGCCAGCCAGAAGAATCCTTTGGAGCGAAGAACAGAGCCGAACACGGGATGGTTGCGCTTGTTCTGCAGGATCGCGGACGGGTCTGGTTGGTCAAAGTCGGAGATACTTTCGTCATCACTCTCGTCTTCGTCTCCGTCTTCGTCTACTTCCATATTGTCGTCTTCTTCCTCGTCTTCTCCTTCGTCTGCATTGTCCTTTTCATCCTCTTCCTCAGCTTCATTGTTTTGCAGCAGGATAAACTTATCGTGAAGAAGCGAGAAGAGGCGACGAGGATGAAAGGGACGGCGAGCTGTATACACAAAGTTGTTGATCCCGTACCTGCTCAAGTCAGTATACCTTCTTTGGTGTTGGACGTAGAGCAGGGGAGACAAACTCTAAGGTTTCCGGCTTCGGGGCCATTCTCTGCCCATTCCCAGTATTCTGGACTGTCATTTCATGCAGGCTGCGCAACCAACCGGCCCCCGAAGCAGCCTTGATGAAATCGAACCTTCCCGTGTCCAGAATCTCTTTTACATCGACACGGGAGTAGCTCGTTTCCAGAACTTTGGCATCGGGGTTGAGCGTCTTTAACAATCTCCTGATCCTTGTTCGGGTATTCTCGT
Source organism: Aspergillus udagawae (assembly GCF_001078395.1). NCBI lineage: Eukaryota > Fungi > Ascomycota > Eurotiomycetes > Eurotiales > Aspergillaceae > Aspergillus > Aspergillus udagawae. The sequence goes on from NW_025091270.1 coordinate 941,752, forward strand.
CCACAGTCTCAATCTTGTTGATGATGAGAACATCTGCGAACTCAATCTGGTCCACCATGAGGTCTGAGATGGTACGCTCATCATCTGGGATAATCTCTTTGGATCCGTATCGATCGGACAGGAACTCGGCGGTGTCAAAGTTGGAAAGAAGATTGAATGCATCGACAACGGTCACCGTGGTATCGAGTCTCGCCAGTGTGTGAAGGCCTCCTAGATTGACACTGCTGCTGTCAGAACCCGAAAACCAGCCAGAGGACGAGCATTGGAAAGGTGGGTGAGCTTACATCTCTGTCAGGACCTTGCGGCTTTCCTCATCCACCATCATCTCCTCGTCCGCCCGCAACATTGCACTGCTGAACTCCGCGGTGAACGTTTCCGCTACTTGCATCGGCTCACTAATGCCCGTGCTCTCAATGACAACGTACTGCACTTCCTTTTGGCGCGCGAGATGAGCAAGTTCTGACAGCAAGTCCCCACGCAGCGTACAGCAGATACATCCATTCTGGAGCTGAATGAGCTTTTCTTTCGTCTGGGAAACCTTGTGATGAGTGATCAACGCAGCATCAATGTTCAGCCTGTATTGCTGGTAAGCATCAATATTTCCCGATAGCGAGGCACCCATACTTGCTCATATCATTAACCACAACAGCAATGCGCAGCCCATGGTCTGGCGACTGAAGGATATGCTCGAGAAGCGTTGTCTTGCCGCTACCCTACTCTGCTCTCAGCTGATGTCACGGTAATCTTGCGGGTGACCCTTACAAGGAACCCCGAAAGGAGCGTCACTGGGATCTGCCTCGTCGGCTTCTCCTGAGCCCCCGGCTGAGCAGGAGCGGGATAGGAGAGAGAGTCGGTTCCTGAGTTGATGACCATCTTGTTGGAAGTCAAACTGTCCCTTGAACGAGAGTGTGGAATGGAATTTGACGACTCCCACAGCATAGTGGGAAGGCTACAATTTTATATCCTAAGCTAGCGACATGCCTGCAATTAACCCCCAAGGTTCATCTTTAGTGCCTCAAATCATCCTCCATCATTAATCAAAGAGCTATTACTGGTTGCGTCGTCGAAGCTATAGCATGAGTCTATTTCACCTGGGAACTCCCAAGGTACCTGGGTTGGGCCCAAGGTCCTCACGCACACTGAGATGCCAAATTGACTGCAATCTGATTCGACGATCCATACATCTGTAAGATTACTGTTCTGTAGATCTCTGAGTGCTTGAGGATTGTTGGGTATCTCTGGTATACTCATTTTTAATTGGGTGTATACTTGTTCCATATGTATTAGGGTATATATCCGGCCTTCACTTTAAGCATGCACCTCAGGATGGACTCGAACTTCTCATGTTCTTCTTCGGACGATTTTAATTTTTCTGGTTACTCAAGCAGAATAAATATATATATTCTGAAATGATGGATCTATTATCTGTATCAAGGGGGACAGGGGTTAGGAATACTACAAGGAATGAACAAACTCTTCGTTCTCCGCTCCCACCTATGCTTCTCCCCTTCCAAAAGTGCTATCAAAACATTGCAACGTTCCATATACTCTTTGCTCGGGGAAGGAGATGGAGTGACATTTTTCAGGTCGAGTTCTCTGTTGATTATAAGGCACAAGTGGAGGGAGTTGGGCTGGACATGAAGCCAAATCCCGAGGGTACAAGTTATATTGTGATAGAACATGACCTTGTCTTCTTTGTTGAGTTTGAGTATCCATCGCTTTAGAGAAGCAGCTCCTACTAGTGCAAAGTGCCTGAAGTGACAATCCGGTTATGAATCATACCAGATGGGAGTGAAACAGATGACTTGAGCCAAGTCTTTCTATGCACTATTTACGTCTGCAAACACTCATGCCTTATTTTTCAGGTTCCTGGCCGAGCCAACCGAGCGCTTCGTCGTCGATTTTGTTGACGACTGGCATTCAACTCCAATGTCCCCCTGAATTCCATCACAGATAATTACTGGCGGGCTCCCCGCAGGACTGGTTAGGTGAATGTTCTTAAGATGGATCCCAGAACACACCGCATTAGGCGAGCAGGTCAGATCAGCCACGACCTTGCCCTGTTTCCCAGACGAGGTTCCATAGATATTCTCAAAGACAATGTTTGTGAAATTCACGCGTGAAGGGTAGGCAGCACACTGTGTCGCGTTTATGTTAAAGTAGCACTGATCCAGGACGATAGGGCTGTCGGTGTTCTCGACGCGGATGTTCTTGTAAGTGACGTTGTTGATGCGGCCGTAGCCCACATTGGGACCAGCCCATGCCTTGAGACGAGCACCGTTCTGATAGAGTTAGGAAATGACCCCAAGAAGGGAGGAGGAGCATTGCTTACCTGACCGTTCAGCAGGGTTACGTTTTCAATCCAGACATTCTCGATGATATCCATGACTCCGGGGTACTGGCCGATACTCCCCATCGACGCCCCATGTGTGCCATTACACCAGAGATTCTTCACATAGACATTGGTAGTGTTGGGCTTCGGTGAGAAGCAATCATCACCGATATCAACCCGAGTGTTGGTGACAGTCAGTCCATCGACGTTGAGCGTGTCGAAGCCATCGGTGTTCTTGGGGAGCGCCTATTTTATCACCGTTAGTTTATCTTCTGCTTCCACAGGCAAACGGAAACCCACCGATGCATTGGTCGAATAGGCGTGTATGAAAACATTGTCGAATGAGACGTCCTTGGTGCGAACGAAGAAGTTGTTCCAGCAGGGAGAGTTGAGCTGCGTAATGCCTTCGACCGAGAGTCGGGTGGCATTCTCACTCACAAAGAGGATGGGCCGATAGTACTTGTTTTTGGGATCCTAGACCTGTCAGTACAACTCTGTGCCAGAGGCACTGACAAGCTTCCAGGCATACTTACCAGAATCTCTTGTCCGGCAAACTCGTTGTACCAGCGCTGTCCGTTGCCGTTCATGATCCCAGAACCAAAGATCTTGATGTCCTGACCACCCCAGCGCCAGAAGCTGATGGACTTCTGGAAGTCGTAATAGAAATTGTTTGCTTGCCAGTAGGGCACATCGTTGGTGAACTTTCTAGTGTATTAGCAGCAGCTAGGGGCTGGGTGTGAGATCTCAGGCTAAAATACCTTTAGTTCTCCGTCCAATTGAACCTCGATATCCTTCAGGAAGGTCAGATCGAGCTTCTTGCCGATGATATACTTCTTCCCCTTCTGCAGCAACAGCCTTCCCCCACGGTTGGCCTTCTTGATGCCCCACAGGAAGTCGGCAGAGACATCGTCTGTATCACTGCTAGAGGGGCGGATGATCACTGTGCGACGGTGGGGGTGCTTGTGATGGAGAGCCCCAATCTTCTTCAAGGTTACCACGTCGTTAGCAGGAATGACATTTGCGCCAGGGATGAGGCCATCAACTGCAATTGAGCTGACTGCGCTCGCAAAGAGCGCTGCAAGAGCGAGAAACTTCATGGTGAGCTCGGTGTCGCGCTATAATATGCGTACGACTAGTGACAGTCCAATTGAGCTGGCAGTCGCACTCCAATGCCCATGCTGACTCTCTTATAGAGAGATGTTCCGCTGAGTTGCCAGTGCACAGGCCTTCTGTCAATCTTCTCCAGTGCTTGGCTTTCCCCGGATTACGAGCTAGAGGGACTGCCTAATCAGACGCAAGGATAGAGTTTATCCGCCTATAGAAGTCGTCCATTGCGACGGTCAGGGAAAAGTCGTTTGATTCTTCTCCACGTTTATGCGGGGAGACTTGGAGACACTGACTCAAACACAAGCTAATTACTTCAACCGTCGAGCGCTCGTATTCTGCGCGATATTTCCTCCGCTGGGGTACAGGAATCAGCCAAAAAGTTCCACCAATGAAGGTGCACGTGTAGCATGAAACAAGCATATTGTACAGAGACGATTACATCATCTCCTGAATCATGATATTCTTATAATTGATTCATTAGAGCGCATACGGAGGGCAGAGAATACCATCAAATTACGTCGCAGTCGCTCTACCTGCTGGAGCCCCGGCGGAGACTGCGATAGCGAGTGTCACAATCAGAACCCACACGCCTTTCTGCTTGGATATGATTCAACCCCAGTGTGTTGTACAGCTGTACGACATTTCATCATTTATGATGATATCATCAATGTTGATGAAGAATGTTTTTTGTGATGAACTTACGACATAGCTCCAGGGTCCGGGTTTGGCAATGACTCTATCGAACGCAAGATATGCAGAACTCGACGGTGTATAAAAGCTGCTGGAACCTAGGATTTCCCAGCGTTTATACTCGGTATCGGAGCACCTGTGGCTTCCCCTGCCGAGATGAATGGTTGCTTTCACAGGCGAAGAAGGCTCTGTTTCGTCTATAAATGGGGGCAAACCCAGAGATCTTTGTACATTAAGCTAGTTGGAGATTTGCCAGTGGAAGATCGCAAGTTAACTCCTTATTTCGTCGAACGCCTTGCCTCATGCACGCTAGTTGCTCAAAGCCCTGAGAAGAAATCGTTATTCCAAATTTCCGAAGCTCCATAGTCGGTCATGTCGAAAAGGGTTCCAAAGTCCAACGGCTAGTTTGTCAGCTTCTAGGTTGACTCAATCATCTGCCACAGAGTCTTACCGAAATGTCCTCCATGGAGCTAGGGACGAATGCCATAGGATCAAAGGGCAGATCAAGTGGCGTACCCGCGGTGAGCCCGGGCGTTGAAATACTGGCCTAGTCCTGAATTAGCGAATAGCCGCTGATGGGCAGCTGCAATCACTCACGTCCTTCGTGCTGTTTTCATCTTGCTTGCGTACATCGGCCCAAGGCACTCCGCTCATCAGTAAATGGCAGTCTCTGATGGCGTTTGTACCAGCTTGATCCATAGTCTTGAAGGAATCCTCCCCTTTCAATCGCGCCTTGACAGATGCAAGCGTGATACTCAGGAAGACATATGGCTTACAACCCCTTCCTCCTGGTCCGATGCGACTGCCGAAGAGTTTGATGGCATTTTCAACGGCATGTACCATGACCGCCTGCTGGGATTCCGCCATGTCGTGGAGGGAATCCAAGAGGCTATTTTGGCCTTGGAGCATGGACTTTGACCGCGAACACTCGTCAGCCTGCAGAACTAGCTCCACGCACACCATTGTCGCCGCATGGAATAGCTCTTCACGGAACATTCCGCCGGTCAAATGTCCAAGATGAGGATGGGGCCCTGCTTCAGCAACGTCAAGAGGGGCCTCCAGCAAGGAGAGCATATCCAGCGCCGAGTCGAGGCAAATCTTTCGTGAGTAGGAAAATTTGGGAGTTTGCATGATACTGAGGCAAAAAGGGCGATGGAGGGCTAGGAGATGCCTTCGTATTAGGAAAATGAAATACGACCTGGTGAATGCGGGATTCTCAACGCCGGGGATATGCGACAGAGATCTGTCGCTTGGGAACAAATCCAAAGCATCATTCAGAGACTGCATGAGCTCCTCGCTCAAGCTCAGAGCCTCGTCATACGAAATTGTGAATCTCAGGCGATTGACGAGCTTTGCTATGTGTACTCGCACGGGCAATGTACGCGAAAGTAGAACCTGAAAGCTGCTCCGAGTGAGGATGCCGGGACTTTTTGGAGGCGGATCTTCCGACATATTTTCGATCAGATCTGCGTCATCATAGTTGGACGGTGGATCGCAATCGTACTCCTCCAGGTCAATCGTCGGCGGCATCCCTCCATCCATCGACGACTGTAGGTCTAACTCCAGTATGGTAGCCCACAAACGGCGGCGCAATTCTGCCCAGAATCTAGACAGCTTCTGAAAGCGCGACGGGTTACGGTGTAATCCCATGGTCATGGCTGATCGTATCAACAAGCCAGATGATATCCAAATGGTATCCCCATCAAAAGCGTTCGCTTGGCGCGCAGTCAACGACAGACAGTGGACTTGCAACATATCAAAGTTGGTGTTCCGAGTCGCACATGACGTTGTGCTCCATGTCTGGACTGCTTCAATCCAATGTATTGCAGTACTCGCAAGTGAATCTTTGCCGTTGATCTTCGTTGTTGGGCTGTAAAAACAACTGCTAGCGGCCATTAAAAGCAAAAGCTTGGCCAAGAAAACCATATCAGGGTTCTGGGGTGCAGTCCAGTAATCTTCGTACTGCTTAAGAAAGGTTGGTATATGCAGGATGCGATATGTGGTTTCAAAATTGGACAAGTACAAATGGACTAGCTCATCAGCAACTTGGCGAGGAGGAAGCAGGTCCACAAAAGAAGAAGCCTGCTCCTGACGCACACATTGCTGCGGTTCTTGTCTTTGCTTGAGCCACATTTCTTTCTGAAATTGCTTCAATGAATCTTTCTTATGCTTGGATTTGCGTTGCCTCAAGAAATCAACCACATCCCGAAACTACAAAGAACTTAGCCCGGAGGAGTCCACCAAGCGACAGGATGCTAGCAACTTACGAATGAAAGGGCTAGCATAGAGTGCGAGCGACCACAGTACCTAGTGTTAGTCTTTTTCCCCCGAAAAAATGCCCATGGGAGAGATCGGATGTCTTCGCTGAGATAGCGTTCGTCTCCTGTTGTACGCGGTCCCGATTCTGAGACGATCGAGGCCAGGGTCTCTGGGGTTTGAATCGAACTGGCTTTTACCAGTGCATTTTCTAGTGTCAGGACTCGGTTACGCAGCTCTTGCATCTCATCAGAGCGACTTTTAGGCTTTGCAACTCGGGTCGGAAAAGGGCGGTGCTTAGAGTCGAAAACATAAACACCACTATAAACAGGGCTGCCGCGATGATCGCGATCTGTGGACGCCCGAGCACGGTCATTGACAGTCGTATCTCGGTCTTCAGCGCGCCGGAAGCTTGATAGCGAGCCAGCCTGAGGTCCTACATAGATGCACTGATCTGCAGTCTTGGACTTGATGCATTGGCTGCATGGCAATGCTCGATCACATTTGAGCTTTCGCCGTCTGCACACGGTGCATGATAGCGGTGGTCTGCGCCGACGTGCTGCGGATTTGGGCGATGACCTTGAGTGCTCTATATGAGGTGGCGACTCCTGATCGTCGTCCATCTTTGAATGGCGAGGAAATCAGTACTTCAATGGCTTATGACCCCGCAGGCGTGGTTTTCGCGGCGGTGCTCAGCTCAGGGCCATTCAACGGTCGCTGATGTTAGATAACTGCTAATGTCCAACAGTTATGGATTCTAGACCCACCGAAGGCTTATCTGATCGACTCTGTACCCCTAACGATGACTCAGTCTGACCAGATTTTGACTGTTCTGATGGTCACGCCTGTAATGCTGAGTGCGAAGGAAGTCGGGGATTATTGTCGCTTGTCTCGGCGTTACTGAATGCAGTAGTTACCGGGAGTCGGCATTAGCTTCGGACATGCCTATTCTAGCAGTAAACTCCGTCTTCGGATTTTAGGCTCAGCACTGTCGCCATCATATTTTACGGTTAATATGAGATTGTTCGTCCTGAGCAGGACAATGTTCCTTCTTCGACCAGTCAAATCATATCTAATAGATTAGTCAAACAATCAAGTTACCAGTCTCCAGCTGGGCTTTACTCCTCGTACTATGAATTGGCAGCGCGAGTGAATTCAATATCACTTTCAAGACAATGTTCCATAGATATACTCTGTTTCGCTATACAATGCTATACCCAAAATGACAAAGCCAGGAAAGACGCCCATTCTGACAAGTGCCCTCGCAGGAACGAAGCAGTCGGAAATAATCCTATTGACAGAAGACAGTGCATTCCCTCCGCTGTTAACGCCACAAGGGCTTCATAACCGAGCGCACATAAACAAGTACATAGACCATGAGGTAATTTGAAATGACAAATGCCGTGAAAATACCGAGATAAGGCCAGATTTTGGACTCATCTAGGCCAATCTCTGAGAGATACTGATGGAGTTAGCGACCTTTCCTTACATTCACTACCAAAACTAACTCACATCGTCACCTCGACTGTACTTGCAGTATCCGCAGTGGCCACGACCATCCGGATTTGAGAGATAGCCGCTGCCCCTACTGGACAACCAGGGCATCGCATACTGTCCGCACGTCATGTTGAGTGGGCTCTCGAAAATAACCAATTCATCTTGACTGCAGATCACGGGCATACCACGTAGAACAGACGTTAATACACCACCTATCCAGTAAGTGAACGGCGTGACATAGTACATCGTGTACTTCCAGAAAACAGGCATGTTCTTGTGTGGCTGCAATATTCCATTGAACAGCTCGCACATGATGATGAAAAATGGCATAAGGGTAGCAGCCACCATTGAATCCGCGCTAAATAGTTGTCAGACTGCCCGTGCTTCTTTTCGTCTCCCGCTCCCAGACGGTAAACTGATCCGGGACACTCACCTCAATGCGGCGATCCATTGACCCCAAGACGTAGCGAAAAGAAAGAAAAGGAAGAACATCAAGAACGTATAACCAGCTGCGAACCCCAGAGGAAGCCCGACGAGGAAGTAATACAACACGTAGAATACCACTCCGCTGATTATCGCGAGTGGTATTTCCGAGATTATCTGCGCGGTGCAAAATGCAACCCAGGAATACACTCCACTGGGTCCTTCCCGGGTTTTCCAGATATCACGGTTCAAAATGAATCGCATCGAAATGGCATTGATGAACTCCGGCACCAGCATCAGAACCAGAAAACAGGAGAATGCTTTCGATTGCAGGTCTGTAGAGCTGTTTCCAACGTGTAAATACGTCAATCCGTTGATCAGGGCATGGAAGAACGATGCGTAAAGCCGCGAATAGGGGTATTCAGGGCTCCGCCAGTACTGTCGAAGCGTGCGCTGCGTCAGAAGGCTAATCTGACAATACAGGGGCGGCATAGAATAACTCTGCGTTGTGCTGCCACATGACACAGTATTCTGCGACCGCTCCCTGTGGATGTTGGAAATCTCCTTTTTGAGGGCGTCAGCCTCAGCGGATCGATTCCATACGTCCGCCCAGTCCACCTTATAGCCAGTATCCTTCATGCCCCCGACAACAACTTCAATCAAGTAGTCTGCTGCGTTGGTGATCTGCTTGGGCTGGTCGCCATACTTTGTGAAATAATCAAGAATGCAACGACCGGATCTTCCGATTTCACCGAAATAGTAAGTTCGTCCGCCGGGGCTGAGGGCCAAGACTCTGTCAAACTAATGAAGTTAGCAACCACCGGTGACCACAAGTGACATGGCTTGTTGAGGCTCACTTGTTCAAATTGCTCTTGGTTTGCTTGATGGATGGTGCAAAGGACGGCTAGTCCCTGGTCGGCCAGGCGCCTCAGAAGAGACACAATGCTCGATGCGCCTTGACTGTCGAGCCCACTGGTGGGTTCATCTAAAACACAGAGCAGCCCAGGTTTTGCACAGAGCTCCACTCCGATAGTGACCCTCTTTTTCTTCTCGATATCCAAAGATCCGATAATGGCGTCCTGGAAGTCAACGAGTTCAAGGGTATGCAAGACGGTATCCACGTAAGAGAGCTTATCTTGTTTCCGGACATATACAGGCTGACGAAGCAGTGCGGAAAACTCAAGAGCTTCTCGAATAGTGCTAGTTTCGTCATGAACATCCATCTGTTGGCAATATCCGATATTGCGTTTGAAAGACTCGTCAACAGGACGTCCGTCCACGCTCATGGTGCCAGACAATGTTCCTGATGCTTGTCTTTGCGTGAGAACAGTCAATACTTCAATAATGTCAGCAATTCGTTAAACACGAGTGAGAAAGCAGGTGCGCGGTATCTTACAAGTTGATTTACCAGCCCCAGAGGCTCCCACGAGAGCCGTCAGTGTCCCTGGTCTGCAGTAGCCATTCACGTTGTCCAACAGCTTCCGAGTCTCTTTCTCACATTGGACTTCGAGTTCAAGGTTCTCCCACGTAAAAGTTGAAGAAGTACCTTTGACAGCTTGAACTGGCTGTTGGCAAGACTGGGCTGGGGGTGGGGCATCTCCAAGACTCCGTACAGGACCGTCCTCTTCGTCCTGGCTTTTCTTGAAATTGCCTTGGCTGATTTTGGCACGCTTACGGTATTGGATTGGCCCGGTACTGCCTGGCTCCCGGTCAAGGGCTTCACTCAGCCAGCATGTAGCGGCAATGTAAACAAGCGTAAAAAGGCATAGGATCCCAAAGTTGCGCCACACATTCCGGTAATAGAAACCGTAATGCAAGGCCAAATAATGATCGCCATCAACTGTAGTTGTCCCTGGCTGGCTACCAGAAATACCGCAAGTTTGATAAGCAACATCATTGTAGGTGTACCCTGAAGGTACAACTGCGCCCGGCGCACATGGGAATTTGGTGTTATGAAACTCTGCCGCCATCATTGCTTCGTATGTGTATAGCGCCGGCGTAGTGTACTAGTTTTCATTAGCCCTTCATTATCGCCTCGAAAGGCTATTCCGGATGTTGCTTACCGCTATCCACCCTACCCAAGGAACGTTATTCATCATGTTGTCCACAGAAAGCACATAGCCGCCAAAGACAATGCAAAACAGCACAGAGACCCCGCTGTAGCGCAATGCGACCTCGAAGTTCGATGATGCAGCAGCAAATAGCCGGAACTGGGCAGTCAGACAGATTGTGCACAGGTAAATGAAGAGAAAATCAACCCAGAAGGATCCCGCCTAGAGATTCAGGTCTTAGTGGATTGTGCAACAAGACATCTGCATGGAACACATACACTTGCTTTCAGCCCAGCCAGAAAGTAGACAACAATCAGAAACAGGAGCACGAGAACGAAGACCAGAACAAGGTCCACAAGAACCCTAGCCAGGCATACAGCGCTTGGTCGTACGAAGGCAAACTTCTTTTGGCGACTGAGTATATCCCGGCCTTGCATTGCTTCTTCTAGCTCGGACATTTGAAGCCAAGCTAGCAAAATAGAGGAGTAGAATATCACCCCTCCACGTGAGTACATGCCATCAGTGTTCTCTGGTAGCTCATAGAACATTGAGCCAATCAGCAGACCATAAATCACACATGAAATGAGCTTGATCAATAATGGCGAAATATGGCCTTTCACCTGCCACATCTGCCGCTTTCCACACAAAACCACTTGCCGAAACAGGGAGATGGTATACGGAGACTTGGGGGAGACAAAGCGAGACTTTTCGGTTTGTATCGTGCCCTTGGATTCCTTCAGGCTCCCACAATCGAGATCTGATTGCGATGTTCTCAATCCTTGGACGCCAGCCTGCTTTTCCTCATAGTTCCGAATGTCTTCCAGTATTCGATGGAAAGGCGCACTTTTTCGAAACGCATCCTCTAGCTCAATTGCTCCCTTCGGGGCGCGGTTTTCCCAACCAGGCCGGAACCTCCGTCGCTCAGGGATTGTAATGCTGGTCAGAAAATCGGATACGGTTTGCATTTCCGCACATTGGTAGCCCAGCTTCTCAAAGTACGCTTTCGCTTCATACGCTGGACCCTGATAGAGCATTCGCCCTTCGTCAATAAGCAGAACCTTATCAACCAAATCAAAAATTGCGTCAGACGCTTGGTACAAGGTCAGTAGGGTTGCCTTTCCGCATGTGTCAGTCATAATCCGAAGACTGCGGACGTAGTCCAGCGCCGACGAAGCATCTAGGCCCCTAGTAGAGTTATCCCAGCACATGACTGAGGAATCGGTTGCAAGTGACTCAATGATAGAGACTCGTTTTCGTTCTCCTCCAGACACACCACGAATATACTCGTTCCCCACGAGGGTCTTCATGGTATGGGACATACCGAAAACCCTGCCGTAGATCTCGAGATATCGCGGGATTCGCTCGCGATACCTCTTGGGCGACTTACTCTGAAGAGCAAATTCCAGTGTTTGCCGGACGTTGAGAGTGGGAAAATGCGCATCGTCCTCCGGCACATAGATCACCTCGCCGCGGTAGTACTTCATGACATCCTCCAAAGTCAGGCCTGAGTAATCGATATGCCCGGTCACCCCCAGGAATGAAGAATGGTAGCCAGCAACCGTTCGAAGAAACGTTGAACACCCAGCTCCCGGTCTGCCTAAAACTCTAAGGGGAAATTAGGCTATCCTTTCAATCTTCTTAAGATCATATGCGAGCAACAAAGGGTGTAAACGCTTACAGCATGATTTCTCCGGTCCGAGCCACGCCAGAAAAATCGCGAATAAGAGGGCGTCCATCTTGTGGCTTTCTAGGCGAAAACAGGGGTTGGATTATCCATTCATAGACATCTCGTAGTGTTAGCGTACGCCACAGAGCTGTTCCTAGCGTCTTCACAGTCGTGTGAGTTTCACCAGCTCCCCATGTTGTTATTGACTGGAAGCAGACACCGAGGCTCGACTTTCTCCTTCCAGCTCGAAGTTCTGCTTCCAAGAAGTTGTCGAACGACGAATGGGGCTCGGGATATGGACGAACTTCCTGGTGACTCCGTGCTGTCAGGGTACGATGAATCTCGGCAATGGCATCCTCATTCTCTCGTGATGGAACAACCTGGGATCTTGAAGTCACCTCCGTTTGAGTTCCGACTTCATGAGCGGGGTCAATCGGTGTACCACCAAGGTGTTGGGGAAGGTGGGCTGGCATGCCGGACAACCTTTTGGAGCTCAATGGCCTTGTCGTTACAAAGAGACCTTCGCTTCTGACCGGGAAGAAACCCCATTTTTAAAAACGGGAAAGCATCATTTATATTCATCGTAAGTCATCGAAAATCGCAAGAGGCACTCATGTGGCCCCCTTCCTACCAAAGAGGAAGCCAAGCCTCGATATACCAGTGACGTATATTTCTTCACTATGGATTCAACACCAGATTGATGCTTTGGCGTATACTGGAGTGGTAGCTGGGACTATTGCAACGCAATCAAATCTTTTATTGGCCAGATCATGGACAACGAGACAAAGACTTTTCCGATTATGTGCGATGCTGTCCATTCTTGGCAGCTCGGATGAGAAAAATCTGAGTTGAGTCAAACAGTTGGATAGGCTATCTCAGGTCCACCAAACTGCATCCAAACCACTGCATTACACAGAGGGAAAGTAGGTTAAAGATGTGGATAACAATGGGAACGGCTAATGGTCACAATACCAAAGAGGCAGCCAAGATGAGAGTGGACAAATCTCCGACCCGCAGTTCTCGCGCCACGCATTGCGTCCCCACTGTCCTGTTCAAATCAAGACTTGAGTCTCCGAGTCTGTATTCTCCTATTAGCCATTAAATCCACTACACCAAAAAGGTGTCTAGACGACCATTTCTAGCATAGTAGAAATGACAGGCCTATTCTGGTTGACAATACCCTTTAGGTACACAGGAAGAATGTGCCTTCACAGAATCGAAATACCGCGCTGTCGTACCTGACTGAGCCCAATAGTGGAACAGGTAATTATAGGTAGGAAAGCTGTGCATTCTGTTCAGCACTGAATTACTGAATAGGTTGGTCTTGGAGTAAAAGTTAGTATGGATAATACGACATGTTCTCTTCTCTACATGTGAAGAAAATATCTTAATAGGAATTCTAGCTGCAGTTGAGTACTCTGAAAATTGAAAAGCCAATCCTCACAACTTTCTATCCTCCACATCATCCGTCGGTTTAGGACTGGTGGTATTCATTTGGCGGCCAAGTCGCCGACCTCCAAATTACTCATATCACCATCGAATTTGATCATTGATGGTCAAAACCTATATGACAAAGCCAACGGTGTCTGAAACGCTTGCCCGATTAGCTCTGAGAACAGATTTTCAATGTTCTGTCTCAAGCTACCCTTAACTAATCGCAGGCGGAGTTCTCACCTTAAGCAGCTCCCAAAGGTTAGCAAGCTTAGAGAAGATAATGATATATCTACCCTCGAGTCTATAGGCATCATACCCTTAGTAATATCCACCACAGGTGTTGCTATATTCACCAGCGCTTGCAAGCATACTACAGCGGACAGGGAAAGCTATACCATGAAACATGTAAGTCCCAACTGCCCTTTGCATGACTGCCCTTCTTACTAACCTAATGGTAAGAAGAACTAGCTTCATGCTGTTAATCAGACTCAAAGGTAGGCCTATTAATAAGAATGCTGAGGAGTCTGCTATGAGTATGTAGCAGAAGGCTAGTAGCAGAGGTGGAAGTGGCAGCTCAAAGAAGGATTAAGAAGAAGGGAAAGTATTAGCAGGATGCTATTACTAATGTCTAGTAAATAAGTGACTCTATTAGGGATTTAGAGCGTAATATATCCTTTTAATGCATAGATAAATATTAAGGGAAAAAATTAAAAATTATGTCTGCACTGCAGGAATTAAAGCATATTATTCCCCCCTCCCCCAACCCCTTCGCTTTTTGTTGAACCTGAATATATGAAAGGTCTTATTCACATAATACCACTGTTGCTTAATCTCACTTCCATAGCTTGAATGGCAGTATGGGCTTAGGGACATCACCCATCATCTATATCACCTTCTGCGCTGTGAATTAGATCCCTCTTGTTCTACACAGTCCTGAGATGTAATACTGTCCCATCACCCACTAAATGGTGGTACACTGCAATTCCCTTGACAGGGCCATGAGGAGATTCAACCAGAAAAGTCACTCCAAAGTCGCTAAAATTGATAGATTGGAATGAAGCCATTGCTAGACCTTAAGTTACATGCAAGTGATTAATCATACAAATAGAGAGTTGCACCGCCATACCCTTCTAAGGCTTCCCGTAGGTGTAGGGCCGGTCAATAACCATCTCCTTGACCGTCGGCAACCGAGTTTGACCCTTTCCAAATTCCACTGCCATCGCCATAACCTCTCTCCACCGCAATCCCGGTGCAATCTTGCCCGAGATGGTGTTGGGCGTCAACGTGTCACTGTTAATGGGAACAAGAGCGGCACGGCCAAGAATAGCCTCAAGAGCCTGCTGAGCGAACGAGACAGCCTCCTTGGCATCAGAAGGAACACCCGTCTCATCGAGCTTGAGAATCTCCAAGCTGGGCAGCTGCTCCTTGAGGTAGTTGATGATGTTAGGGTTGCGGGCCCCACCACCGCACATGTAGACACCGGCTATCTTGTCGATATCGATGTTGAAGTTGGGGAAGAAGGTGCGGTACTGCTTGACGATGTTCTGGGCGGTGATGCGGGTGATGGTGGCGACGGTGTCGTACTTACTCATGCCTAAAGCTAAGCACTCGTCGATGATCTCCTGGGCCTCGTTGTCGCCGAAGGTCTCACGACCTGTCGTCTTGGGAGGCAGGTGGTTGCAGTACTTATTGTTGTTGAGGAACTTGTCGACGACTGCCTGGTTGACAGTACCCCGAGCACCCCACTCGCCATCGCGATCATACTCCATCTCGCCGTTGGTGAAGTAGCGCATCGCGGCGTCGATGAACATGTTGCCCGGGCCGCAGTCCCAGTCGACCATGGCGTCGACGCCACCCTCATTGTCGGGTGGAATTACGCAGAGATTAGCGATACCGCCGATATTCTGGCAGATGCGCCATTCGGTGGGGTGGTGAAGGAGGAGACCATCGATCAAAGCGACAAGAGGTGCACCCTGGCGGCCGACCGCCTGTTCAGCCATGCGGAAGTCGGTGACTGTAGTGATGCCGGTCAAGCCGCTCATGACAGTTCCCTCGCCAAGGCAGAAGGCGGAGCGGGTCTCGCCCTCCTCGGGCATGGAGAGCAGCCAGATAGTCTGACCGTGAGAGCCGATGAGGTCGATGCTGTTAATGGGAACGTTGTGCTTCTCACAGAAGAGCTTGACGGTCTCGCCGAACATGTTGCCGAGCTGGACGTTCAGCTGGGACATGAGGGAGGGAGTAGTTTTCGTTTCGCGGAGCATGGTGAGGACGGGCTCCTTGATGTGCCGAGGGATAGGGATCTCATCGTACTGTACAAGGGCGATTGTCAATGCCACTGAAGTTGAATCATAAAAGACCACTAGAGAGCTGTCGTACCTTGAGGATCTCCATATGCAAAGGAGCTTCAGGAGAATCTTGGCGATAACGAACAAGGGCGCAGTCAATGCCGTCCATGGCCGTACCGCTGTTCATTCCCATGACTGTGATGTCGAGAGTACCATCAGCGACACAACGGTGAGAACCGTTGACGTGAGCAGAGCCATTGGGCTCAGAAAATTCAATTGAAGTGACCATTTTTGTAATGTGTATATACAAGATTGAAGGTCAATGATTTGGATTCCGACTGTACTCGAGAGCGAAGAACCGCTTCATATACCTTTGGAAATCTAACCCCATTCTTGCGGACAATCAAGAAGACCCCACTACCCCTCATAAACCAAAAACGTGCGGTCATGCGCACGAGAAAATGTTGAGCAGTGAGGATTCGGGATGGACCTGCGAGCTCCATCACGATTGATTCCAAGGCCGACATGCAAGCCCGAATTGCCTAATTGGGTATCTTCGAGACGAGGTGCACAGACCGTCAAATTCTCGGGATGGCAAAAACGCGGATAGCCATTTAAGCTGTCAGTCTCGGGCCGTTTACACGACCCACGGGTCCCCACCCCTCTTTCTGTAGATCGGGGGAGGCAGCCGAGATTTTCCCTTATTCGCGGAGAGGCCTTTCTTTCATAGACGGTGGTCAGCGGATTTCGAGCTCTGCTACCTTTTTGGGGACCAGGTGGGGGACGATCCTTCCAATTTGTCTTTGAAATAAGAATACATAAATAGTCCGCTGAATCCGCTGTCACTGGTTGCTTAGCTTTTAAGACATTTGATCTTGTCCAGTCGGATCCGTCAGAGTCACGTCGTCATGCCTTCCGCCACCATGAACGCTCAAGTCCGTGCAGTTTGGACATCGGAGGAAGGGTCAATGGCTAAACAGACAGCCGAGACCCGATGGGCCAAAATCATTCAGGGCACCATCGATGACATTGGCGAAACCGCCGCCGCGGACGACGTTGACGGCCAGAAGAGAGCAGAGAGCATCGCTATTCAGATTGCGCTCAAGGCCATCCAGAAAAGAATTGAACAGAACAAGCCCCTCACGTAGGTAATTCTTCTCCACGAACCGAAACGCAGGGACTCACGACGATTCAGGCCCCTGCCAGATGACGGCAAGCTCGATATTCAAGACTGGAACAAGCAGCTGGCTGCCATTGGTGAGTGCAGTTGGATTAACTGCCCTTGGCTCTTTGGAGAGTGCTACATGTACAGGTACGACTTTTGGTGCAAAGATCGGATGGAGGAATTGCGCTGAAAATCCCTCCAGAAGCATCCAGAGGATCCTAAACTCCTCAAAACACTGGCAGAACTACGATGTTTTCAAGCGCCAGAAAGACTCTACCTTTGTCAAATCGAGAGCCGCAGTCGAGGAGCTCGCCAGCCGTTACATGCAGATCGTGGCCGATACTCGACTCGCCCAAAATGAGAGCAAGGAGGATGCCAAGAAGTTGCTGTTTATCGAGATGACGGAGATCGCCCTGTGGGGAAACGCCACAGACCTGTCACTCCTCGCTAACCTGACCCTGGAGGACTTGCAAAAACTGCAGGGCCGTGAAGCCATCAAGAAGAGCCAGCGGAACATCGTCGACAACGACATTGACGACGTCTGGGCCTATCTTCAGCGTACTGCCGGTCAGGCTAGTCGCCAGATCGACATTGTCCTCGACAACGCTGGCTTCGAGTTCTTCACTGATGTGCTCTATGCCGCTTATCTTTTGGAAGCCGGCATTTCTACCTCTGTCAGACTGCATACCAAGGAGTTCCCGTGGTTCGTTAGCGATGTCATTCCCTCGGATGTCGAATCGCTGTTCGAGCATCTTGATTCCTCTGAATGTTTCCCAGGTCGCGAGTATCTCGACCAAGTCATCCCGAGACTCCGCAAGTTCTTCCAGTCGGGCGCCATCACGACCACTAGCGACCCCTTCTGGACGACGCCGTTCTCATTCCACGAGATGCCATCCGAGGCACCCGCCCTCTTCAAGGAGCTCCAGCACAGCTACCTGGTCATCTTTAAGGGCGACCTCAACTACCGCAAACTGACCAGGGATGGAATGTGGCCCCACATCACCACATACGAGAAGGCTCTCGGTCCCCTAGGTAAGGAGAGCGACGTCAAAATCTTGGCCCTTCGCACGAATAAGTCCGATGTTTGCGTTGGCGTCCCGACCCAGAGCAAGGTTGACGCGTTAAACGAGCAGGCGCCTGGTGGTGCCTGGATCCGGAACGGAAAGTATGCTGTGGTATCGTTTAACGAGGGTCGCTGATTTCCTTTGTGGCGTCGATAAATGCCCTTTTACTTTTGATGTGGGCGTTGTGAACAGGTTATGTCATCGCCCATTCTTCTTTTAGAGAATTGATTATCCAAGTTGTTGGCCATGCATGCGTCGCTTCCATATCTCGCAGTAGTCTAATTACCGCTGCCCTTTCTGCTGGATCGGTCATCAAGGGACCCCCTGTCGATGTCAGTAACTGCATCGCACACGTACTCTGGACACGTCTTACATATAAAGGTGGAATGACAGAGCGTGATCAATGATGGCACCGTCGAAGGGGAACTGTTGCAAGCCCCACAGATTGCGCGAGCGTGCATCATGACTCGGATCTGATGGCGTTAAAGACAATTCATTCGCACGACAGCACAAGCCAGAACTCACATCAGACTCACGAGCTGTACTATGTAGCCCCCTGACTGCAAACCTATGCGATGGCTTGTAGATGGCCAAGAGCATACGGGCGAGATGATAAAATCCGAATGCCATAACTACAAACAATATTAGACAGCGCAAAGTGGGAAACTCTTGGCAGACATACTGTGCCAGTCCGCCGTAAACCATATCTCGGGGAATGGGTTTCCACTCCCCTGGACAGCTTCGCTATACCAGATTGGGTTGAATGTATCCGGTCGGGTGCTCAACCAACTCTCAACGGCCTCGGATAGCTGTTGCCATCGGCGTATTCTGGTGGAGTGCTCAGGGTAACTCGATCCAAAGCAAAAGTGTACCACCGTGGCACAGATCCAAGTCATGGTGTTGGCCCAGGCTGTTTCAGACCTCAGATCGCTCAGAGGGTCACCTCCATCCGGGGGTGGAAGGAGAACCAAGTTCTCCAAATCCACGTTAGGAGCCTGCTGATGTACACAGGCATTGTAGAGACACTGACGCATGTATACCCAGAAAGCTGCTTGCCGCAACCCTGGGGTCGATGGATCCACCTCCCGTCCTTGCGACGCTCGGAGCAGAGCCGAGCAGCCGGCTAAATGACGCTCCTGATCGCTTCCAGTCACCATTACTGTTTCAGCCCCAAGTTAGCCTGGACCTCGGCTCAAAACTTTCTTTCTTACCGTTCAACTGTTCAAACACCCGCAGGATGACAATGGCACACAGCAGAATATCATCATCGGCCACCTTTTCCGAGCTCAGGAAGGGAATCAACAATTCTACGCAACGTTCATGCGCCTGCTCGGCCATTTCGGCATCCCCGACGTGCCGGGCCGCGTAGGAAAGTACGGCATGCAGCAGGATCGGCGATTGCTTGACCAGGATGGGGATTTTCCGGGTAAACTGGTGGGAAGCGTCGGTGCAGTCGAGCCAATACCCGAGGTGCGTTGCAAAGTGATGCACAAGGTAAGCTTCTCTGTAGGTCAGTGGAGCCCCTGCATGTATCGCACCAGTGGGCGAAGCCGGAGACCATGGACTTATAGAGTCCGGTCGGAGCTGATGGGAGATGGGGATTCCGACCACGCTGCAATAGGGTGAGGTAGTGGTATTGTTTCCTGGAGAGGCCATCAGAGGTACGGGAACAGAGTCGTCAGTCAGTTTCGGGAGAATAGTAGATCCTTGTGTGTTGTATGGTGATGTCACCGAGGCACTACGATATTGGTTATTACAGAATTCGTCATAGATTCGATGGGTAATGTGTTCAGGGCTAGCTGCATTAGCAATCACTGCGTCTGCAGTTCCGTCTTCCGGAAGGGGAGATATTGCATCTTGGTCATGGGCAGGAGCATCTTTCGGGTCTTTCTTGGCCTTTCGCGGTTGATAGTGCTTGATCCTAATGCTATTGGACGGATCTTCTCGAAGACATGGCCGGTTCTTTTTCTGGCACTGCGAACAAATCGGCTTGGCTTGGTCGCCTATTCTCAGGTAAGCCGTTGCATTCAGCCTATATTGAACTATTCCGTGGCATTGCATACATTTGACATGCCTCTTCCGACAAGTTAGGCTGTGATGAAACTTAGCGGAAATTCACGACAGAAGACAGAGCCTGGACACTTTCTCCGCCGGCGGTCACAGAGTCAATAGGTTTGCTGGGGCGACCTTCCCCGCAACCGTCCCAAGGCAATGAGATATTGATCTGGACCAGCCACCCTTCCTTCTGATTATCGACCGGCGAAATGTGCAGCTCGTGTAGTGTAGAGAAAGTATGGCGGGGAAAGACTGACCATCCTTCTTTTGAGCGAAGCTTTCCCATGTCGCACTCTGTGGCGAAAGCTGTGAGGGCTGCAAAGTGAAATGGTAGTAGCGAGGTAAGTCTGTCTCGAAGGAGGAATATCGAGACGAGAATAGAGAGGAGACAGGAAGTATGATCAAGAGGAGGTTGTGGCGAGATGGGAATTCGGAGGAAACTCGGGATTTATGGTGGAGGAGGCAGGAGACAAAAAAGGAAAATGTCCCCGAGGTTTTTTGAGTTTAGTGAATCCCATCAACATTGCACAGAGAACCATGAAACACAGAGCGCCCCAGTTTCTTGCGATCCTCTCCCCATGGGGTTGCCTCTCTGTCTCTCTCCCATCATACATATCGTGGATGGAAATATAAACATCCCCATGTCTCCCTGATACGGCCATGATCTTCTCTCTGTCAAGTTTCTGGGGTTGACTCTCTCAGTCTTGGTTTCTCCTCGTTATCTGTTCTTGTATATTCATTCGAAATTTATCTTTGGCTACTTTTTCTTCTCGTCATTCAAGTTTATTCACCATGATGCAGAAAGGTTACTGGAAGACGGTCCCTGGACCTAGACTGCTCAAGTTGATAACTGCAGTCTCTGCCGTGGCCATTTCCTATGAGGGCATGAGTCAGGGTGTCATGGGCGCTGTCAATGTCGCCCCAGAATATGGAGTATGTACCGCAGCCCTCCTGAGCCATTGTCCCCAAAGAAAATCGGAATCGTGAACTAACCGAATATCACAACTGCAGCATCGTATGGGCTTCGCCGATGAGCATGGAAAAGTCATCAAGCCCTCTCTGCAGGGTGGCATCGCTGCCATGTACTACTTCGCTGCTCTCTTGGGGGCCTTCTGGGCCGGTAGTTTCTCCGACGCCTACGGGCGTATCAAGGGTATCTGGCTGGCCTGCGTCTGGTGTCTTGTCGGAGCCATCCTGCAGGCTAGCGCCGTGAACCTCGCTCACATGCTCATCGCCCGTGTCGTCGCGGGTGTCGGTGTCTCCTTCATTATCGTTATTGCTCCCTCGTGGACCGCAGAGCTGGCTCCAGCGGCACATCGAGGTCAAATGATCGCCCTGACTTTCCTTGCCAACTTTGGGGGCATTGCCTTGTCTTCCTGGATTGGATTCGCTACCTCCTTCACTGATTACGCCGGTGGTGCCTTTCGATGGCGCTTCTGCTTTGCCTGCCAAGTGATCCCGATTTTCTTCCTCGTCATCGGCACCCTGCTCATTCCTGAATCGCCTCGATGGCTCGTCAAGGTCGGACGCAACGAGGAGGCATTCGAGATTATCACCAAGCTCCGTGGAGATGGCGACTGCGACCACCCGGATGTGCAGAAAGAAATTCGCGAGATCGTCGCCGTCGTGCAGATGGAACAGGAGTCGCAGAACTCCAGCTATATCAAAATGTTCTTGGGCATTGGATCGGGGGATATTCACATTGGACGCCGTATCCAGCTGGCCTTCTGGCTCCAGGTTCTGATGCAATACGGCACGGGTATCGCGGCAGTTGTCATCTACTCGGGTAACATCTATCGCACTGCTGGCTTTGATGAGTTCAAGTCCAACTGGCTGTCTGCCCTGTGCATGACCTGCGGTATTCTGGGAACTGGTATCGCTGCCTTGACCTTGGACCGAGTGGGTCGTCGCAGGACCCTCTACTGGGGAGCGGTCGTTTTGAGTATTATTCTTTTTACCCTGTGAGTACAGAACCATTTTGTCCTTGACGTGGCTCCTGCTGACTTTCCTCTAGTGGTGGTCTGAACCGTGGAGCCGTCGATAACCCCGACAAGGCTGCACAGTACGGAACCGGAGCCGCCGCCATGGTCTTCCTCTACGTGGTTGTCTTCAGCTCCTCCTGGCTGATGATTCCTTTCATTTATCCGACCGAGATCTTCCCAACATGGCTGCGCGCCAAGGGTAATGCCTTCGGTGTTGCGGGTTGGGCGGTAGGCTACGGCGCTGGGTCGCTGCTAGTCCCGGTCATGTTTGCCGGTATCCAGGAGAAGGTTAGCTCTATCCTCCCTTTCCCATATTTTCATTTCTGACTTCTTTTTTCTCAGACATTTTACGTCTTCGGTACCGCCATGCTCGTCTACATCCCCATCATCTACTGTTTCTTCCCCGAGACTGCCGGCCGCACGCTCGAGCAGATCGACTTCCTGTTCGCCAGCAAGAGCCCCTTCGTGTGGGATGAGGAGGAGGAGTTTGCCAAGCGCATGACTCACTTCAATGCTGAAATCCAAAAGATGGAGATTGAGAATGGTGGATATGCGGGCGGTGAGAAGAGATGTGAGGAGTTTGTCGAGAAGGTCTGATCGTGGAGATGGCTGGTCGCAAGCCAAACCACGGCTATTATCTATGAAGTAATGACGTACAACATATTACGTTTATGTATCAAGTTGAGCTATATACATGTGTATTATGAAATGTATCATCTTATAAGTCTGCCATGTTGTAAGGCCTGCCTGGCCTTTACTTTATATAAAGGGGTTATTAGCATTAAGTCTATTAGTATTACAATAATCTGTAACTTCCTGGGGTATATTATCTAGAGTTTAAGTAGGGTTACAGTGTGCATTCCAATTAATGCATTATTACAGTAGGTTCAATCATTTTCCTTCATAGGTTCTACTCGCTTTTGTATAGTTAATGAAGCGCCATTGTAACAAAGATGGGATCCCTTCGCCATACAACCAGCTCAGTCTGCTTAGACAACTTACAAAGCAAATATCAACACTGAATTTCCACGCAAAAGCACAAAATCAACAACCTGCAATATCTCTGCAGTGCCGCGGAGCTCAGAGGAGCCCTTCCTCGAACAAAACCCATTCTTCGCACCGTACATCAAAGTCGAAGTATGCCTCGCGGACTATTTTCCTAAGTCGCCTGCAGGCTCTTCTGAATGCGGACCGATACAGGATGTTTGCATATACATCTTCATCGCTGTCAAATCTTTCCGAGAGACCGAACATTCCATTAGGCGGTGATGACCGGGGCTGTAAGACGACCAACGTGAGAGCATCTAGGCTGTCAAGGCTGCGTCTTGTCAAATTTGTCAACAATCTCGCCACAGGGTATTCACAGGCACGAATGACCAGATGCCTCAGTGAGTCGGGTAATCCTGGGTTGTCTGTCAAGAGGCACTGTTCGATCTCTAGGTGCTGGATGTTCGTAAAGAAGGCGAAGGACTCAATCTTCGGATAGTTGTCCCAGCGTAGCCCCCAATCGTATAAATCAAGATCGACAATGATATATTCAAGAGTTTCTCTTTGTGAATTGAGGATGGCAGCGAGTTCTAAAATTTCAACATGATTCGGAGTGTCAGAATCAATCTCGTAGATCAATGTTTTGAGACCCCTGCATGCGTATACGAGAGTTGTCAGAAGGTTTGTATTTAAAGACGTCCGAGTAAGGGAGACTGAAGCAATGTTGAGAGACTGCGATGGGAGCATGAAGACTGAATCACCAGCGCCTCGTACATCGAGGAGGGAAAGGGAAAAATATTCGAGGCACGACGAACTCAAGAAGAAGGATAGGATGTCTGCCTGAATGATATTCATCTGGCCCCAGGTTCCTCCAATATCGAGGCTCCTCAATCTAGACAGATACGGAGAAACCAAGTCTTTTTGTATCGAAGGCATATATGAAGCTCTCAGATCCTTTAAGTCTTCTTCTCCTAGCGTCAGATCAAGATGTTCAAGATTTGGTGTGCGAGTACACAGTAGTACAATCCAAGGAGGCACTTTTGCCCTCGCTATAGATGAGAGGAACACCGCCTTGTCGTTCACGCAAAGACATGAACCACATCAACTAGCAGAGCTATAGTTTCTGGTGTGAGTGTTTTCGACCACCTTTCGGGTGTCCGGGATTCCCAGGTTGAGGTGTTTATGATTATCTGACGAACGCATGATCCAAGATCGGGCCGAGAAAGCAGAGTTTGAGTAAAGCCTAGTAGAGAACACAGACCATCTTTGCTGCCGTTGGTCTTGTGGCAACAATGGCAATGAAGTCCATTCAGGTATGTTTTGAAAAGTTTCGGCTGAGCCAGCGCGTAGAGCTGGCGGGACGCTAGGCAAAGGGAGAGAAGGACTGGCCAGTGTTCAGCTGACTCAAAGAAGCCGATGATGAAGAGAAGAATTTCCACGGGTAAATCGAGAAGACTTCCCATTGTGAAAAAAGAGGGAGGGAAAGATGGATGCGTGGAGAGGGAAGGAGTAGGTGTGGGGGAAAAAAATGGCTGTCGGTGACGAGAAAATGGATGTCTGGGGACTGGGGACCTACATGTGTTTCGTTGCATCCTGCTCCCAGCCAGACACTCCCTGCCCTGCGTCATGCCTCGACGGTGTGTGAGCCGGTAGGTCAATCCGTACAGCTTTTTCATATCTTGAGCTGGGATCTTCCTCTTCTGAAACTGTCTTCCTCTCGTATGTACGCAAATTACTGCACAGCATAGCCTTCTTAGATGCAGGTCACTGTATGACCATGCAATTCCAGTGTGGTAGAATTGTTATCCTGCAATCTGGGTGACCATCAGGCTCTGAAGACTCAGAGTAAGCAACCTTTCGCCGTTTTGCCTCCTATCCCCAACATTTCCTTCTCTGGCTCCTCCGGTTTCTGCTTGGATGGCCCTCTTAAAGAGGCAAACGGGTTGTTAACGATACATCGAAAGAACAGAGCTGGCTTTACCATTCACAATAGATATATCTGAGACCGCATCGAATCTGTGGGCACGACAATCGGTATCCTGTGTTGCACGCCGAGCTTCTTTCGTTGGAGCCTTTGGAAACCCTGTGTCTCCTGCAACGAAGGTCGAGCGATAGTCTCCCTTGCTTGTCAAATCGTTACTACTGCAGACCCGGTACTGTTGTGCAGGTATTATCTCAGGCTATGCCTTCGGACTCTGAATGATAACATATGAACCTTCTATAGCAGCAGGTGGCGCAGAAACTTGATCAGACCCGGAAAACATGAACGACCTCAGGTACTTCGTTCGCTGTTGAAGACTTTCGATTTCCAAGCATCCGTAACAACATGCTCAGAGCAAGGAAATTTTGAACACCGATATAGTCTGAGCCATTCGAGGGGAGGTTTATTATTCAATGCCTATTGTGCTTCCTCTTGAGCTCTGAGCCATCCATTTCTTGCTCTACAACCGATGTTGGTCTTTCTGGAGACCCTGAAACTATCTCTGGAGCTGAGAAACTGCTGCGGTGAAGGTTAGCTTGGACATAGTCCATTCCACATTGGTCTGCTTTTGGAACTTCCTGCATCATCTAGATAACCACTGGTGAGCACGTCGAACAAAAGCTGTGGTATCAGCAGATTCCTATTCATAACTATCGTTGGGCTAATGGAACGACTCTCAGTGCGCAGAATATTGTTGAAGATGGGCATAGGAATCCTAAATTAGGATGGGAAACTAAATATAGGCTGTTATTTCCTAACAGGAGGGACTAGCCTATGGGTAGGGGTCACAGGTACAGCAGTTTCCAAAGGTTCAAGAGGCCGCAGCAGGCACTTCACTAATCTGAAAACGTTCTAGCATCCAACTTCTTTAAAGCATCATTGCGACCCATGTTAATCAGGAGCTCACGCAAGGGCTCATTGCCGTCAATCACCTCATCACTGCGCTTCGGTGTTTCAGTAGCAATCGCAGCTGGTGTCCCTGGACAGCCAATGTTTTGGCAGCACCGGCCGCCCTGAAAACCCTGGTTCAAGCAATCCCGGAAGCAGTCCCCATCGTTGCCCATGGAACATGAGCTGCGGTTGTTGCACTGAGCGGAGACTAGGGTGGCGCTCAGCGGGATGGTAGCGAGTATGTTGGTGGAACGCATTGTATTTAATATAGTGTTAGTCTGGTAGGAGATAAAGAGACTTAGAAGATGCACCTTGATTGCTTCTGAGAGGGTGAGCTTAGTAGAGTATATTCGCTGCTTATCTTTATCAGGTGAGAATGCTGTGCGTGGTTGCAGACTTGATGTGCTGCCTTTATTATACAACTCCATATCCCTTCAACTGTCGGCAAGTGTTGAATTGGAAATTAAGGATTCAGCACTGCCAGCTTGACAGAATCAGACCGTACATCAGATTCCGGATTGCATATGATTTACTATCGGTAAAGATCTCGGAAGACAGTAGTATTGACCTTTGCGATAGATGCTTACCTCCAGCTGTTTAGGGTAGAAATACATGTATTTTTATCTTCAATCCTTCAGGTAACTGCTGTCACAGCCAGACGCTACCGACACAAACGGTTGGAGAAAAAGTAGCTCAAATTAGAGTTTTGTGGAAATATAATACCACTAGGCCAAAAAGGCTTACATATCCATAATCTTTTTAACTAAATATTGTAACAAGTTTACGCATTTCCCGGTCCAAGCATCTTGGCAATTGTGACAAGCGGCGTGACACACTCCTCTCTTATGAATGGCCAGTTTTTCTGGGCTGCCAAGGAACCACACCATAAGGAGTAAAATAGGTATAGCTTGTGAATTGATGCTTAAAGGGAGGAGAGGTACGGCGATATCAGTATCTCTTCATGCTCTATTGCCCACTGATTACTCGCACATATCTGGTTAGAATAGAAAAAGGATGCAGCTGCCGCCGCCATTCTCGCGCTACCTTTCTTCGCTCCGCGCATTGAACCAGCGCGTACAAGAGAGGGCGGCTTCTGAGCAACATAAAAAAAGACTTTCTAGCCGATTGAGCGATGTGTTCTTACGAACATGGCATCTAGGGTTCACAGCTTTTGGAGGGCCGCCGGTCCATTTCCAGATCTTTCACGAAAAGTTTGTCGAGGGCAAAGGAGGACAGGAGAAATGGGCGGATGAGCAAACAGTTAGTGCGGAACCCAGCGAAGATGGGTACAATAGGCTGATCGGAATGACCTTGTAGTACCAAGAACTATTTGCCATCTGTCAAGCTCTTCCCGGGCCTGGAAGCACGAAGATGCTTTTCTGCTTGACTTTACTGCATGCAGGCTTCATTCCAGCTGTATTTGCTTTCCTTATATGGAGGTGAGTTCTCGACATTATTCTGTCTTCCACGCATCATTCGAGGCGACGCGCAACGAACGGCGCAGCTAATCTCTAGTCTAGTCTTCCCGGAGCAGTTGGCATGTATGCACTCTCCCTCGGTGTACAGAATATCAACGATGTTCTGCCGGAAATTGCATATGCATTCCTTTCTGGCCTCAATGCTTCCACTGTGGGAATTATTGCCCTGGCAGCCGTCCAGCTAGCAGAAAAGGCAATAAAGGACAAGCTTACCCGCATTCTAGTCATCTTCGGCGCTTGTGCCGGCCTGTGCTACAATGCTCTTTGGTACTTTCCGCTTCTCATGGTTCTTGGTGGTCTGTCAGTCGTCACATGGGACGGTTGGATGAGCCAGTATATCCGTAAAACCAGTGCTAAATGGAGACGACGAAACAGCCACCCCGAAGAGGCAAGGCAGGAAAATGGCGTTCATAATGAAGTGGAGCTTCAAGAGCAACAAGATCGCCAGACTCGCAGCACTCCTTCTAATCAAGGCACCGTACGGTCACGGAAGTCTGGACAGGCAGCATCTCTCCCAGAAACTGCTTCTGATGCGCAAACGGAGTCGTTGGAAGTCAGCGCTTCTCATGATCATATCATCCGGATCCGTGTCGGTATCACGGTCTGCGTCGTCTTCTTTGGTACGTTCCTCCTTTGCGCTCATCCTCCAGCTTTTGATATCTAGCCATGAGCCTTACTGACCACCATCTCAGCCTCCTTTATTGCAATCCTGGTAGCAAGAGGGGTCATCAATCACCCACCACTTGCCTTGGACTTGTTTGCCAACATGTATCTGGCCGGAACAATTATCTTCGGAGGAGGCCCCGTGGTGATTCCTCTTCTGCGTTCTTACGTTGTTGATCCTGGCTGGGTATCCGGCAGAGATTTCCTGATTGGCCTGGCTCTTATTCAAGCATTCCCTGGCCCCAACTTCAATTTTGCGGTCTTCCTTGGAGCCCTCGCGCTTCAGAAGTCCCAGTTCCCGACTGTATTTGGCGCTTTCCTTGGCTACATCGGCATCTTCCTGCCCGGTATCACATTAGCAGTCGCTGTGCAGAGTTTCTGGAGAGTGCTCCGTAAGAGAAAGTGGGTTGTCGACTGGCTTAGAGGAGTCAATGCTGCTGCCGTGGGCCTGGTCTTCACTGCTGTATACAGGCTGTGGGAGATTGGATATTTGACACCCCAGGCCAGTAATGGTCAGAGTCTTGCTCTTGAGCCATGGTGGGTCGTTGTTGCAACAGTTACCTATGCGGAGCACGCTTGGTTCAAGGTGCCTCCAGCGATCGCGATCATCATTGGCGGTATTTTGGGTCTCTGCTGGTATGGTGCTGTTGGTCGTTAACTCAGCTTTGCCTAAAGATCAAAATGGAATATAATAGTATAGCGCGAATATGGGTACGAAGAAAGCCGAGAGGGACGGATAAAAGTAGTCTTCGCATATTCTTTGTTTGATACAAGGTGAATCATTCCAGTGTGATATTACTCTACGCAATTGAGTGTTCTTGGTCAGAACTCACAAGCCTTTTGGATTTGCTGTCTGCTCTAGATTTTTGAGACACAGTAATGCATATGGCATCCTACAACCAGGGTGGAGCAACCAAAGCAACGGCTACAAGGCGTTTAATTGGACCCAATGTTCGTCCCTCCCTTGTCTCAATCTTCAGGCGTAGGCCTACGTCAGCGAATGTACTCTGGACGAGCCCTTGACATAGTGTATCTCCTAACAGTGTCCTGCCTCCTTCGATGCGAGTTTGGTTCCCTCGTGGTGTGACTGAAGCGCGAGTCCCCCGCTGATCTTCTTTGTCACAGCCCTGATTCCTTCCTCGATGATATCAGGATCATTCATAGACATCCAGGGGATGCAGCCATTATGATGACGCAATTCTGCATCGAGGAGGTATAGGCCTAGTCCGGGCTGCTTTGACACTCGGGTCACTTGTTGTTGGAGGTCACCCATGTTCTTTAAATGCTTCGCATGTTTTCGCAAGAAGCGGGACTCAATCGCGTTCAGTAAGGCGGTATCTTGGCATTTCTTTGCCAAAGTACACAACTTTTCCAAGTCCACGAAAAGCGTTCTCTGGACATTGAAGGCCTCCCGACAAGGGCCAACAGGCTCGACGGGTGAATCAGGCCATTCGCATTTCGGCGCCTCAATGTTTGTTGGCTTACACCGTCCTCCGCGGCTGATTAGATATTTCTCTAGCCATTGCATATCGATCAAGCACTCCTTAGCGCTCCTTTCCCAGAGCCTGATTGGCGAGATGCAGTCAATAATCCAGTCTCGTAGGCCACACTCCCAACCTAGGGAGGAATTATTAGGTGACATACATGGCAAATCCGTGCAGAGCAACGTTGGCTCGCGAACAGTCTGCTGCGAGCTTTCGATAAAAGATCCAGCTCCTCAATTCTTCATGAATATGGCCTCTAACAGACTGTGAAATATAAGCCTTGGGTTTTCAGAATGGAAGTGGAATGATAGTAATCTAGGATCTTTCAATGGACACGGATTTACCTCTTCTAGCTCGTTCGTAAATGTAGATGGCCGTAGCCATTGATCAAGGTCATGGCCCGAGACTTCAGAGATGATCGCCCTAGCTTGTTCAGACATGACTGTTGGGGTGAAGAAGTTTGTCGGTTCTATTCTAGATGCAATGCTTCGAGAATACCCAAAAGCCTGAACATCTTCAGTACAAGACGGAAATGTGGGAAGCATTGCAGTCTTGATATATGTCCCGTCACGGAAATGTACCCCCGAATCATCATCATGAC
Organism: Aspergillus udagawae; assembly: GCF_001078395.1. Taxonomy (NCBI): domain Eukaryota; kingdom Fungi; phylum Ascomycota; class Eurotiomycetes; order Eurotiales; family Aspergillaceae; genus Aspergillus; species Aspergillus udagawae. The sequence continues at coordinate 971,844 of NW_025091270.1, forward strand.
ATATAGTCCACGTATCGTGAGTATATATCATCTACAATACTTGCCGGCCATAATTAGGGAGTTGGAAAGCTCTAGTGAGGATGGCTCACAGCTAAAAGAGCCATCACAGTAACGTAACCGTTCCGTGAGAATGGTTGGCTGAACTCTGAAGCCGCTCAATTCAATGCCATTCTTTTCCAACCCGAAGAACGGACATCATCTCCATTTGTAGAGAGCAGCAAGAGAAGAAGGACATGTCGGAATTCGACTCCGGTATTCGGTTTCAGTGATGCAATAAGGTGCAAGCATTGAAACAGAGAATGCTAAACGTCGCGTACGAGTATGCATTCCCATCAACTTTGCAGTAGCGCCTGGTCTGAATTGACCCCATTCTCTATATTCAGTTTTCTTTAGAGATCGCTTTTTGGTTCAGGATCAACCATATAACATCCCGTAGGGCGAACTCCTTCTGACTTATGAATATCCTTCAGCTGCACTCTTTGTTTGGTCATTCTTAAGCTTATGATGCATTGCTACCTGAATCAACTTACTGCGCGGGTCCAGCAGTTCAAAGTCAATTCAGCACATCAAGCTTGACGCTTGCTTCAGAAACTCAAATGAGCTTAGCTGGTTGCTCTTCTCTAAGATCTAAATCAGCATAGAGCTTGACGCCATCAAGATACCCCTCCCGATATCAGCAATGACCGTGGTAACGAGGTAGCAGTCGATAATGAGCAGTTGTGTCTGCCTCCTGCAGCGGATCAGTATGATGTTGAAAACAAATTGCACGACCTCTCTACTCCATACTATCCTACTACGCTAGAAATGGGTGTTTACCTTATCACTTAACTATCATTCTTCGTATGATGTCACAGCACCATTGAATTGGAATAAGGGCGGTGAAATACGGCAGTATCAAACAAACAACCATAAGGCTTTTTAACTATCATGTTTTGGAGCCCCCCCAAGATTCCCTCCGTGCACTTAATATCTGTTACATCTTCTTGTCTCGCAGCGGCACGACCGCTTACTTACCTCTGATTGATGACCTCCAATAGGCAGGATGCTCTACAATGCCCTAATTCGGACCCATCACATCACATCTCGTAAAAAAGTGTCCGCCTTAAAACGAGCAGCTGACACGCACAACTGTTCCGTGCTTCTCCGCTATGGCGGATGTCCAGGCATCATGTATGTTGAATCCCGGGATATGAAGTCTGTGGAGTCGTGGGTCGATGTGGTGCGGAACCTGCGCTACAAGGATTTCCAGCTTGTTAGCCGACCAGGAGTGGTAACAAGAGATGATCAAGCCGGAGATTCCAAGCCAGACAGACGTTCTCAGAGCTCAGATATTCCAAATTTACCGCACGTAGGGCTATCTGAAGTTGAGTCCGTCAAGGAATTTGGGAGTATTATGGAACAGCGAGGTGTTTGGCAGTGGTGGAGAAAGGGAATGGGTTACTTGAGCTGAGTGGTGATGATTGATCTTGAGCGCTAGATCTTGTCTCATGGCGCGCAGCTCCCAATTGTTGTTGAACTGCTGTCATGTGCCACAATTGGTTCTTGCAGCGCATTTTGCGGTGATATCCTCCTTGCGGCTGGTGGTCACGGATACTCCTGCTCTCGCAGCGTTATAATGCCCTAGGATGCACAACAATTTGGCAGCAGTGAGGCTTGACTGTCAATCCTAATACCAATCCTCTAGAACTGTCGAGTCTGCTTGCCATATAGGGATCTCGTCGACATGCTCCGCTTCAAAGCAACAAGTCTCCCGCGGTTTCGCATCCCGTTCAGGCAGTGCACTTGTTTAGAAGTTTATATTCAAATGGTTTCGCCCATACCCGACTCTTGCCCTGCCTACAGAGCCAGTGACTTCGACTTTTAGCTCACTTCATAGGAACAGGCAGTCCACAAGATGGTCAACAGGAGTCGTATGGCCTCTGCAACTGAAAACTCCATGATACACAAGGCTATGATATACTAAACCGTATTAATCCACATATTACTATATGCTGTCCGTCTTGCAAGCATCCACTCACTCGTAGTTTCAGATGGCGTTTTATGCCACCCGGTCGTTTCGAGCAGCCGAGCAAGATTGTGGTCACTACGTTTATGCACATAGCAGTGTATGAAGTCCCTAGCTGACAGCTTTTTGCGTTCAGCCGGTGGTTTATTTGTTTTGGCCCTTTTTGAAGGGCACAGCAATTCAAATTGTCTAAAGCGCTTATTGGTAGCGGTAACCATCGAAGAATTGACTTCACAAGAAAGAACCAAACGCCCATTAACTGATGATATACATTGGATGATGATCGATCAATGTAATACAGCAAGTTGGCATTGCGCATGCCTGACCTTGAACGCCGTTCCATATGCCGCGAATGGAATACTATGGCTAGAGGAGTATCAGTAAAGGCTAAGGAGACGGTCCTAGTGAGGCTTCTGTATTGGAGGCCAATCGGGAGCAGGGTAACTCAGTAGTCTACAAATGTCCTACAGAATCCAGATTAGCGAAATTCTGTAGGAACCATGCGAATCTTTGCGCAAACCTTTCGTCTTTGACGGAAGTCTTGGTAGAGTGACTTCCATACCTCCCGATCACGACACCCCCTCTCTTGCAGTGTGCCGGGTTTATAGTCACACTTGGGTAGAATCTCGGCTAGCAGCTTCTGATTTGAAAGCACCCAGGGCTTTGGTAAAGGCCAGTCAGAGAAGTGCACAAGCTTGGCTTCTGCGAGGACCTTGTCAGGATCCCAAGTCTCATAGTCATTTCCAAAGAAATTCCGGTGATCTTTTTTCCGGAACTCGCCGGTGACTAGGCCGTACTGCCGATGCGGAAGGACCAAGGCCGAATCTGCATAGCGATTATTTAACAGCTCCATGTCATATCTATGTGTCTCATTCGAATCAACTTCTACTTGACCGTGGAGAGCTGGCTGAGCACTCTCCATGAGGGCTTTGAATTCGCGATAAGAAGGTTCAATCACGATCAGCAGGGACGATAGTTGCTTTGTATCCGGGAGCGCCCAGTAAGCTCGAGGCATAGCCGCTTTGGCCGGTGGGAGGAAGAAGAGCTCGTCCATTTTCTGGAGAATGGTAACGTCGGAATCAATGTGTATGACGCGATCGTATTCTGTCTCGCCGAAGGCGAGCAATTTCACGATGCTCTTATCCCAGGATTCGCCAGAGCCTGTGTCGATTGTTATCAGAGTTAGCGCCAGCTCTGCTTTTGAAGAACAGCCGAACTGTGACTTCTGAACCCGGATACACGTACCTCCACCAGCCTTGATCATTTCCGAACTGATAGGTACCAGCAACGCCTTGTACTTCTCCTTGGCGAGCTCTAGCAACTGGCTGTCCCTGTCACGATCATCTGCAACGAACATATCCCAGTCTTCAGGATAGAAGAGAATTCTGTCCGCTCGGCTACCTAACCGCTCCAGAGCTTCAAACACCATCACGGCGTTACACAGATATGTGCTCGACGTCGCATACTGACTGTAGGCGTAACGCGACCAATCGACTTTGTCATAGTCGATATGCGAAACAGGAGCAGGCGAAGGGGCTTCACGGCGAAACCAAAGTATCAGAATGATGAAGGCTGCGAAGAAAATCCAGGTCCGAATGTGTCTTAGTTGCCGCTTAGCAATCGCAAGACATGGCTCGTCAGGGATATCGAAGAAATCCGCTTCTGAAGACCCAGAACCCCTGCGGTAGGGAAGAACGGAGGCCTTTTTGTTTCCCATTGATCATGAATTGCCGAATAGTGAGAGCCAGGGAACCATTCTGGTGTTGTCAGCGCGCATGGCTCAATTACGGACAGGTAATCACTCATCATGGCCTTAAAAAGAGATATGCGGACTGGACCGTCACCTGTCCCCGTGCACGTGACGAACCTCCAACTGCGTGTCAAGATGTGACTCGTGTGTTTCCTTTCTGTGTTTTTCAGATTTCGATTGAATTTTGCTCTGGAGTTCTATACATCAAGCATATAACAGGTCTTCAATTTGCAGGTTCAAATGAGGAACAACCACCCCACAGGTGCCTTGCCTACGTGCTATGGTGGAGAGTTGAATGAATAGCTTCAACCATCCACTATAATATACTAAATCAGGCAGTTGGTCGGATCGTACCATAGGTGATGTACTTGTGCTCTAGGTCAAACGCGATTTCTCTCTTTTTATCTGGAAAATAATATATCATTAAGTATAGCCTAGCTTTGCTTGAATCTCTTTCTCATCGAGAGAACCGTTCTCTCCGACATAGTTCTGAAGAGCCTCAAGGGTCATCAATCGGCGAGGTGCCTTCCGTCCTGTTAAGAGCTCGAACTGCGCGACTGCTTGTTCTGAGACTAACTCCAGCCCTCCGACCAGTATCCACGGCCTTCCAGTTTCACTTCGGAACCGGCGCATTTGCCGCAGCAGGGGCGTATCCAAGGGTTTGTATGCAAACTGCGTCAACGAAGATTGATCAGCTAGGTTTCTTCAGGACCAAATGCGGTGAAAGTTGCTCACCTCCAAAATCACGCCGCCGGTTGGACTTTCGAGCCACTGCGTCGGCATTTCGAAGTTGGCTGGAGGTTCGTCTCTGTCAGGATCCGCTGGCACGCACGAGGCAATTAAGCATGGGGGGCAGGCATCCAATGGCCATTCATCTTGGAGTGACGTTAACACCCGTACTACTTGGGTTGAGCCCACCTGCGACGCAGCCCAAGAATTGAAATGGCGTGCGACACTCTCCGCACGCGATAAGGTTCGGTTATATATAAAGATTTTCCGGCAACCCAGCCGAAGCATAGCATAAATCGCGGCCCGAGCCATGCCACCGGCTCCAATAACCAGGCCTGTTGATTTTAAAGGGCTGATCGTATTACGAGGAGACAGGTGACGACTGATACAAGTCATAATACTCACCCAGTCTGTGTTTTCTCCATACCATCCCAGAACAGGCCCGGCCTGGTTACGGCGGCTGGCTTGCTCTTGTAAGGGAAACATCGTCCCATCAGCTCGTGCACGCAGAGGCATAATGGTATTGACAGCCCCGATAGCTTCAGCATGTCTGCTTTTAGATGCGAGCTTCTGAAAGACCTGCACTCTCCACGGCTGCACAATACTCGCACCCCCGAAATGCGGATCACGGCCCAGCCGATCAAGCGCCGCAAGAGAAGGAGATTCGGGGATGCTATACGTGTGCCTCATGCCGCAATGCCGAAAAGCAGCATTGTGCATGGCAGGTGATAGACTGTACGCCACGTTCCCTCCAAGGATGTAGAATTGCAGGGGGTCTAGCGTATAGCTCTGGAACAAGGCTTGAATGGCGTCTCGTGAAGTAATAAGGGGATCCCTGCCATTGTCTGTGCGACGCTTGATAGCCGGATGGGTCACGGAGGTCAATATCGAATTGAACACCTGCGAGGTCCTCCCAAGACTGCCAATGTTGTAGGCAATCACCGGGGGGTGTGAACCAGGTAGGGATTGGATTTTGTTGATAAATTTGCCCACAGCTGCATTGTCCTCGCGCTCAGTGGCCACTCGAAGAATACGCACGATTTGGCAACCAAGCTTTTCTGCTTCGAGATACAGGGAAAGGCATTCCCCGTCCTCCCACGTCATGCAGGAGGACGGCTCGAAAAGGTAATGGCCGATAATCTTTGTTCTACCTCTGTTGCAGATCACCTGGTTCAACAAAGATTGATTTTGGCCCAGATCGACTGCTAAATACTCCACCGCCAGCCTTAAGCCATGCTCTAAGATGTTGAAATACAGCTCTGAGATCTGCGCCGATGTAAGGTCACCGCTGCCAATTCCGGATGCTGTTGTATCAACGGAGAGTATGATGGGTGTCCGGGCATTCCTCCGAAGCAAAGAAACTTGCTTGCTGATGGTGCTCGCCATGGTTGAGCCCCAGCGGTCGACGCAGAGCTCAATAGCATCTCCACCAGATTCAAGTTCTGCCAAATCGACGACCCCCTCAATTATATCAGAGGAGCGAACAAAGATTGCATGAGTAAATGATCGAAGTTCCGGGGGGGTCTCCAACAGTACGAAAGGTGAGTCGTAGCCAGGTTGGTCCACCTCTGCGCCGGTGACAAAACGTACGAAGCGGGTGAAGTCCTCCTTCGCCTCTCTGAGTTTGAAGGAGTAATTAACAGATCGGCGATCAGATGGCTCTCCGTCGGCTTGAGCCTCCACACTGGACCGATCTTCTATGTTATAATACTCGAAATTTGAGCAAGTTCTGTGCAGAGGGTCCCCCTCACACAACAGCTTAACAGCCTGATGCTCTAAACCTAGCAAACTTTGGATCCGATCCATGTCGCGAACAAGGTACACGATTGGGTTCTTCGCCAAATACAAACGAAGGTGCTCCTGAATTGGCCGAGTGAGGCTACCAAGACCGCACTCAATGACACACTGCGATTGATGGTTGTCGAGCATCTTCTTGAGAACATCGATATCACGACGTTGAAATTCATGACTGCCATGGCGCTTGAGGTACTCATGCCGCGTGAGCCCAGTAACTTCCTTGAAGTAATGATCCTCTGTAATGAAACGGCGTTTGAGAGCAGTGGCAGCAACGAAGCCGAGAGAGCGCTTTCCGCATCCTCGAATGCCAACTAGCACTAAGGAGGCATCGCGATCGAATCTCCGGGGAGTATTGACGCTCGAACTTGGGGGCATCATCACTACGGACGGTGGTATATGTACTGTTTTAGAAGCGATTCCAAGAATTTTTGTCCCAATTTAACCGATGTTGTTTACTTTTAGGAGCGCCATCTCTCCATAAATTGAATTGTCAATGACCTGCACTGCTGAAAACTTGGTATTCCAAGTATAACGAGGTGAAAAATAACAGTGCGTGGTTGGAGGTAAGGAAATCAAGAGGTTCTTTGGCGATAAGACGATGGAAATCTCTCAGTTAACATGCCGGGAGTGGTAGTTTCATGACTTCGCAGCTGATAAAGGCGTGGAGATCGAAAACGGACGAGAGATGAGGAAGTAGGGTAAGAAACATATTAGTAGCCTGATAGCTGAGACTAAGAGGTGCCTCAGTATGAAAGATCGCTGTCCCGACTCAAATGAGGGCATCTGGGACGGACCATTTGCCGTTCATTTTCCCCAGAAGGTCAATCTGCCACGTCTCACCGCCTTTTGGAGACAGATGGCGGCAAAAGTTTTAGCCGAGTGTGGGGGGAAGGATAGTATCTCTGGGAAAGACCGATGTTGTTATCAATATTGCAAGCTGTTATTTCTAAAATTACCTTTACAAGCAAAGAGTGTTTTGATTATATGCATCCGGACGATGGCACCATTAACTCTATTGGTGATCCCTGCGGTTGATGTATGGGTCCATTAGGCTGTTAGGGTTATGTGCTTAACACTTTATCTAAGCCTCTGTGCAGGATTAGGTATCGTTACACATAGTACATCATGCCCTTTATCGCTCATCTTCAAGCTATTAAATAATTATTCTCTTACTATATAGGCTGTTGAACGCATATTGCACTACTCTTTCTACTACGCTAGAAGTGGTTGTCTAGAACCTTCTTAGTCAAGTGGTTTTAGTAGTCGTCGACGCAGTCTCTATATATAGAAAATAGTCTTCTCCAGATCGCAAGAGTTATTGTAAACAATATCTTGTAGTGAATTGGTCATAGCCCGAAAGAATTTCGAGACGGAGGTCAAAAATAACTACAAATATCAAGCGAATACACTAGGTGATACCGTAGACCTGCTCGCGCACCCACGGCGGAGCGTGGCACTAATCCAGTCAGTATTGACTGATCATCCCAGATCTCCGGAGAATATGGCCCGGGGGCTCAGAAAGGGGAGCTCAAGCTCGGTGCCTGTATTTATGACAAACCTCGTCGAGAATCCAGAGGGTAGCATTTGTTACCGCGCAGTCAAAAGTTAACTACATTTCTGCAGACAAACGTCTCTTGAACTGCTTGCTTTGAATATCAGGGCTTTTGTCAGAGAGCCGGTTTGCCAGGGCTCGGCTCAGGCAGTATCCATGCCGTTCGAAGAGGGAAACACCTCATGAACTAAGGTAACAAAGAACGTTTTTCAGAAGTTACACGAAGTACTCGAGCAGTTAAGAAGTACATTTATTCTATACGTGACTGGGTAATGAATAGTCTTCCCCGGATCTGCGCTGTGCTTCTTTCTGCAGACACTGAGTTAGACGTAAGTTCCTGCTTGTACATAGTTGCGATAGATTACTTACTTCGTCGACGTGATACCTTAGGTAGTCTCCCAGAAAACTGTTACAGATGCCCCTGTCTGTCGAGAACATAGTCTCAATATTTCTTCAGGCTTCCTACCTGACATAAATCTTTGAGAGCACCTGCCCAGTGCAGCTGAAGTTTGTTAGGTCTTCATCCTTCTCTCCTGTGCTCTTTCCAAACAGATTTCTGAGTGACTTCCAGTCGAGCCAATTGATTACTCCATTCCTTCTAGATAATGTGTTCACAGAGGCTTTAAAAATGGATGCCCCCTTAATGCTATTCTGTTTCTCTTTTCCTTTCTTCTCCCAAGTACCATTTTCCAAGTTCCCTTTAACTCTGATAACTCAATCTCATAATGTCTGGTTGGGCCATCTTCGAACGCATTTCCCAGAATTGTTGCATTCTCCTTTTCATAGAACGACTCATCCAACTCGCGATAGCCTTCGAAAAGCTGCGCCTTTCTCGGAGATCGATTCGTCAAAGAAACCCGGGAGGCTAAGGTACAGATGGGGGCGGTATTCGACTTAGTAACCTAGGGACGACCTGACAACGCGGATGACAAGGGGTGGGAGTGTACTAACTGCGGGAGTTCTGAGTAGATGTTTGCTTTGACTTGTGCTTGTAATTTTTGTATATACTGGATGTGGCACTTAGCTTAGGGCAGAGCGGCCGGTGGAGGTTTTTTGTTTTGGGGGGGGTGGGTTTAGTCACACCGGCGACGAGCTCACCCTTCTACGCAGAGTCGGTGACTAGTAGCCCTAGGCGAAGCTAAGATGAGCTCAGCTGTATTTCAATCCATGCGGCCAATCCCATCTCTCTTCTTTCTCAGATTGTTCCAAGCATAATGTTCAACCATATTGCCTGAGCATAACTGTAACTTCCAGCCGCAGCTAGCAACTTTGGATATGTATAACAGCAAGTAGTGGTCCCCGAGAATAGGCTGTGACTGGGATAATTCTGCTGTACGGAAGGGTGCAGGGTTACAGAATAAGGTTTAGAGTCATAACTGGGAGAGACGTGAGGTTGACAGGCACTGAGTGAAGCACCAGCGGGTATTCCAAAATGAATCAGATCTCTGATCTCATTTGTTAGCAACTACCTATACCAAATATAATTTGATCCGGGAGCAGTGGAAGCAACAGGCTCGATCCAATACTGCGCGACGAGTCAGTTGCGACGTTTCCGAATCCACATTCTATCTGGCCATTTGCTGGTTCCCAGATTTCTTATAACAGATAAATCAAAGGAGCGCGGCTGGTTGCCATTATCTGTATCTTCCCGAATGACCCTACGACTGCTGACGCGCAAACTTCTGGTATGCCAACCTGAAAAGCTTGAACCAGCTTCATCAAAGGATACCCTGAGCCACTTTCTGGTGGCCTGATGTGGACACTTCGAGCGAGTCTTCATACCTGAAGCTAGTGTTTCTGGGGACATTTCTTTGAACCTACAAAACGTATCCACGCGCAAAGTCCGAGTTTCTTCATCATACGAGAATGAAGTTTCGACTTCGGCCTTCATGAAAGGATGATCAGTGAAGGTGCAGTCGTGCCATAACCGGTCCTGACACTCCCTAGAGCCCATGTGAAACAGAACATTATTGAAGTAATATTGACGCCCATCATGCACTTGCTTGCTAGCATACTTGCATACTTCTATCAAGTTAATCTTATCAAGGAATGAGATTGTGAGGCAGGGGCATATTTCGACCTCGCCAGCATAAGCCATGCACTCATTTTGTCCATGGAGTGGTTGACATTCAAAACAATATGGCTTTCGGTAAGAGCGCCATGTCCATCGTGGATCTTGCCATGCTGAATGAGGGTGCAGACTCCAGCATGCACCGCAGTACTTCCAACGGCTATTCTCTAGTTGGTGGAGTAATTTGATTCGCGGCCGCTTTTCGGCGTTGGGACACAGCTTCTGTCGTTTTTCGGGTGGCAGGAGCTGAGCAAGCTGTAGATCGTGGGCCTGGAGAAAGGAATGGAAACAAGCAAAGAGATATTTGCAACTCAGCGAGAAGCAAACTTGGTCTGGCTCCGTAAGATATGTCAATATGACTCCCTCCACCTCGGGTGGAAGTTTCTGCACATTGAGGAATTGCGGTGGACGCTGTCGGAGGACATCTTGGAGAAGAGGCCAGCGTTTTGCCCTGGCATGTGAGAGAGTCATATTGGGTGTTTTGAAGTTGTTGCGAGAAAGTAATAGACGACAGTAGAGAAAATAACGGTGGAAAGAACCCAAAGAGATTCTATTCTCAATTCTACACATTCGTTACGTTTTTCGGCGTCATCAACTAGACAGCATCCACGGCTGACCGTATATCGCGTCCGTTGGTTCTCATGGACCGACACTACTCTCGGATAGAAGTGAGCAGGAAATAGAATCATCTGTATGATTGTATATGGTACCACCCCAGCTAATGACGGCATTAACAGACCTCATGCCAAGCCAACATCACTGGGTCTTCAAAGACTCTATCCCTCTTTGACGAGGTCGAGGACCAGCTTCTTGGACGTTGGTTGAGATATGAGGTTGTCGATGTAAGCGATCACTCAGAGTGGACGAAGTGGTTGGGTCTCTGCTACCGACTCGGGATGCCGGGGGGAGCTCGGCCCATGGTTACTGACCGACGAGTTGCTCTTGTACCTAGTACCACAGCTTCACAGGGTGACTAGAAAGTGAAAAGACTGAGAAGAATACAGCTCCTGCCTCTTATCAGCAGCCCAATAATGGCGACCTCTCAAATCTCGATTGTCGACTCAACTCGACAGTGCCAATACTTTTGGTCGGCCCGAGTCTGTCGGATTCCCTCCGTACTTGATTACGAAATCGGAGCCCATTTAGGTCCCACATAGTGGCAGATGCCACATCAAAGCACCGGTTTTCGGCAGTTCAACATTCAACCCTTTCATCAGGGAAGTCATGATTGGTGGAATCATTTCTCCCAATTTTGTAATGCTGCTGTTCGCTTCTATCTGCTCGGAAATGGGCAGGAATTCGGAGCTGGCGAGAGTCACTAGGCGTGTAATAATGCTCGAGGATCGAAACTTCGGGATGTCATACTCCGCGGAGGACTTGATCCACGTCGTTCAGTGAATCTGGATCATCATAATATGTATCTGCAGAGTATTGTGAGACTGCACTGTGATTGATTAATAATTAATTAGGAGTAGTTAACTAGATTGATTACTACTTGAGACATGGACCACACTGCACCGTTGATGCAGCCATTAGTTCCCTTCAATAGTTAGGACCAAGCCCTTGTGAGACGCTGAAGCGCAGATATTTGTAGGATTCAAGTCAATAATAATGGAATTGGTGCAATGATAATACTGATCATGATACTATAGGCTCCTTCTTCCCACATCCCGCCGTGGAGAACCGTGGAGAGCCAAATGTGGGGAGAAGCCGACGGAAACCAGCGCCCTCGTTTTGTCACATCCTGAGCCACTTGCCGAGCTCTTCCCGATCGCTTTGTCGCTAACACCCGTCCTCCTCTTCCTCGGAATGGGTCTCACTTCGGCCATCAGAGTCTTATCCTCGATCTGGAAGAGTCGATGTGTTGATAGGGTTATTGCAAGTGGCTATGGAAAAGTGTGGTCGGTTCCTGTCCACCCTTTCTCCCATGATACACAGCGTTTCACCTTCCGATTGCGCCTAAGAAGTTCGTTCCTTTACTATATCGAACGAAAATTGAGTGGTCAGTCACGACGAGGAGGGACAGACACGTTTGACCTCTTGTGCCGCGACTATCTGTTCCTAGGTTGATTCCTACTGCTTCCCTCTCGATTTCCGTCCGCCGACCCCTTCGTTCTTCTGGTCGTCTGCGCCCAGGGCTCTGTATCTCTTGTCCATTCCTCCACACCCTACATGGCGTGCAGATCTGCCCGTCATTGATTCCTCCTCGATGGAGGAAAGTCCAGATCCAAAAGTCCCTCGACGGAAGAGGGTTTCACGGGCTTGCGATAGGTGTCGGAGCAAAAAGGTTAGCTCATTTTATGTCCCATTTCTGGTCCCTCTACGCATCAGCCGTGCCTGTCCCTTGATCTTTAATCTTCCTACATAGTCAGACGCGGCGGGCTGTGACTGACACCGTTTTTGACATATAGGACAAATGCGATGGCCTTCGACCGTCTTGTTCCGCCTGCCGAGCCTCTGGCCAGGCATGTTCGTACGATCCACATGCGAAGAAACGTGGTCTGCCGGAGGGCTACGTTCGCGGTCTTGAGAAGCTTTGGGCTCTGTCGATCTGCAATATAGATGGCTTCGAAGATACTATGCTGGCCCTTTTGGGCACAACACCTGACTCTGCTGGCCGAAGGGATAAGCTTTTGACCTTGTGGATGGACGACAGTGCTTCAGAAACGTTGCACGAGTCCTGGAAAACCAGTCGCCTCTATGGCACGTTGGAGAAGATGTTGTCGCACTCCGATACGTCTTCATCGCATGGTTCGAGCAAGAGGCCACGGGACGAAAATGATACCGGCTCGTTAGATTCGACAAGCGAATGGGGTTTCAGACTTGACCGCAGTTCTACACCTTTGGCACAGGATGCGCCTCGGGTGGTAGGACTTCCCTCTTCCCAAAATGTCAAGAGACCTCGATTGTCACAGTCGGGTGACGGCGTGTCGGTACCGCAAGCCACTGGCAGAGTGCAACCTTTGAAACTTCCTCCTCAAACATCGCAGCTGTTGGACACATATTTCGCAGTCACTCATTCCTGGTTCCCGGTCGTGGCGAAGCATAATATCCTTCGAGCATCCTATCTTTACGCAAGCGCCCCTCTGTCCGTTGAGAGCATGTCACCTGGATCCGGTGACCACGCCGCACTGTGGGCAGTTCTCAGTTACACGATTTCTCACTCGCGAACCAATGCACGGGATGGGGCTTTCGGGGTTCTCGCCACAACAAAGGAGTATTACACCATCGCTCGAAGCCTGATACCTTCCGAAACGGCACGTTACGAGCTTGGGCATGTGCAGGCGCTTCTGTTGCTGACTTTGGTGAACATCGGGCTTGAAGATTGGACGGCCGCTTGGCTGCTAAGCGGTCAAGCGGTGCGCATGGCTATTTCCATGAATCTAGGCTCACTTGCAGACATAAGGCGCTCCGACGAGCTGCGGCAAGGTAAAGCTGTATATCTCGGCTGCTTCGTCGTTGACTCTTTACTTTCCTTTCGAATAGCACGGAGACCGTGCATGCACCCTCGAGATCTGACTACTGTCGGGTTGCTTGAAGAAGACGGCCTAGAAGAATGGAATTCTTGGGCTGACGTTCTGCCCGCCAAAGGAACTGCTCAGGGAAGGACACCTCGACGCGGCCCCCTTCTTGCCCTTAGCTGCTTCAACCGGCTGGTAGAGCTGGCTAGTGTTTTGAACAAAATAGCCCGTGACGCAGTTGGCGGGCCTAATGCTCATAAGTTTGCGCAACAACTGGTGCTCGAACTGAAACAATGGGACGATCGTCTGCCCCTTGGATGCCGTCTCATTGGACCTGAAAGTATCTATCCTGAACGGCACTCGTCTCTACTTCCACATCAGACCTATCTAGGGTTGACGTACGTTGCTACACTATTATGGTTGTATTTGCGTATTGCTCCTCAGGAGCTCGACTTGCATCGCTCTCAGCGGCCTGCCATCGAAGGTGCGAAGAAACTTCTATTCCGCGCCCTGCCTATGATTTCCCAACACCTGGAAAATTTTCCTACGTGCAGCCTTCCTCCTATCTTTGAGCTTTCTTTACGCACCATCGCCGAGCAAGCATCTGTTTTGCAAAGCAAGATCGAGTCTGACACGTTTCCTTTCGCGCGATGGGCGGAAGCGTTAATTCAACGAACTGAGGAACTCGGCTCTACATGGCCCCTCTACCGTTCACTGAACACAGCTATTGAAAAATCGTATCGCCTCAGAAACGTGCCGGGACATTCATTATCTTTCCAGCCGCCCTGTGAGGGCAGTTTTTCAAGAAACAGACATGCCTTGTCCAACGCTGTGTCCACGATTACCACCACAATGGGTGCAGCTCCAGGAACCCGAAATCCACCAGCTGTCAGCCGAACATACTCTGACATCCGAGGATTCCAGCCTGGTGCGAGCGATTCCGATAATACGTCCACCATACTCGGCATAAGCATCCCTGTAGACGCCCAATATATGACTCTCAAGGATTCGACAATGGATACTGGCGACCTTTCAATGCTGGATATATCCTTTCAGCAACAAATAGGAGGCGATTCTTCGATTTTTAGCAAATCCAATTCAGCAAATGGGCTAGAAGCGGCGTTGCTTCCATCAGCTCAAAGTCACCCTCACCCACCAACCCCGGATTCCTCAAGCTCTAATCCAACCATACCTGGCAAAGCCAACTCATCTATGACCGATGGTCAGACCGCACCCAGTGATATTGATGCTATTTTCAAAGACCTTGCATATCTGGACACTACCGATTGGGCTACAAGTCGTGAGGCAGGCTTGAAGGATTTTGGATTTCTTGATGACAGTACATTCCAGGCATTTTGTCATGATCCAGATCGTTTGGTCGGATCTCAGCCGCTGGTTCACCCGCCGTCTATTGCCGACATCTGGCCTCCCCCGGGATTTTTCCCGGAGACCTTCCAAGAATCTACCGACGACATGGAAAGTTAAACTTCACCAAGGTCCCTTCTTCAATAAGCAACGACGCCGTACTGGAAGTTCGCGCATTTGACTTGAACGAAGTTCCACATTCCCAGGCTCCTTGACTTCGCTGCTTTGATGTTATCAAGCCGGGGGAATGCCGACGGGAAATGATGATCCTTGAAGTTGGAAGCGATGTGTGTTCACATGATACCCAAATGTAAGTAGCAATGCTATGATGTTTTTTTTTAGACTTCATAACGAGCTAATTGATGCTTGTATAGTTGAATTCTTCGAATATTTGTATATAGTCATCAGATAGACGTCTCCTCTGTGACTGCTACTACGTGACACCTCGCTTCATATATCAGCGAATATCAATATTTTGGTAGTACGCTTAGTCAAGGAAAAGCGATTGACTATGATGTTTTCACGAATCTTGAATGGTCTGGCGGTGAACTTTTCAGTTCAGCAAATTTGGTTCAAAAAGGCAGCAAGCAGCGACTACATCAATATATCAACGGCAGATATACCTTTAGCAGCAGCGACCTGTGAAGCCAACGGCTCAAAATATCAATGTTCTTCCACGGCGGACTGATGTGCTTGTTGACCGATGGCACGATGTCGAAATCGGAGACACGCCTGGCTTGTATGCTTGATAGTAATGATCTCTGGAAGTGTCCAACGAGAATCGACTCTTACCTTTTATGAGCGTGTGGCCGGAGAATGTCCATAGTGAGGCAAAGAAGTAATACGCTCCAGAGTCAGGACCGTCTCCGCTTCACAGCTGGTGCTTCTGCTTGTGATGTCTCCACAAATGCTACCAAGGGCAAGGTATCTAGAGGATTTCGGCAATCCACAGGGCATGTCTTCATCGCTCAAGTCTACTAGTCTGCTGCTTTATGTTACCCCTCTGGAGTGAGATATGATGCTTTTGAAGGCTTGTGATTTGCTTCGCCTTCTGTCCAGGTGGGTTGCGATGGAGTGATCGAAAAGCGGAGTGACATCCGCAAGGTTGTGAAAAAGAGAGAGAGAGAAGTTGGGAGGTGGGTGGGGGTAAGGCAGAAGAGGGAAGAGAGAGAGAGACAGGCTGGCTTTTTGAATCCCTTCCCCACCTGAACATGAATGATATACAATTTTCGCTTCCCCTCAATACTTAATACAATTTTCGATCCAGATCATCCAATGTGACATCCCGAAGTCTGTTAGTTGTTGAGCTCGTCTGATGCTATGACTGGCAGGTCGACTGATGGCCCTAGAATTGTGAATAGAATGGCTACGAGGCGTTGGTCAGCCAAACCATCATGGAAGACTTTCGCCAAACCCCCGGCCTCCAATGATGGCATTGCAGGATCGAGGCGTTCGTGCATGGGTGGCACGTTTCTCTGTTAATATGGCCCAAGTGTCTTGGGACTCTCATTCGTATAAGTGGTATTAGAGGTGTAAGCATGATCCTCTCCATCTTCAAGACGAAGGGAGAACACAAGAACATATTACTATCGTTATCATGTTCGTATTCATCGTGGGTTTAACCTAGATATAAAGAGCCACCAGAACCACCCTCCCATCGCAATCTTTGATAATCAAAGCCAAACATCCAGGTATATAATGAATGATGAAACCAACCAGAAATATGGGGGGGGAAATGCCTCCGAACGCCACAAAGAATGCAAAGCTCTATTAACATATATGCTGGGTATAAGTAATTCGGATCAGCATCTGGCGATGCCCATCCAGCTGAATTGGCTCAAGGCATGCTCCAGTATGCCCAAGCTAGAATGTCACCTTCGCCATCCAACGTTCCATATCACATGAGCAATGTCTCTGGCTGTGTTGACAGTATCAACAACCCTATCAAATATGCTGACGTTCGAGGTGTCTCCTTCATCCAGAAATTTACTCAAACTGGAGTTCGAACACTGATGTCCGTGAACCTCTTCTTCATCTTCAGGGTTCACAAACCACGGCCGATTCCCGTCTGTGACGCCTTGGCTCTGGCTCGGCTGCCAGCAGAAATCCACATGGTCATCCTCGCTGTCCAAAAAGAAGCTGAACGCCGGATCAGACGGTACGGAAGGTGTAGATGCGGCAGTCGATTTCGAAAAGTATCCTGTCCATCGCCCTATCATCGAGCCTGATGGCGGTTCTGGCGTGTCCCCTCGATACTTGAGGGTAGTCGGAGGGAGAGGAGCGATTATCTTGTTCTCGCTGCTGAAACTGCCACGCGGCGTACTTTTATGACTCCCAGACTCTTGTGGCGGGGACTGTCTCATCATGACGATACCGTCGTCCGACAAAACATCGTCTTCTGAAGCTACCGGCCACTCCTCCTCGTCATCGTCGTCGTCATCGTCGGCACCCTTGGCGTCGATAGCTATGCATTGCACTACCTCGTTATTGAAGTGAATACGGCGCCTCCCGCTAGGAGAGGCCACCCCAGACGACTCTTTTGTAGTAGAGGCATAACTGAGCGGAACGTATGGACGATTGGCTGACGACGTATTCAGGCGAGGTCCAAGTTCGGGCCTTGAGACAGAAGGCCAAGTCCGATAAGAAGCAGCCTCTTGCGCCTTTAAGATAGCGCCTGCGTGTTGCAGGAGGGTGTGCTGAGACAGCGATCGTTGCAAGATAGTCTCCGACGCTGTCCTTTTCTTCAAGATCGGCTTCCTGTCCGCATACATCGAGGGGGTTTCGAGGCAGCTCGGAGGCGGGGAGATACTCGGCGACGCTTTTGTAAACTTGGCGCAGGACTTCAACGGACCATACAGCCATGTTACATCGCAATCTTTCAACCTGGTAACCTTGTTAGAATACATAGACACAACTTTAACATCAGGTCTGCCGTGGTTTTGGAAGCGAGATCATGATGTACTGACCAATTGAGGGTCTCGGGCGACACCGTTCCCAAGTTATTCTTCAGCTTTGCCCAAGTCCGCCACGAGGCATTCTCTAATCTCGCGCCATTGCTGTAAATGTCTCTGCGGCAAACGACATATTTCCAAGAAGCCCAAATATCTTCCTCTTTCCACTCATGGGAGAGATAATCGACATGCCTGGTCGGCTCCTCTTCAACCGAAGTATCATCAGCGGCCGGTGCATGTACATGCAAACAAGGGGGGTCCGTGAGAAATGACTCCGAGGCCTGGTCCGAGGCAACAGCTGATACAGGCTCGTCCAAGTCGTTGAAGTGGCTCGAATCATATGAAGGTAGGATGATCTCGTCGTCGCTATCGTTGCTCACAGAGAGAGACAAACTGCTGAGGGTTGCTGGAGTAGGAGGTAGCTGCTCCTCAGTTGTCGGTGCGAAGTGAGGTGAGGGAGCAACCGAGGACGGGGCAGAGGAAGTGATCGGACTAGGACAATCTCGCGGAGAGTAAGGGTGTGGGGGATTTTTGAACATGGCAATATCAGGTGAGTCCAAGTAATAAGTTTGGGCCATGGCGCATCGCTGGAGTTTCAGAGGAGACTGAGAGCGTTTTTCCCGCAAGACAGGTAGCACAGCAATCATCGTACTGAGGGTGGAGAGATCACAGTCATCAAAGGACTTCGGAATGAAGACAAACTGTGGAGGTGGGATGACGACTTATTAAAAGCTTCGATACAATTCAACGAGAAAATCCTGGTAGGAAAAAGGGAAACGGAAAAAGATAGAAAGGCAAACAGAAAAAAAAAAATAGTCAATTGAGGACGATCCGAGGGAGCAACGAAGCATATGCGAAGGAGGAACTTATACGTCGGAGAGGATTATCGATCATGAGAGATTCTGAAAACTCGAGGGACAACTAAGACGGTGAGATACTTTGAGAGTTTTGATGTTAACCACGTCAAAGACCTTTGGTTCTCATCCTTCTTTGCTTCGTGCCTCGCCTTCTTCAAACGAGAGCCTGGAATCCATCAGTGGGCACTGGGCAGGGGTCAAAGACGGATGAGTTTAGCTAGTACGGAGTACAAGAGTAAGGTAGTTATCGATAGGAAGTGGCGGGTTTTCTTTTCGAAAAAGGCAAAACAAGGAAGAGGTCATGGCGGAGGAAGTGGAGATGCTAATGTCTGATTGTGGTTTGCATGGTCCTTAGTCCCCTCTTTTCTATTTGTTTTGAGTTCGGTTTCGGAGTCTCGAACAGTGCTAATTAAGAGCTTTGTTTTCAACTTGAGTTCAGAGTGTAGATACGAGGGGAGGGGTACTAAAAGGAGGTTGATACGAGAGAGAGATAGTTGACGGACTGCTGAGCGTGTAATGTTGGCTATCTTGAGATACACAAATTATCACACAATAACTAATAGAGGATAAAGGTACCCGAAATGTACATGGATGTGTATGTCAGGATGAGAGTACATGAGTGAGAGAGGCAATTACGACATGAGTCTTTGATGCTTAGGTACGGAGTGGATACCTCTGGCAGAGTATCTAGTTTGCACGATAATGTCCAAAAGCACTCCAACACTGAAATCTAGGCAGGCTGAGCGTTTAACAAAGCACCACCATACCTAGGTACCTTAGTCAAGTGGGGAAAGACCAGCAGGCTCGCTCCATGATCTCATTGGGCGACCCTTGTCTTCCTTAGGTAATCTAAGTGGCTGCCAGAACTTTCATCTGCGTCCAAGTGGGGTTGTCCATCAGTTCTTAAGAGCTCCAGACCCTAGGAGTCGAGCGTTGGTGGGTCGAGATCCACGATAGACATGGAGGCGGCCGCCGCTGGACAAGTACTAAGGTAGATAACAGATTAATATTTAGCGCTAAATGAACTTAGAAGTAAATCTAAAGGTACCCAGGGAGATACCTAGTCCGTAGTGGCTCGCTGTTGGTCAACAATCTGCTCTGTGCACTCCATAAAATACCACGGACCTCCCATGCGGAGAGAAAGTAAAACAATGCGCAAAACGGTTCTGGAGAACGGTGTTATATCTATGATGTATCTACTCTTGACTCCTGAAGTGAAAGCTGAATCTCATTGTCGCAGATGAAATCAGATGGTTCGATCTAGTCGGGTGCAGCCTTGAAGTAATGCTAGGTTTAGACATAGATGTGGATAACAACAGAGGACTTTGTCACAGCAGGCATGATGATATTGATCCGCTACACAACGGTTTCTAGTCTCCTAACTCGCTTGTGCAGTTATTGTAACTCCCAAATGTCAAAGTGAGGCCGGAAATGGTGTTGATCGGCGAAAGGAGACGCACTTCCAATCTGTAATCGGCTACCAAAGCTACGGCTTGAGTAGCGTCTGTACTTTGTAGTGCACAGAGTTAATACGATGATTCGCCGGAATGCTGTCGGAGTATGACGGGACGTTTTCCCGAGGAATGCCAAGGAGATAGGATATTCATACAAATATAGTTCATAGGTACTACTATACTTACTTAGACATTGTTAACTTTGCCTCTGCATAGAAGGCCGCCGATTAACATAGGGATGAATGACCATGAGTGTATGGTACAGGCAAGTGGACTCAGGGACTAAAGTCGAAATACTTTCGAAGTCTGAGAGACAGATAACGCAACTTGAACCATGTCTGCTGCATAAATTAGACCGGAAATCCTAGCTATCCAATGGTCGATTTACATTGGAGAGCATGGTCGGAAACCTGCAGGAGGTCTATCTGTCTTTGTACACTTCAGTGGACTGAACTGTCCCTCCCTACGCAATTTGTGAATGTCACTTCATCTCCTCCCCTGTCAAGTCTATCGGATTCTATCGGAGCCGTCAAATTCTGTTTCCAACGCCTTTCCGGAGACAGTCTGCTGAATCGTGAGTTATGCTATTAACAAGCAGCTTGGCCCCATTTCTTCTGGTCTCAATGGGCTGTCATGTCATATCTTGTCCAACTGTCCGTAGCGCAGCGCCACTAGCTTGGTGATCGGGGCTTTCTTGTGCCACACCCGGGTAGAAGGATCTGTGCACACCTTCCGCCACGATGCAGCATGCCATAGATACGCCTCGATGCAATAATGATAGCATACAATAGACGGAAAGCATATGATTCGGCGGGTTGCAGCTCCAAGCTATGCGAAGCTAGATTCTTTCACCCTATCAGTTCCTGGTCGCCAAATCTAGCTTACCAATTGGTTTGGTTATTGCCAGGTCAGCGATTGATTGTTTATGAGAAGAATTGGTGTAGTTAAAAAGGAAGCTCGGTGACAGCAGTCCAATTCTGTTTTCTCGTATATCTAAGATGTCTGAATGGAGATCAGGCCTTTGAACGAGAATCGTCTAGATCTCTTATCAGCACTGCAATGGCAATTTTGGATTTGTATTATTATTTGGGGATTCCGCCTATCAGTCCTAGAGCTTTTGATTGCCTTCTGAGCGCTACGCACATGGAATACCACGAAGCGATTCGTCAATTACCACCTCACCGTTGCGTTGGCGGAGACGTCATGACTATTTTAGATCCTTAGGAGGACGTTTCACCACTTGCGCCTCGCCATAACCATCCTGGTTCTATTTCACTAGACTCAATTCGGGCCTGATAAAATTATTCAACAATCAGCGTACTGTACCACTAAGCGGCAACTCATTATTCTTATCTGACCTGCTCCTGTCCTAGTTTCCTTGAGATAGAAGTCGTCAATGGGTAAATCAAACCATAAACCAAGGTAATCTGCTTATTCGTCCTAAATTACTAAGGTAGGAATATTTATCTTTACGATTTACCAGGGGTGCTATTAGCAGAACTCCATATATGATTCGACGAAGCGACTCAATGCCTACTAACCTTACTTACCATGAGCGAGCGCCTGTGCTCATGGATAACATCCAGTAAATCTTCCGCCCACAACCATTGCGTGCGTGGGGTCGTCCATTGGTTGTCATGCTGCCATATCTATCTATGGCGTACCTCCCTATCTGAAAAGGAACGCAAGCGTTGGCCACTGCAAGGGTTCAAGCGCGCGGGGGTACATTACTAGATTACTGTGGCAATGGACACTGTGGAACCCCCACTTGCTTGCAGAACCGCACAGCGAGGGGGGCGGGGGGGTTAAGAGGAGATAGACTGGAATACTGCAAGTCTCATAAGTTGAATTAGTCGAATACTCTGATGCGCGAGTCACTTCACCAGCTAGATAGTGCTTGTTTCAGAGCAGACTATTATAATGATGTCACATGACCGTAGCTCAGACAAGTGTCTAGCCATTAGCGGTTAGGCTCCATGGCCCCGCGCTCCATTGTATCAATATCCATCATTGCAGTTGTTCTGTACACCTAACACCTGAGCTTAGATTTCGGAAACCGATATTAAGATGGCTGAGGTAGCGCAAAATTCTCCTGCAGAGGTTCAGGCCAAACAAGTTGTCTATTGTGGTGGTAAGTCCCATGGCCCTCGATCCGATTTGAATATCCCTGTTCGGTCCGTTTCCTACAATTGCAAAACTGAACCTCGCAATCTCTAGTCTGCACACTGCCTCCAGAGGTACGGGCATTTAGCCTTCCTATCAGCACGTCCACCTGAATTTCCGTTGTTTGCCGTATCGAAGCAGGGCGCAGGCAGCAATAATAAAGATAATTGCAGCATATTAACTCGAAAGTGTTCCAGTACTGTGAATTCGGCGGTACCGCAAAGAAGTGCGAAGAATGGTTGAAGGATAATCATGCAGATTTATATCAGCGGTTATACTCGGAAGGTATGCTTGTCCATCTTTTTCGCCTATCAAGCAGTAGTGAGAGGCTAACTGAGATTCCTGGTGTAGAAGCCCTCAGCTCCAATCTGTCCGAGCTTTCAGTATCCGTTCGGGAGCGTGCAGCCAAAGACGCCGCCAAGAAGGAAGCGAAAGCTGCTGCTGCTGAAGCACGTGATGCAGAGCGGAAGGCAGCGAGCAAGGTTCAGATCAAGCGGGTTGAGCGCAACAAACGTAAACATGTCACCGTTATCACGGGGTTGGAAGTACATGGTCTGGAAAACAAGAAAGTCGCAAAGGAATTGGGAAAGAAATTCGCTACTGGTTCCTCAGTGACTAAGTCACCCGCAGGGGTTGAGGAAATCACGGTGCAGGGTGACGTTAGTGAGGATGTTCAGGAGTGGCTTCTGGAAGTATATGGGAAGGAAATTCCCGAATCCAACATCGAGCTTGTCGAGGATAAGAAGAAGAAGACAAGCGGCTGAAACAATGACTTTGTGAAGCCGAACGTTCAATTCTGGGACCTTTTCTCCCCACATGTTGAGTATCCTGACAATATGAAATTCAAAACGACAATATGAGAGTGACGCGTGATCACTCCGAGCAAGACCATCTATCGCTGGCTGGCATGATCTTCCATCAGAGTTCATCAAGCTTTCTTAGGGGATCCGAACTAGCACGAGTTGTCATTGCATTGAATGTTGGAGACGTTGGTGTAGGGGTCGAATGGGACTTCCGATAACATCCCGAATGAGACTTGCTGCCAGAGTGATATCGAGAACATACTTCACCAGAAGTTGGCTTCGGTAGTTGGATGGATAGTGCAAAAGGGCGTCTGTCCCCCATTTCAGCTGGTACAGGACTTTCAAATCCAGGAACACAAGTTGCCGAGGATTTCTGGCTGATGAGAACGATAAAGAAAACCAGTACGGTAAGAGCAACAACAACCCAGAAGATTCGAAGCCGCCGACCAACTCGTGTCTGCCATTCCACCTCCCTTTTCTCCCAAAGATCGATTTGGTTGCGGATTGCTTCAAGTCTCTTTCCAAGTGCGTCGGCTTTCGTTTTCCCTGATCGCATACGCTGTTCTAGCCTTTCTATTTTCCGCATCTGGGGCTGGAAATCCTTCAGATCTCCAATCTGTCTCCGAACATCCCCATCTAACACAGATGTCTCCCGCTCAAAGTCATTGAATATTGTTGATGCGGAATCGGAGAGTTCCTGAAAAGATGCAAATGTTGAAGTGAGAGCAGCGATCTTCTCAAGCAAACTGTAGTATGTATAATCCAACCTGCGAGTAATATCTGTTGCGAGAGTGCCGATCGTAGACAGGGCGGATCGTAAGTACCTAAGCGATTTGCTTAAGTTAGATAGTTTGTCAATAAACGTTAGGAACGACCTTACTCCTCTCCCTGTTGTCTTCTAAACTTCACCAGCTCTAGATCCTCCAATGAGCGTACATCGTGTGCCGTTAGGGAATCAGTCCTCTGGTTGTTATGTTTCCCATCAAGTAAAGTGCCTTTTCCATTTCCAGACACCAACCACGTGGTAGAGTCTGATCCCCAACGCGATCGAGTTGTCTCGCGCGTCATCGGCTTGAGCAGTTTATCATCATCCTCGCCTAGCCCTTGAGCTCCCGTCCATATTGGCAACGAGCCTCTGGCATCAGCAGGAGTGACGGAGCGATTCATTTCTGGTGGGAAAGTGCAGACTAGCTGTATTTGTCTTTATCGCTATTTCAGCCGGCTGATGGGTCTTGACGGCTTGACGACCGTGCGCGCGATTTCCTCGAATTGCATTGAAACCAGTAGACAATAGAAAACGTGCCAGGTTCATTGTACTTTGGAAGACTTTCTGTACTAACGACTGTGCGCTGCGAGCGAAGCAGATGTTGTCATCGAGTAAGTGGGTCTTGAACCCGCTCCTGTCTGAGAGTACCAAACATTCCATTTTGTTCGCCAAGAGGACGATCCATCTGTACAAATCGGCGCGCACCCTTCGTCGGATCTATTTCTCTTCTCCGAAATATAGTCAGACATCCTCCAGATTCCCAGAAGCAGAATATTTAGATTTGTGCTGTAGACTCTCCAAGGCATAATAACCACACCTCCTCAATGGCATAGCTGCAGCATGCGAGATCTCGCCGTGATCAATATCTTCAGCTCTGATCGAGCAAGCGTCTTGAGAAGCTATTAAAAGATGGAATTGCGGATTCTGATAATGTCGTTTTGTTTCATGACCTATATTCACTGAGATATCCCTCCTCAAAACATTGCATGTCATACAAATCAGGTCGGAAGAGACTGAAACAAGTTAAAGCCAACCCAACTCCTGTATCGGCGCCAATATCTCGAGTAATGCAAGAACTGAAGAACTGAAGAACTGAAGAACTGAAGAACTGAAGAACTGAAGAACTGAGGAACTGAGGAAAAAGGAAAGAACCTGGTATCTGCCACAAATGTGAAGGGTACGGTAGTGAATCGAATGCGGACACTGCGGGTAGGAGGTAGATACTTTATGGCAGGTACTGAGACAATGCTTCACGAGTGGAGTAACTTATTACGCTTCTCCCTTCGCTTCAGCCGCTCAACTCGTTTGCGATGCATTGTCTCTGCCATTTTCTCGTAGCGTTCTTTTTCTTCCTTGGCAGCTCTCCGATCCTTGATCTTCTGTATTTGGGCCTGACCAGTATCGTCAGCAACGGAGAAAGTCCATGAAGAGCTTTGCGTCTTCTCCCTACCTTCCGTTCAGCCTCTTTTTCTTCCCTCAGCTCACGTTCGTGTTCCTTAACTGCCTCCTGATGCTTGCGTGCTTCCAACCTTTTTTCATAGCTTGTCAGGCCTGAAGTGGGACGAAATGGTTTTTTTGAATCGCGCCAGTTTTTGCCTGTGGAAACGGATAGTCTATCAGCTGGAGCAGCTCGAGGCAAATAGTAGAACAGCTGAAAGCCCTTCAAGGAACAGTGCAGTAATGTAAAAGACGAGGGGGATAAGATCTTACCGTTCTTTCTCATACCCTTGACGGGGTTGACAGATGAGGTTGGGATTGCCGACGACATTTTCGGCAGAATTATGAAACTATGAAAGGACGGGTTTGTAACAAGAATGAGGAGAAGTACTGGCCCTGGGCTGAGAAGGAAAACGGGCTACGGCAGTACGGAGCAGAGTACGAAATAGTTGTAGTGGTGGCACTACCTGAATAAAATTACGATCTTTCAGACTTTCAGTAACTAATTTTTATTAGCGGCTCGCAATTCTTCGAGGAAAAAGTTATCTTAGACGGATCAGATAACCGGATCTCGGCTGAAGTGGTGGTCCGATCCCCTCCATTGGCGCCTGAAGAAGAAATGCCTCAATCAAACCTCCCTCATTCCACCTCCCGTTCGCGAGATTTACGGTCGCAGTAGAGCGCCACAGAAGCAAGTCTCCACTTCAGTCTCTGAATCAATCATGTGCATTGGCCTTTGAGGCCTATTCCCACTCATAAGCGATGCGCACTTAGCGGCTTCACCGAGTGTTGATCAGGCACAGAAGATAATTCGAAATCAATCCAATCCATATACACCGCCCCTCCCGTTGCTTCTCCTCTGGAAAATCTGACCTATACAATGCTTCACCAATAGGTCTTACATCGCATCCCTTCGCTTTTTCCATCTCTTTCGCGGCTTATTATTTTCCATCACCTGCACTTCAGAGCTCCACAGCTCGTTCCCTGAACCTTAATGGCGGCCGCAGAACATGTGCTTGCAATCGATAATGAGAAATCAATGGAGCTGCCTGTCCTGCCGCCTAACCAAGGCTTCGAGGCGTTCAAAGACATAATCTTTGGATCTGTAAGCGCTTAACTTCTTCATGTCTAGACGAATATCGCTCACACTCAAATCAATCATCTAGGCAGCTGGAATGGCTGGCAAGGTCATTGAATATCCTTTCGACACTGTGAAAGTGCGGCTTCAATCACAACCAGCTCATATTCCACTTCGGTACCAAGGCCCTTTGGACTGCTTCCGCCAATCAATTCAGGCGGATGGTCTACGAGGGCTCTACCGAGGCATTAGTGCCCCAATGGCAGGTGCTGCCATCGAGAATAGCTGCCTCTTTTTCAGCTACCGCATCATTCAGGATATTCTCAGGGCCACCTGCTACCCTACGGCGGATTCTATGCCTTTCTCAGCTCTATTGTTCAGTGGTGCTGCTTCCGGGTCTATCACCTCACTTGCGCTTACCCCGGTTGAGCTCGTCAAATGCAAAATGCAGGTACGACTTGAAGCTTCTAGCAGCAAGATGCCCGGGCCATTGACTCTCGTCGCCGCTATATTTCGTCAGGACGGTATTCTTGGTTTTTGGAGGGGCCAGATGGGAACGTTGATTCGTGAGACCGGAGGAGGAGCTGCTTGGTTTGGAGGCTATGAAGGAGTATCGGCTTTCTTTCGAAAATACCATTCAAAAGCATCGCCTCGCGACTCTGAGTCACTTCCAATCTATCAACAAATGATCGCGGGGGCCGCGGCGGGTATAAGCTACAATTTCCTGTTCTATCCGGCTGATACGGTCAAATCACGGATGCAGACAGAGGACATCAATAGTACAGGAAATCGTGGTAAGAGGCAAACATTCTGGAGTGTTGGCAGAGCTTTATGGAAGCAGCAGGGGCTGAGGGCATTGTATCGAGGCTGCGGTATTACATGTGCTCGGTCTGCCCCTAGCTCAGCGTTCATCTTCACTATTTACGAAGGGTTGCGGAGTTATTTCTCATGAGCATATTGTCTATTACTTGCCTGTGTCTTCCCATTGACTTTTACTTTCCCCTCCACACTTCTAGCTTGCTCGCGTTTATGATACCTCACTTGATGTATAGATCTTCTCTTCTGTCTTCTTCTGCTTTACGACAGTCAATATTCTGGGCTAATCTGGTATTGGCATCTTTGCAAAAAGATTTCTTGTTCTTCCATTCTCAATTGTGGCACAAATACCCGCGACGTTGAACTCTGGCCGGGAAATCATATATAATCATCAAAGCATAGAAAGGAATATCATTGTATAGACTGGTTACATGCTCTTGAGATTCTCCATGAATACACTTTTGCTAAATTTGATCAACCTAATGGTCTACCTAGAGGACTGTCCACTTCTTCCAGAAGGCGGGGTAGAAAATTAGGAACAGCTCGCTGCGGAATCACCACTAGTGACCCTGCACCTCACTTGCGACTACAGTCTACGTAGCCCGTTTCCATCAACGCTCTTTTGTTCTTCTATAAGTGCGCTTGCCTACTTTAAACTTTGTCTTTAAAAATGACAACACTGTCAGGTCTTACAGTGCAAGAACTAGAGACACTCTCGTCCAAGGCCATCGCTGCAAAGGCCAATGCTTATTGTATGTTCCACAACAAACATCATTCCTCAATCACATGAGGGAAATCCTTTCTTTACCACCTATGTATGGGGACAAGTTTTGAATTTGTGCAGGCCCTTATTCCAAATTCCGCGTTGGCGCATGTGTTCTCACTAAGACTGGCGAGTATATTACTGGTGCCAATGTCGAAAATGTCGCATATCCTGTTGGGACCTGTGCGGAAAGGGTAGCTTTCGGTACCGCGGTCGTAAGTACTTGATATAAGTCTCCTTGTTCACATGGCTTCTTAGGGTCAATGCATGCGGTTGCCTTCGAAACTTCGTGAGAAAAGCAGTCTCTAATGGTCGATGTTATACAGGCCGCCGGACACCAGGATTTCAAGGCGGTTGCTGTCGCTACTGATATCACACCTGGCGCATCACCATGTGGTATGTGCAGGCAATTGTAAGTGCTACCGAACCAGTCCTAGATCTAAATCTATCGATTTTGCGTTCACCCCGGCCTGGTTCTATTAGTGGCATTGATCTGAACAGGCATTCTTTTCATATTTGGTTTGTCTTGTTGTTTGGAAGGCAGTTCAATGCAACCCACTAACCTTCTTACTTTCCTATCTACCAGCATGCGGGAGTTCACAACTCCATCATTTCCTGTTTTCATGTATGACGGGCAGGGAAATTATGCTGTAAGGACAATGGGAGAGGTAAGCAGTCCTTTCATTGTGGACTCTTTCTTCCACATTGCTGCTTGTTGTGCGTAGTTGGGAACTGCTCCGGTTGACCCTGTCACTTTAGCTTCTACCAGACTCATTCGGACCGGATGACTTGCCTCGATAGGCCTGAGACTGCCAGGCAATGCATGTCAGTTCGATATCTAGATACATTTTTGTCTCCCATAGGATTCATGGCAGTGGTCTGACATAACTGAGCTTTCAAAATACAAATATTGGGTTGGGTCTCATTGCACGAGGCATTCACTGCACCATGCAAATCAATCACAATGATCAGCTGCCTATGTCATAGCACTGAGAAACTCTCAGACAAGACCTTCATTGGGATACGGTATTCAGCTGAAACAACATTTCATTCTATTCAATTACCAATATGTCGATATCTTCTCAGAGACGCTTGAAAATTGTAACAAGGGCTTAAACCGGCACAGGGTAGATGTTCCAGGAAACATCAGATTGATCTCACGACCTTATCACCTTCGGCAGTAGCAAATACAAGCTTGATCAAAGCTCGTCGTCTTCATCAATCTCGGCGTCATCCGCGCCCAAAAGCTCATCTTCATCGTCGACGACACTGGTATAGTCGCCTCTTCGGGCCGCAAACGAGCCCCTCGATGCGTATGGCCTTGAATAAGCCCTGTTGCGCCCAAGGCGCACATAGCCGCTGGCGCTGCGCCACAAACTCATGGCAAGAAGGGGAAGTGCTCTGACAACAGCCACAATACCCGCAATAACCGCGATTGGCACAGTGACTATAGGTGACTCTCGCGAGAGGAAGCCCTCATAGGCACCAGCATTCTCTCCAAGGCGAATTTGGCCAAATTTGCCATCCCACTTGGTGTACACATAATACCCAACACCAGCTGCCACCACAATGGGTATCATTATCGCAAAGAATAAGCCAGTTCCACTTATACCATGCTTCTTCTCATACTCCTTTTCTTTGCTTGGACATGGCTTTGAGACGACATGATCTAAAGTCAACCCGCCCGCGCACGTAGTTTGTGGTATCCGTCGGTACGCTGTCGGCTCCCAGTATTCGACCCTATCAGGATCTTCCCTACACACGGCTAATGCGTCAGGTTTGGGAAGGCCGGGTACTAGTGCACAACTACCATCATTCTGGGGCTCATAGTTGTAATTACTGTAATAGTAGTCAGATATGCCAATAACAAAATCAAGAGAAGTATTAGCAGCTCACCATTCATAGTCCGCTCTTGTGCAGGTGCAATTCCTTCCGATACTGTGGACATGAGGTTCGCGCCAATTGTTCCAGCACTGAGAGGACAGCTTCTTGCGATGGTACTGTTCTACATGGCCGAATAGACAATTATCTTCCTGGAAGGGGTGCTTGGGTTCCCAAAGGTAATAATCGTCACCTTCATGACCATCTTCGACCAAGTTGCATGACTTCTTCCGGAGACCACTGAAGTCAACGTTAATCGTGGCAAGTCTATTGGACTCCACTTCTTTTCCCCAGAGAAGAAAATTCTTGGAAGTGTCGGACGGAAGGGTTGACAGGCGATAAATTTGCATCTCGACTTCCGAAAATTCATAGGGTTCCCAATTGTCGCCCTCATCAAGACTATAATAAAGGACCTTTGTTGGTCGCGACTCGGGAACAATCACAATCACTGACCCGGAGTCGCCATACTCCCACATATATCGCCCTTTTTTCACGGACTTCCAGGTTATTCCGCCATCCCGAGTCATGAATGTGTCCGCTTCGTCCTTTCCAGACAGATGAGCACCAACGTTGCCTATCCCCATCATGAGGCCGATGGCAGACCCTGAAGAGAATGTGTCGCGCGGATCTCGGCGTTCGGTATAGCCATGCAGATGAAGCGAGCATTGATCACTGCCTTTCCCATCCTTAACTGAACAACCAAAGTTTTTACCATCGGCGTCTTTTGCTGGAGGAGGGAGTAACATCCACTGGCCACCATCATTGTGAGTGATCATCGTTTTTAACTTCTTTGCGGTCGGTCCCTTCTTCAATACGGCGTCCACATTGCTGATGATGTTCACAACCGCTACTCCTTCTAGACCTTGCATCTTCTCAAAGTCAACGTAGCCCCATTCATTCCTGCTCGCGGCGTTGAGGCTAAGGACATAGGACGTTCCATTACTGTTGCTCTTGATAATTGAGCCATACTCAGCTCCTTTGACGTCACTCACGGTGACATGCAGGAAAACGGCATGAGTCGAGCTATCCAGAACAGTGAAAGCCGTTTTGACGGGTACATCAACATTTGGAGGAAACTCGGCTCGCGCAAATGTCATGCCATCGACGCTGATGCTGGCAACTAATGAGTTAGGATTGTCTGGGTCCCGCGAGGCTACAATTATGTATTCAGACATTGTGGCGTATCGGATCGCATCGTTAAAATGAACGTGGCTGTCAGAGAATAGGTTTTTGCTAGACAGCAGCTGCAGGTGGTTTTTCTTGTTCTCATTCTCATATTGCTGGCAGAATATAAGCTTTTCACTGTCCGGTCTGTTCTCGCGGCTCTCGAATTCACACTTTCCAACGTAACGGAGGAGAAGATCCCAATTCTCCCCCCGATTCTTGCTAAAGTAAGCATCGGAGTGGCAATCGCCGTGACCGCAGTCAACTGCCCCAGTCCAAATCAACCAGTCCTTGTACTGGGGGTGAAAAGAAAGGACTGGCAAGCCCTCCTGATTAGGTGGGATCGGTGCTTCGAAGGATTTGAAGGTATAGGCACGATCGACGGTCCAGAAAGCCTGTTTGTCGCGAGTAAGGAGAAACGCCCCATCAATGTAGTAAGGATGAGGGACAATGGCGGCAATCTTCACGCCTTTAAGAGGTTGTTCCCAACTTTTGCCATGATCATGAGAAACCCAAAATTCACCCTCGCTGGTAAGCATTATGACGGTCTCATCATTTCCACTGCTGCTTGCTTGACGTTCAAGGTAATAATATTGCTCACTAAATTGTCTCGCGTCATTAAACACCTGCTTCTGCGCCATCAGTTTGTCGTGTGAAGGTGCGCTAACTACATCCTTGCAAGGCCTCTCGATGTCTTTATCGAGATTCTCGCCGCCCTCCCGGTTGCAAGTGTTTCCTGGAATGAGCCTCCAGCCTGACGGTCCCATGAACGTATCGGTCTGCTTCTGGCACTTGCCTAAGGGGGGCACTAGTGGGGCTGCAGGGACACAGCTCTTTCCATCTTCACTGCGCACAAAGTTGAAGTCGCACTCGAAATCTTCAAATGAGCATTTGCATGGTTCGAAAATGGGCTGCGGATCTTTGAATTCCTCGTCCACAAAACAGTCAGCGTTGGCCTTCCTCCGGTTGAAAAATTGCTGGTGTCCCATCAAGCAGTCGGGTTCACCGTTTTCGTCCAACCTGGCCGCCCACTTTTCGAAATCATCTTTCTCACACTTTCTTTCATGAAGACCGCTGAAGTCGATAGAGTAAACAACATATTTTGTTCCCGAACTTTCCTCTGAGCCAACAAGAAGGAAAGTCAAGCTGGTAGAATCGGGCGTCGTTGTCAGCAATTTGGGATAAATCTTATGTTGAAGTTTGGTAGAACGCCACTCCTTCCCATGATCAATTGAGAAATGAATTTCGTCTGTGCTTCCCTTGTCACTGACAGCGATTATCACCGAACCTTGATCACCGAACTCGTACTTGAATGGACCGTCAAGCGCATGGCGCCAAGTCACGCCAGCATCATCTGAAACATAAAGGCTACCTTCTGAGTATTTTTTGAGGTGGTCGCCTGTGTTACCAACACCCATCACCAAGCCCGGAGCGGGACTTGAGAAAACACGGCCCGTGTTAGCAAAAGTGGTCACGGAATGTAGGTGCAACTGCTTGTCGCCAATTTTGAGGGACTGGAAAGTCCGTCCATCATCAAAACTAATTGAGCTAACAACCTTCTTCTTGTTTTCCGATTCAAATTTGTCCCAGTTCTTCACTGTATTGACCAGCACAATACCTTGGATATCTGCTATCTTCTCAAAATCCACGTGGCCGAAGCGATCACGATTTGTATGTTCGACATTACGCGTGAAATAGGTACCGTTAGAGTTCGAGGTGAATAGTATGCCGGTATTGCTAGAGGGGCTAGTCAGGACGTCCACTTGCATGCTATAGTTCGTGCTTTCCAGCAGTGTATAACCGTCTTGTTCCACTCGATGACCTCCAAAGTCTGCCCGATGCCAGGCCTTGGTATCTAGCGTGACGTAAAGAGCCAGCTCATTTGTCCCCTGAGATTTTGCTGCTGTCACGAAGAACTTCTTGACAGCAGCAACGCTGAGGATACCCGAAACAGGTCGCCCCTGTTGAATGTTCAGCTCCGTCCCTTCCGCATCGCTTCTGAAAAAGTCGTCCGAGTACACAAGGCGATTCGCATGAGCGGATGGCACTTTCAGGCCAGGCACTATGCACAGAACGCGATCACGGAGTTCCTCTTGAAGATTCAATCCTTCGGCGAATTGTGGATGTCCAACAGCCCACGCGCATCCACCAGCACTGACCCGTAGTGGCGAGATGGTCTTGAAATCATCGGTAGTATAGTATGATTTCACTATACAAAACCGTCCCATACATTCATCACTTTGGAATATGATCTTTGCAGAATCCCAGCCATGGAAAATGAGAGGTTCGTGTTGGGATGCTGGGTATCCGTCGACCTCGAAAGATTCCCAAGTCTTAGCTCGATCCTTTGTCACCCAGTGACGCCCATTCGCACCCAAGGCATAGGCTCTATTATTGTCAAACGGGTGCTGCCAAATGGAAAGCACACGCTTCTTCATTTTACCATTTGGGTCATCCACCTGTTCCCAGCCCTTACCTCCATCGAACGAACGGAAAAGATCGCCATCTCGTGTGTTCATGAGTATTGTTTCGGTGTCCTCGAAATAGAACAATGAGAAGGGTTCATTGTCGAAAGATGACGGAGTGATTTCTGGTTCTGACTTCTTCGCAGCGCTAGACTGCGATAGGATGGCTAATGCCAGGAAGCTTGTGATCAGTAGCCATCGAGTAATCATGGTAGCGGACCATAGGACAATCCACGAAGACTACTGACGAAGCTTGTCAGTGAGAATGACAGCTAGTAGCTGACAGGAAGGTTCCAAGGCGGCCTATGTAAATCGGAGTGAGAGCAAACGCAACAGTAGTGAAATTGGACATGCAATATTTGTGCTATAACAATCCAAGATTTTGAATTGCAAAAGAGTGGTCAAGCATTAGCCTTCTTCTAACCAACACCTGCAGAGCCGCGCTTGCGTGCTGATACCTTGAAGCTCGCGAGTCTCTTAGCTGCCGGTCACGTGTTGAACTTTATCTGCACGCTTTGAGTTCAGATGTCTGCTTTGAGCTCTTAAAAAATATACTATCTTAATTGTAAGGATAGAATTAATCGTAAGATAAGATTGAGTTTGCTACCTTCAATCAAGGATAAATAGTTGAGAGTACAGTTGCCTATGATGTCTGGATGGTATCAGTATGTATCCTGCTCTCAAATGTCCGGATTTGAATCATGACCTGGGCAATAGTTTGTTTCATCGCCAAGATCATGGGTTTCAAATGCGACTACCATATCAGTGCAATATAGGGCTGTCTCAGACCGTGCTAGTGTCGGAACAAGGTCTAGATACTCTGCAGATGACTAAATATTCGCCAGCCAAATGGTACAGTCTCACGGAAGGTATGGGCTCAGAAGCTATGATCATATTTGATGGCAACAAAACGTACTGTCGGCCGGCGTTAATGAAGCTGAAGGTAGCTCGTCCGCAAGCACAGCCATGCCACAATTTTCAGCCATAACATACCATCATAGTCTGAATTAATAATGATGAATCAAAGCCACTGGCAAGGACATAATTCAATGACAGTAGGAAATTAATCATCTAATATCTGCGCTGCACTTGTAGTTAGAAATTCCACCTTCAGGAAACATTCTTCTGTAGACCTTCACTAAAACCGAATTGACGATGTAAAGAAAACTGCAGCTTAGGAAGATATGATACGATTTGTGTTTTGTTGAACTACATCCTTTTCGATCCTGGGAACCGTCGAGATTTCCAGAGTTGTCCTGTTCTCTTGGTCATCCAACTATGAACGTACTAAGGCAAGAAGACAGACCAAAATAGGGATTAAAGCCCAAATATTTGCCAAGCGGAAAATGACGAATCATCAGAATGAACAATAAGTGATGGAAGGTCTTATTTCGATCAATGGATTTTCCGAGCAATGAAAAGGAGGCCCTTTACCTGCCGCTAGAATGCGAACAGTCTGTGGAATCACAGGAGGTTGAGCACATGTTGCATTGCTGTAGTGCTGGAATCCTCCCTTCGAGACACATAAGCTCTGATCTCCTGTACGCTAAGGCCTGGCTCGACTTGGCCAGTCCCTACTAGCTCCTGTTCCCGTTCCGTCTCAGTACGATTAGTCCCTGGCCGTCTGCTTGCATTAGAGCTGGCCCCTCCACGAATTCTCTCCCGCAAAGCTTCTGGCCCAATGACGAATAGACTGCCAACTTCTAGCAGGACGTCCAGGGAACCACCTGGTCCTTTGATGTGTTCATCGATGTCCCAAGTCTTGAGCAGATCTGCATACTGTGTCATGTCCTTAGTGACCATAAGGCCTCCGGCCCCGTTGACGGCATATCGCTTAAAATGTTCGAGGAGATGACTCCGAGTCCCAAGCGCAATCTCTGTGAGTAAATGACGGAAGTTGGACCCACTGGAGGACAGCGTTGCTGCAATAGTGTCATGCAGACGGGTTAAGAAAGCACATATTGACGCACACGTCTAGGACAAAGTTAATTTAATTCCCGGATGAAAGATTCACCTTTCAGCATCTTAGTGACTTACTGGTGTTTGTAACATTTCCAACCAAGCTGCATTGTCTCCTTCTTTGGGCCGGAAATCATTCTTCTTCTGTCCTGAAAGTAACCTGCTAACCCACATTAAGGCCGTGTCAATGACCTTCTGCTCAATCGCGTTTATTTTATCTTCTATGCGTAAAGTCGCTGTATTCGTCTTCCTCTCCATTTCCCGGCGAATTGTTATACTGGGAGATGCAAGAGGAATTAGCAACGTTTGTATACACATGACCATCAAGTTGGTGATGCTGATAATGCTTTTGACCACAGTAAGATAGCCAAAATCAGGCTCTGCCTTTGCAGACTCCTGAGACGTTGCGGACTCCAAGACAGCGTCAAGAGACACCTCGACATAGCTCTCGCCCATCGAAGACAACAGCAGACTCAACAAAGTAAACACATCCTTTGGTGTCTCGCTGGTGGCGCCCAGTTCCAAGCCCCGTCCAACTGCTTCAGCCAGCCACTTCAACATCCTCTTGGCATAGGTAATATTAGGAAGACCATCCTTCTCCATCAGCTTGATCTCAGTGGGCTTCAAGGAGTCGCTTTGATCTCTCAATCCGGCCAACTGAAGGAGCATCTTCTTTTGAGTGGGCGTGAATTCCGAGGACTCGAGGCGATTGACGTAAGCGTCCCGAGCAGAAGAAAGGAGCTCAGTTCCAGACTTGGAAATCGATGCCATAAACGTCGTCGCTGCTCGTTTCCTCCGAGCATGAAAAGTAGTAAACCTGAACAACAATGACGTGTACAACTCTTCGAGTGATTTTTTCTCCCTTTCGATGTATGATGATCCAACAAAGTATGGCACGAACAAATCCTCCAGCTGCTGATCTAAAATCAAGGCTGTTTGAGACGAAACAGGGTCGGGATGTTCAGTCAAGCCATGAGTCTTGAGATCATCGACCAAGCCGCTAATGTAGCTGCGAGAACTTTGTAGCGATCGGAGGAAGGCTAAAGACGAGATGCCATTAGCTTTCTCCAGAACCATTTCGAGTCTCTGCTGGATGGACTGCTGAAAGACGCGTTGTAAGAATTTTCCCAGCACCTGCTCATAGAAAGGGAAAGCTCGCTTGATGATGGCCGATTCTTCCTGCACGACCACCTTAACCTCATCAACCAGCGATTGAAGGCTCGGTTCGACCTTCAGGGGTTCAGCGTCAGGATCCGCCAATTGTTCCCAGCTGTTCAAATCCCCGCCCACTTCTTCTGTCACTAGCTGACTTCGATCAATGAAGAACTGGTGCTGATTAACAAACAAGGCGGTCACACTTGCGCCTCCGCTGAAGTCCTGAAGCACAGTCGCGCAGTCTCTCATGCCCTCGAAATTTGCCTTGCGGTAGAAATCATCGAACTGTTTCAGAAGATCTTTCTCGAGAGTCTCGGAGAACTTTTCAATTATTTCTCTCGTGTTTCGATGAACTCCATTGGTGTTTCCTCTTGTGCCCTCGTCAACAGAAACGTCGTCATTCCTGTACAGGTCGTCTTTCTTCGCTCTCAATTCATCCCAACTGCCGGGATCGAGTCTTTGACTTATCCTGAGCAACTGTCGCGCAATATGTGCTGACCTGACTTTGGCTTCACCAGTTCCCGACTTCCTTAAGTTCTCTAGGAGTGTTATCTCTCCTCTGTTACTTACTCCATCCCAACATTGAATCAGGAAATGAGCATCAAGCGCTCGGCGTCTCTGTCGGTCTAACTCCTCTAGCCTTCTTCCTGTCTCAACAGCCATATTCCCGGTCGCCCCAGGGAGTTCACCTCCCGATAGTCCTGCTCCATTTAGAGACGTATCCAATTGCTGGAAGGAATCGATGGTCTGCTTCAGCTTTCGACCCAAAGTGCCGAGATTTTGCGCATGCTGCGCCTCGGCTCTCCGAGCTGCAGCCGATAGCTCGTTCTCTTTGATTTCAAGATCACCAGAAAGTTCACCAAGTCGTCGTTGAGCATGCTCGAACGCTCGAATCAGTGGTTTGGGATCAAAAAGCTGGTTGCCGGGACCAGGTCCAAGCGTAGAACGTCGATTTGACGTAGTACTATCAGAAAGCGCCTCGACAAACTCTTTGACGATGTAATCGCGGCCTGAGAAGTCAGAAAGAGTAAAATTGGGGCCCTTGGGAAAGATAGATCGGGACGCGGGGTTTGACTGGGGCGTTGTGGACACACTGTCCGACATCTTTGCGGCATGGGATGATCCTCGTCAACAGAGACAGCTGGGCCGCAGATAACGGGTTGCAATTGACCATCAGATCAATTGGTGGTAGCATTGAAATATATGCTAGTTATGGTTGTGAAAGAGAACTCCAAGGTCGACCAAGGTAAACTCGGAAAGAACATGGCATTTTCTTCTACCTACCTTACACCCTTTTTGTTCATCCCTGAGAACACCACGTCACCTTTATATACATTGGACACAATAGCATCCGGGCTACTTGCAGCTACATAGGTAGTAGTTAACTCCTATTTTCTAATCTGCAATACTGTGTATAGTTCGTCAAAGGACACAGGCATTCTTAAAAATACATGCATATTACAATGTAGATCAAATGAGGCCGGGCGCAACCTTTCATTTCAAGGGGCTTCAATAGTTATCGTACTGTACGGGGTATGCTTGACCTGATTATTAGGTACCTATTATCGTTTTTAAGCTGGAATCAACCACCTAAGTACTAGTAGTATGTAGGTACCTTACCTCCTGATTAACTGCTGCCGATCTGTGACTGAGGGACTCAAGTTGGAAAGTGCCCAGTAGGTAGATACTCTGTACGGTAGTACGAAGGCTGCATGCATTAATTACAAAGTAGGTATGATGGAAGGTGTGGAGTTTACACATGTACTATTTATGTGCTGCGCCACCTTCCAAAATATATTCTTCGACGGCCTCATTACTGTGGCGCTGTCTGTCACTCCTGCTGCCTGTTGGATATGTATCTACAACCTATCTACTCTGTACAATAAGATCGGCTCGATGCGCCACTGCAAAAACGTGGGTCACTGATTCAATATTTGCTTGCTCAACCTCGCAGCAGGAAGTGATTTCCCCCCAATTTCACCCCCGAGCAATTCGAGAGATCAAGGCTCTTTTCTTGACTCATTGCTCCTGCAGAACAGATGCACTCCCCGAACAACCATGGTCTTAGCACGCGATAGAGAATTACTGAGGGACACTGTTCGCACCCAAGCGACTACACTCACTGCTGCCGATCGCGAAAATATCCTGAAGCCATATCTGCCGGATCCCTCAGATCTTGCACGTCGACCACTGCAGCGACAGAAGAAAGGCCCCCGAAAAGCTCCTATTCGAACATTCTTGAAGTCTCAACTGCATCAACTCACTTACACCTTCATTCATATTGTCTATGGGATTATCCTGCGTCTGATTCAGAGCTACCATGCCCTTGTGGATCGGGTTCTTGCGATCGTCTATTATCATCACCGCACACCGGAATTGATACGAAAAGATGTCAAGGGCCTAAGACGTTTACCTGAACATCTGACCGTTGTCTTATCATTGCGTAAGGAAGATGATGCGCTTGCGATTCTGATGGACGAAGTGGCAGAACTGGCTGCTTGGAGTGTTAGCTCTGGTATACCCATGCTGAGTGTCTATGAGAAGAGCGGTATGTAAAGACACTTCGCGCTCGACATTTCGGTTTCCTCGAGCGCTCTGAGGTAGACGAGTAGCTGACCGTCCTCTATAGGGGTCCTGAAATCATGCATCCCAATGCTGCATCAGGTGGTTGCGAGTAAATTCGCTTCATATTACGGTTCACTCCCTCAGCAGCCAACCCTGCGACTTTTCGCTCCTCATCATTCTGTATATGAGCCATCTCTTGATCATGATACGGCCCGTAGAGTCAATACTGACTCTCTTACCCTGCTTCTATTATCCGCTAGCGATGGGAGAGAAACTATAGTTGATCTGACTCAAACGCTAGCAGAGATGTCACAGAATGGTAAACTGTCGCCAGGGGATATCACCATGGGATTGGTGGATGCAGAGATTAGCGAAATTACAACGCAGCCATTGCAGCCAGCCACATCCAGCATTGGTGACAGACGAACGACTGTTGTTCGCACCGCTATTGCAGTGAAGCCAGAACCAGATTTACTATTAGTGTTCGCGCCCTTTCTGAAACTGGATGGATATCCTCCCTGGCATATTCGACTGACTGAAATGTTTTGCACCGG
Source organism: Aspergillus udagawae (assembly GCF_001078395.1). Lineage (NCBI taxonomy): Eukaryota > Fungi > Ascomycota > Eurotiomycetes > Eurotiales > Aspergillaceae > Aspergillus > Aspergillus udagawae. The sequence goes on from NW_025091270.1 coordinate 1,011,405, forward strand.
TGGTAAAAGCAGCGGCGTTACTAGTTATGGCGAAGCTGTCGAATATCAGGGTTTTCTAAGGGGTTTATGGCACTACGCCGGGGCTCAGATGAGGTTTGGTCGCTAGAGGCAGCTTGCTGGCTTCTCAATATCTGTGCCTGACCCGAAGCTCGAAGCTCAAGGTGTAGCGTTAGGGATGAGACGCTCACATAAATGTTGTACCTTGATTGCTCGCTTTACTTTGTGCACTTCAATTTGCTATATGGCCCATATTTCTTGGTACTTTCCTAGAAGCAGATATGGCTTGATAGTGTGTTATATAGAATAAGTTATTTTTACTATCTTGAATCAACTTCAGGGACATTCTAAGTCAGGTGACGCCCCTGAATTCACTTCCTAAGTACGGATTATTCGTACTCCGTATGGAGGCATCACCTGGCCATAAGCCAGAGGACCAGGAAGCTGCTGCAGATCAATCACATTTCCGTGATTCTTTCTTTCTTTTTTTCTTTTCTTTTTGTTTAAATTCCAAATTTGTGGATGGTGACTGCTACTTGTTTGCATTCTTGGATTTTTGGATCTCTGATGGCATACTACGACGGTCGGTCACACACGGAGCAACTCCTTTGAAATGGAGGGCAATATTCATGACATAGTCGAGCGATTGGGGAGTGAAGAGGATGCGGTGCGCAAGATGGCAGTTTTTAAGCTTCAAGGCAGCATCGGAGACCCTTCGTTCGCCGATATTTTCATTGCTGAAGGGGGCCTGACCAAACTGCGCGAATTGACATTAAATGCAACTGGAAATACGCTGGCTTACAGTTTGACAAGCTTCGCAAGGCTGTTGGAAGTAGATAAAGGATGGGACTTAGTTGACCAAGAGTTGGTGGAAAGAGTAGGTCCTTGAAATACGCCGCCATATAAAGGATAGCAAAGTCTCATAGCTTGCATCAATGCTAACAAAGTGTTTTGGCCCCTACCTCTAGATTGTCCAGCTGATTGTGACGCAGCCCTTGGTCAACATTTTGCGCGGCGCAATGTCTATCTTAGTATCCATTGTATCCCATCCGTACACGGGGGGTCGTCCACCACAGACTGATGCTTTTGGGTTTCGCGCCCTGAAACCCGCACTTGCAATCTATCCACAATTCCTCGAGATGCTTGTCAATAGACTCTCGTCCGCGGACCATGCACTATGTGCGAATGCGCTTCAACTCATCAACTCGCTTATGCGTGACTCCATCGCAAACGGCTCCGAGCTAGAATGGCCCGGGTTCATACAAAAACTTCAAGATCTAGGGGTGATTCGAGCAGTTTACGCTCTCATGCAAGGTACAACGTTGCAAGACCACGCTCATCCTTTGATAGAGTTCCAATCTCTCACAAAGGTTCTGCTTAGGAGGTGGCGAGATATTCCCCTGGATCTAGAGAAACCTGAGCATAGGAGAGCATTGAAAGGAATACACCTTGCTAGTGACCAGGAGAAGAGCATTGACGAAAAGGTTGATAGTGACGCTGAGTTGCGGCGTTCTAGAAAGCACCACTCGGAAAAGTGGAGGCGGCTTGGATTCGAATCAGAAAACCCAATAGCTCAGTTCGAAGAGATGGGATTCCTGGGAATGATGGATCTTGCAGATTACGTCAGAAATCATCGAAACGAGTTCCGAAAAATGTTGTTGGAGCAGTCAGCAAAACCAGGCCAGAAACGGTGTCCGATTGCCCGCGCTTCCTTGGCGGTAACTTCAATCTTATACGAGCACTTTGAGATAGAGAAATCCGAGATAGAGGATTCAAAGAATTATCTGGTCCTAGAGTCTCGCGCCAACCTTGACCGGTTGTTCAAGCCTCTACTGCTGCACTGGACACGCTTGCACGTCGCGGCATTGCAAGCTTTCGTCCGGTTATGGAAGACCACCAATGCAGACGTCGATGATTTTGCAAAAATTGCTGAGCTGGTTCGAATTCTTGTTGAGTCGGTTGTTGGTGGGGCAACTCGAACAAAGGAAGTGCAAGACGTTGAAGATGAGATAATCAATTTCGAATACCGCCGGCTTCGAGATCTACAGATGGAACTCTTAGAGCTCACGTATGAAGACGTTTGGAGGCAACATCTGCAACAGGTCCGGGAAGAACTCCATCACGAGGCTCTCCAATTCGTCAAGGAACAAAGGATCCGTTGCCTTCTGCAGGGCTGTTGGTTTCCTATTGAGGCCACCCCTCATACAGACACCTCTTCTGTCGAGAATGTCTCTTACCGATATGTGCGATTGTCGCATAACCGGAAATTTCTGCATTACGGGGATTTTGAGACGCTAGGAAATGGCAGAATAGACCTTGATTCTCTCCCAGGAAAAGGTTCGGATCCCCTCTGTCCATTCACTTTAACCGTACCTGTCTGTTGACTATCTTGTCAACCAGTTGATTTATCGGCTGTTTCGTCTGTGGCATCCAACATCTCAGCATCAGCTGACGCTTCATCCTCGTCTACCTTGAAAATCGCACCTCTTTCTGTATCTTCAACTAAAATCACGATCCATGGGTATATTGAATGTCCCTCATCTGTCACAAGGGGCCCATCGAAGGGTCATAGCCATGCTCGTTCTATCAGCAAGTCAAAGGAGGGTGTTTTGTTGACTCTCCGGCCTCAATCCCCGAGCATAGCATCTGAGTGGCTCGACGGGTTGCTTATGTTGCTGAATCAGCGGCCTATAACAGCAGACACTAATAAATTGATCAATGTTGTCAGCGACTACGGGCTGAAGATCCGTCTATTCAATGTGCGCTTTGAAGATGCGACTTTTCCTGGGGAAATTCCGAAGGCTCCTTCCCGAGACGGCCTGGACGATGACTATTATTACGATCTTTTCGGTGCTTCTTAAGCGCTTCACAGAAGAGAAAAGAAGAGAAGAGGCAAACAGAAAACATACCACAACTCTTATACATATCTCCTAGCGCCCCGTTGATGGTTGACAATGTAGGGCGACCGAGCCAACGAACTTTGGATCAATTTTTGATTTTTTCGCAATCTCCTTTCCAAAGCGCTCGTCTAGTGGCCGATTCGGAAGTCGTTGCTGGACTTGGAAAGCATAATATATATCTTTCATTTTACTGGCGGACATGCACAGAGTTGTATGCATTGAAATCTTCCTCGCCACGAATTTCCAAGCATACTATTGTGACATCGGGTGGGGTTTCCTCAAGTCTTTGAAGATTTATGACGAGAGACTTTGCATCCCATAGAAAACTCTTCCCCGTTACGCAGTGGACAAGCCTGGGCAAGACTGGCATATTTAGTTATCGCCCTAAGTAATTGATAATAGCGAATCACGGAGAATAGTTGATATATGCTAGGAATGACGTATGCTAGGGTCACTGGAACTATCAACTTTGATATTATATATCGTGCTTGATACATACGCCGGGAGTCTCACTTCTCGTACATAGCTGCCCTTTCAAAAAGTACCTTAGACTATTATAGGTGACGGCTACATGCTGCACAGCCCCTCTGCTGATTCTAGGTACTGAAACCCAGTTAATCAAGGGATGTTAAGGAACCAACAAAGCTTCAGCTAAGAAGGATCTAAAGCGGGAATGATGAGGGTTAGAGCCAAGCCCGAGAATTTGTGTAGCTGTGTCCCCAGTGTACTCAATGTAGTCGCGATTTAAATTTTGGGGGATATATTAAGCTACTGGCGCATCTAAGGTTGACTTCTTGGGTTACAGAGAGATAATAGAAAATTGGTATGTACTAGTTTCTACTTGGAAGGAAAATGGTACCAATGAAAAATTCAGATATTGCCCTCTCTATGTGCCCTTGTCTCTAGAAGTCTTCATAACATGTACTGGCTAACTAACTATACTTCTCTACATCTAAGCAATCAGGCAAAATTAGTTAAAGACAGTTCCATAGTATGCTATAGACTTCAGTAGTTCTAAATGAGAAAGGAAGTCAAATTCAAGCACTAGAAGTATATTTTGAGCAGTAGAACTATCATTTAAGGTTGACTTACTTGTCTAGGGTACCTACTACATATAGGATATCCACACAGGATATCCACACTTATTTTTCGCTGAGCAGATCTGACTTATATTTCATGATATAGAAAATACGGTGATTGATTGGTCAGAAAATGAGAAAATACCTACCTAGTAGTATGGCATCATTGGCATGTCAATAATGCATCCGTTATTGTAGACACTGTGGGGTCGGGGGTAGCCATTGTGAGTTACTAGCGTATTTCCATTGATCTTGTACCTTATCAGAGACAAAGGATTCTCTCACATTGCATACCGAATAAAATCCAGCGTACTGGGTGACAAACTGTCCATCTAGACTTATCGGACGCCAAGATCCCCTGGGTCTATCTTACCTACCTATATCTACGACATGCCTATTAAAATTGAATGTTTTCCATGCCTCGGCCCGTGCTCCATAGAAGCAGGTAACTGTTCACACTCTTGTTGCTGATCGTCGTCATGGCCATCCACGCAGCGAAACGGCAGCGGGTATCAATTGTCCGTCCATTGGAAGATCAGGTTGGTTCTTCGAATCCTGATGATTCTGCTTTTGAAAGTATACACCTGCCTGACAAGCGCAAGGGTAATGAACCGAGTCGTTTGACTTCATCGAGTCCCGATTGCGAGGTTCTTCTCCAACGAAATTCTCCGCCAGACACAGATGTTCATTCGCAGCAAACCTCTGCCAGCACTGCCGCACTACCCTCCGAACCGGTCTGTCAGAGGACGAAATGTTCGAAACCTTCCCCAAGCAAGATATCGAAGACTAGATCGCTTCACAACTACTTTCCGGCCGCTAGTGAAACACAAAGATGGGATACACACAAGGCTGAATCGTTCCGTTGGACTCAGCCAAGTACAGACAAGATAGACATGAGCGACGACACGATCGAGGACGGTTACGACTCTTACGATGAGCTTTTCTCACACTACATTGCAGAGCGAAAAGTAACACCCGAACGGCGGATGGAGGCGCCTTTGGCTGCTGGAGAGCGTGTCAATCAGGCTCAAGCAACAGCTCACGCTTTTAGTTCGCGGAGCTTCGCAAGCAATCGCAGGCGCTTTGTCGTTCCATCCGCGTCGGAGAGCAAGCATCATGGTTCATACTCATTAGCGACCAATTACGACAGTGACACCGAGAAATTGCCATGGGCACAGAAATATTCCCCTATAAATCTGAATGAGCTCGCGGTCCACAAGAAAAAGATTGCCGATGTACAGAGTTGGTTATCAGACGCCCTTCGCGCGTACGAGAAGGTATGCATACAGAATCACAAATGAGTGACGAGTTCCTCAACTCAAAAATTAACTTCGAGGACAAATCAGAAATTACTTGTTCTCAGAGGCCCCGCAGGAAGTGGCAAAACGACTACATTATCGCTATTGTCGGACAAGCTAGGTTTCGATGTTCTCGAATGGAAGAATCCGTCGGGATCTGAGTTTGCGGCGAAAGGATTCACATCCACAGCAGCCCAATTCGAAGAATTCTTGACAAGGAGTAATAGATTACGTGGGCTAGAGCTTTATGGCGCGACCGGTTTATCAGCAAGCAAGAGGAACAGCAGTGATCCTATGAGGCCACGTATTATTCTCATTGAGGAGTTCCCAACTGTCTTTGATGGGGATTCCCCCAGTTTAGCCGCTTTCCGACTTTCTCTGCAGCGGTATCTCTCAGTGTCATCCGAACCTAGCAGCAATACCCGGAACGATATCGAGAAACACGGGAGCTCACCTGTTGTTATTATCGTTTCCGAGACCATGTTGAATACCGGGGCATCCTATTCGGACAACTTAACAGCTCACAGGTTGCTGGGGCCAGCCATTCTAAGCCATCCAGGCACAACGATTGTTGATTTTAATGCCATTGCTCCCACATTCATGTTCAAGGCTCTGGACCTGGTTCTCGAGAAGCATAGCCGCCGATATAGATCGACTAAAAGACCTGGGCCTGCAATTTTGAAGAGTCTATCAGAGATAGGCGACATTCGGAGCGCGATCTCTTCGCTGGAGTTTCTCTGTCTTCAGTGTGAACGGTTTGAGAAGTATCCTTTCTCCAATGCCACGAGAACAGGCCGAGGTAACATATCTCTGGCGCCGGTTGAGAAAGAAGCACTGCAAACAATAACGTACAGGGAGAGCAGCCTTGGTTTATTCCATGCAGTCGGAAAAATCGTCTACAATAAGCGTGAGAGTCTAAGTTCTACAACTGACAAACCTCGGCCACCCAGACCACCAGATCATTTATGTCATTGCGATCGACCTACAGTCTCACTGGTTCCTGTGAACGAGCTTCTAGAGCAGTCGGGAACAGATACACAAACTTTCATCAGCGCCCTCTATGAGAATTACATACCATCGTGCGATGGCCCTGTTTTTGTCGACTGCATAAATGGATGCATAGAGGCATTGTCAGATAGTGATGTTTTAAGTGCTAACAATATGACAACTCCAGGCAGTTCTTCAGGTGGAAGGTACAAGGCCACCCTTGGTCTTGGCATGTTGCGACAGGATGAGCTCAGTTATCAAGTTGCTACACGTGGTTTACTATTTTCCCTCCCATCCCCGGTAAAAAGGCGAATAACGTCAACGAACCAGAAAGGGAATGCACAAGATGGGCATAGAATTTTTTTCCCCGCTGAGCTGCGGCGATTAAAAGAGAAGGATCAAGTTGAAGAACTCACAAATTTGTGGAAAACGACATTATTACACTCACTCAACGGACTCAGCAGACAAAGCACCAAGTCCTTGGCAGACCATTACTCTCAGGCTGGTAGGCAAGCTATAATTGCCACTATGGCATCCCGCAATGACCTTTTGCTATACCAATTGCCATATATGGCTAGAATTAGCAAAGAAACCGTTTCACGTGAAGTTGATGAGATCACATCATTTACCAAGCGAAGAACACAATATGACCGCCAAGGCATCGATGACACCTTCGACCATGAGCCCATGACCACTTATCGGGCCTCCTCTGTCAGCCAGCCTACAATGCCTGCTAATGGCCGCATTTACCGCCAACACAACCTTCCGCCTGCGGTCTCAGATAGGGAGGATAAATTTGTCTTGAGCGACGATGACATCGAGGATGTTTGATCATGCCGGCACTTACCGTGATAGGCTTTTTCCTGGCTTTCACATTCTCTCTCTGATATTACTTCTCAGATTGCACTGGTTTGACTTTTAAAGCATGTTAATATAACCTTTCACAGCTGTCTACCCCGACCGCTGGCACGGAAGAGGCTGGAAGGCTGAGTGGTCTTTCCATTTTGAATGCATTCCTCCAGCTTGCGAGTCAGGTTGGTTTTAGAAATTCATACCCTGCCCTAAAAAGGCTGATCTCATAATATACAAAGCAACTCGTGTGATATCAGTCGATGCTTGAGTCACGTGTTAGTAAATAGACAGATCAGGAATAGTCTTCCTCGGTTGCCTGAAAATCAATTCGCCCGCTATCTAACCTTATGCCATCAATTTCTGGGTTAGTTTAGGTTAGTTTAGGTAGTTCAACTAACTTAACTAGTTAGCTCTTCCTCTCTTGACTAAGCAGCAATGAATTGTACATTTAGCGACTGAAGTTGATTCAATCCTTCCATATGTGACTAGAATCTGTTGCTCAATCCCAGTTATTCTTTCGACTCATCTGTACATCCTCTCCGTCTTTTACTTCCGAAGAGAGCACGACCTTCCTAGATCAAAAACACGCCAGCCCTAGGTACAATAGAGCAAATGATCAATCACAGCAGCCATGACGGTGATCCAAATAAGCCTGATGCGAAAGAAAAGCACGAGGATGTACTAGATTCTGATGCTCTAGGAAGCATAGCTACGGCAGCGGCTTATGCAACCTCTCCTAAGTGGATTAGCATGGTCCTGATGGTGTCATTGATATTTGGTGGGTGTTGCGCAAATGTAGGTACACCGAGTATGATGGATCTTGCTATGATTAACTCCGTTGTTCTAGGTGTTCGCCTTAGAAGCCATTGTCAAGTGAGTTCAGAAGCCCGGGTAGCTCGATGGTAACATACTGATGTTTAAAACTACCTAGAGATCAACCAAGTTCAGGTAATTGACTGACTATTATTGCCCCGAAAGATATACCCTGTCTGACCCTCTCTGACCGCCGCTGGAAGGTCCCCTGATCACCTTCGCGCAATTTATTGTGACTGCTGGATTTACGTTACCAAATTTTGTCTCCCTATCATGTGGGGCTCGGTCACTCTTCCTCACTCCACGTGTCATCCCATTAAGGTCGTGGTTGGTATACACGGCCTTCTTTGTGACAGTCAATCTTTTGAACAATTGGGCTTTCGCATATAGCATATCGGTTCCCCTACACATAATCTTGAGATCAGGGGGCCCTGTTGCTTCCCTTATCGTCGGATACTTGCTCAATGGAAAGAAGTATTCTTATGGTCAGATTTTGGCAGTAGCAGTGCTCACTCTTGGTGTTGTTACAGCAGCATTGGCAGATGCTCAAGCTAAAGGCGTACCGTTAGACATCGGGCATGGTCGAGCAGACCTTGGTATATCGGCTACCGCTACTGGCTTCGCAATTCTTGCTTCTGCAATGGTTCTTTCAGCCTTTCAGGGGATATATGCAGACCGACTCTATGAGACTTATGGCCGAAGCCACTGGAAGGAAGCGCTTTTCTATTCTCATGTACTCTCGCTCCCACTTTTCCTCCCAACCTATCCGCGGCTCCTGGATCAATGGCGCGTCATGCTTTCCTCCCCTCCCTTGCGATGTCGGCTTCCGGCGACATCCATCAGTGTCGGAAAAGTTGCCGAGCTTCCTTCAGGCCCTTCCACCACTTCAATTGCCGTATGCGGGCCTTATTTGGATTTAGGGATACTGGGATCCCACTTATTTCCATCTTTCATCGCGCATGTTCCCATGCAGGTGGCTTATCTTGTTGTGAATGCGCTGACCCAATATCTATGCATTCGTGGAGTTCATCTCCTCTCCGCCCAGACGTCTTCATTGACAGTAACGGTGGTTTTGAACGTTCGCAAACTTGTTTCGCTCCTGTTATCCATCTACCTATTTGGAAATCAACTTTCGCCGGGTGTTGTTATTGGGGCTGTCTGTGTCTTCGCAGGTGGTGGTCTCTATGGTTTGGAGGGTGCCCGGCTAAGAAAACCGAGTATTAAGAAGGATTAAGACTGATAGCTTAGAGCAGGGTGCGCCAGTCAAGTAACATACTAGACCGGAATGCCCGCGAGCCGCAGACAGACTTTGCGTTCTGGATGTATAGATATATGTTGATAACCACGGACAAGTCTAGCTTGTGTATAAATACTGACTCAAGTTGAATGTTATTGAAAGAAAAAGCCTGAAAGAAGACATGTTAAACGTCTTGGTACAAAGTATAGCCAATAGTCAAGCATGCACCGCACAGGGGCACTCACTCAATTGAAAGACGGAAAACAAACACTATATGTACAATTGCATGATACAACATCAATGACATCCATCACTGATCTGCCGGGGAACATCTGAAACTTGCTTTGTGGGTTGAAGGCTCTCTAACAAAGCTTTGCATCATGGAGGTCACAGCACTTCACCTACAATTCTCGCCGCTTCTTTGTACGTTTCTAACAGCCTTTCACACTTTTCTCTCTCCGCCTTGATGCCATCATCCTCATAAAGGAGCTCTGAGAACAGATCCTCTTTATAAAGCTCACTCACAAGTCTATTTTGCACAACATCTTTACTATGGTTGACAAGAAGGTGCATAATAGCTTTCGGAACTTGGTCGGCGATGGTTTCCCGAACAATATTGAAATACGAGGAAATCAGTCGACGAATCAGCTCCGTTTCCATGAGCTCGCGGTCAGAGAGAGTCGGCTCAGCATTGTCCGCCTACCATAAGTCAAGTAAGCTTCCGTTTCAAATGAGTTAAAAGAATGGATATCGACATACATGCTGAGACAACTCCCCACCATAATCAGAAGATCCTGCATAGTCATCGGGTAACGACATTGGCGAGCGTAAATCTGGTCGTCTAATACTCTGGCTAATGCTGGGCTCGCTGAGATGGTTGGGTTGTCTCTGTTGGATCAAGGGCTGAGGCAGCGGTGTCGAGCTCTGCATCCCGTCCTTACCAAAAAAGTAGTTCAAGAACGAGTCGCGTGTAGTATTCGTAGCACCAAACATGGCATTTGGGTTACTGTTGACACCGTTCAAGGTCGCGGTAATGGCACTATCTTGGCCCTTGTTAACGTGAGGAGACATACTCCTGGAATTCTTCGAAGTTTGACCGCGATTACTGAGGTTCTGTGTTCTCAACTCAGCGGAGTGGTCCTCTTCCTCTTCAGGCGAGATTGGGACGGCGCCATTGACACTGCCCAGCTCTTTTTGACGTCTTCTCTCTCGCTTTTTTCTATCGTCCGCTAACATCATCTTTCTCTCCTGTTCCTGTTTATTCTGTATGACAGACGACATTGCTGCTGCTGCTCCAAGAAAGTTTGGGTGATTCGTGTTGATGTACGCCCTTTGAATGGAGATTAGAGATTCAACGTAAGCAGAGCATGGTCCCAAACGCTCGCGAAGAAGATCGGACACTACTTCAATAAGTTTTGCTTGCAGTCGAGGGAAGCGCAAGAGTTCTTGGGAGCCACAGGTATGACAAATTTTGATGAGCTCCTCGTAGACGAGTTCAACACAACGCTGACTAGGAGCTTCAAGCATTTTAATCTGAGGCTTCACAAGCAGGTCAAAGGCAAGTTCTGGAACAAAAAGACTTGGTCGAGGGCCGGTCGAGTTTCTGATCGCCGTTCTTATATCGGACACGGTCAAATTATGCGTGGGATCAATGGTTTCAAGCGAGTTGCCGAACACAGAGTTGAATATATAGTATATCCTGGCACCTCCGCACAGCTCCTTAGTAGAAATCTCAGAGGAGGTACCGTCGATCGAAGAAATAAAGGAGGAGGCAAAACGTGTCATCAGCTGCAGTATCAACGATCCACGATGTTCTTCCCCACTGAATTGTTTGTTGCCATAGCTGGCAAGCTCTTGTTGCGTTTGGCCCATGAGGGTGTTGAGGCGGGCTTTGATATCTGGCAAACGATCTCGTATATGAGCCATCAGCGTCGTGTTCAAGGTTTTTGCAAGAAACTGAGTTCCGCATCTATTCGCCATGTTTCGATAAGCAGGGTGATGCCTGAAGAACTCAACTTCAGCCTGCAAGGCCTCAGATAGCGACTTCCCTGACTGTATATCTTGCTGAGATCGATTGACGACGCCGATGAAACCGAGTTTCAATGGGTAAACGCGACCAGAAAGAATGTCCATTGCATTGGTTCCATGATCCATTAAATCCAACTTCGTCAGGACACCAATTGTTCTCCGGCCCATTGGATCTACTTGTCTTGCAAGCTTCAGCGCTTCGGAGTTCACAAGGTCGACATTTGCCGGAGAGACTGCGAGTATAATGCTATTCGGCTTGGCTATGTATTCAAGAATCAACGTTCGGGTCTGCTTCTCAATGTCGGATGGTTGGTCTCCGATAGGCACCTTAGTCAACCCTGGTAAATCGACCATGGTAAGATTGAGCACATGAGGTGAGAAAATCTTGAGATTGATTGGCTGCCTATTGATGCCTTTGTTATTCCCAGCAATTCGAGCTGTTTCGGCCTCAATCTCCTGCTTCACCAAGGCAAAGTCTTCGAACTTGCGCCCCGGAAGGTGATGAAATTCAGCCCATTCGTGCTGATTAGCTACACTAGCAGCTGTGTGGGGTGCAAGAACATCATTGTCACCGGGCCTATCATTGTGCTCAGTGGGAATGTTGATGAGCTGCAAAATCAAGGGCCGTCTTGTGACGATACCACTACCCCTCGGTAGGAAATCCCTCCCAACAATGTTTTCCAGGACAGAAGATTTTCCGGAAGACTGGGAACCTACAACGACCTAGAGAGAAAGGGAAATTTCGAGAAGATGAATCAGCAAAAGAGAAGTAATGGAGTAACGTTGGCACACAGTTGTGATGCCTCCCATAGGAACTCACAATTTGCGGTAAATCGAGCGAGTCATTTCCAATTGTGTTGAAAACAAGATCTTGCAGCTTATTCACCGTTATAAGCAAGTCTTCACTAAGGGATGCCATGTTGCCCTGAAGAATCGAGCCCCAGGTAGCACTTAGTGCTTCAGAGACTGGTGTAGGACCTTTTAAGAGAATGACCGGGTAGGGGGATGAGTAAAGTTCAATAAGGAAGGTAGTGTTGAAGGGTAAATGAGTCTGAAAGTGACAAATAGACTAATTGAAAATGAACAATACAATTTGCTATTTTGATAGTGTGCTATTGAACACACAATAGCTATGAGAAGAGGTACATATGTAGTATTTAATACTAAAGCAGTGGTTTGTATAGTTGACCAACAGAAAAAGCTAGTGTATATCACGTGATATGGCTATATCTACGATTCATTGAAAATCCACCAATACTCCTTTATAGTATATCTAAGTATGGTCCTTCAAGTACAGTATAAGTCTCTAATAATTCGCAAACAACTGAATTCCCTTAATCTTTTCAGTAATATCTAGATTTGTTTTCAAAAAATACACTCTCTATAGGCAAGACTTATGTCTAGAATTGTCTAGACCTTTATCTTTTCCAAGACTAGCCTCATGTGTAAATTTATGGATCACCTGCACATGCCATGATGTAGCGACCATACATACAGAGAATACAGTAACAGAATGAACCGTTCTCAAAAATGCCAGGTGCCACATCGATCAAACAACGCCATTTTCACCAGTTAATTGATTTAGTGATGTAGTAAGCTATTTTACCTCTTGAACTGGATTGGGAAGGATACACAATGACTTCTACTGAAGTTCAGACATCAATGAGAGAAAAAATTCCTGGGACAAAAGACTAAAGTACCGGCTTTTACAGAAGATTAAAAATCCAACATCTGACACAGGACTCGAAAGTGTAATTGTGAGTTGTTTTCCCTGTAATGGTTTTCAAGCAGACGCGCATGCCAGACTTGCCGGACCACTTTATCAACATCCGACTGGGACTCCAACATGCCCCAGCAAAGAGAAACAGCAATCACAACCTACTCCTCGAGTTGTACATAGTTGGCAGGGAAGAGCCCCTTCTGGCCGTTGTACTCGCCGAACCACCAATCATCATCCGGGAATTCCTGGTGTTGAGTTAGCGATGCCGTTGTTAAACTTGGATGTCTGGCTAAAAACAACCAAAAAGGGAAAAAAAAAAAAAAAGAAAGACGAAGAAGTAAAAATGACTGCAAGATGCTCCACTTACGATGTTGACTATTTGAACACCCTCCGGGAAGCTGAGCTCATTGTCCTCCGCAGCCTCGTAGTCGTACAGTGCCACTGCAACCGGCTGTGCGATATCTTTCCTTCCCCCAGGGCTCTGGGCAGGAACGATTGGAGAAACTTGCTGGGCTTCTTCAGCTCCAACAACTGGTGCAAGGTGTTCTAGCTTGTTCTCTTTGACGAGCTCAACATAGTTGCTAGGGAAGAGACCCCGCTCGCCACGCGCATTAGAACCGAGCCACCAGTCCTTGTCGACCATTTCTATACCAGACACGTACTCTCCCTCCTTCAAGTCTATTTCATTGTCCTCTGCCTTCTCATAATCATACTGAACAATAGCCTGGAGCGCCTCGTCTTGAGGACGGTCAACGACTGTAGCTTTTGATGTTTCCCTACCGATATCAATGGCAGTATCCTCGAGCCCTTCATCATCCGGTACCGCCTGTCGGAGGCTTTGTGTCGGCATGACGGGAGGTGGCGAGTATTGTTCATCGTGAGCGTCGGCAACTTCTCCTCGGCCAACCGGCACGGCAACGCGAATTGGAGAAGATTCACGTACAGGAAGCGGCGTTGGAGGAGTAGGGGAACGAGGCTGTTGAGGAGGGCTAGGTATAGGCTGAGGAGCTTCGATGTCCAAAGGTTCCTCCGGTTTTATCCCATGGGAATTATACGGTGCAGGTAATCCGTTTTCGGAATCAGATATACCGACTGGTTCTTCATCGGGAGAGGGACTCATGCCTGCTCCACGTGATTTCTGATCCTGGCTGGTAAAGTCTGGCTGGCCAGGCAGTGACGTTTCCAGCCCAGTCGTCAATTCCTGGCCTTGCTGGGAAACACCACGGTCCACAGAGTTCCCCGTAGGCGTAGTCTGAACGGGAGCCCAAGTCTTGCCATTGTACGAACTCTTCCATTCTCCCTTGTTGCTGCCCTGACCACTGGTTGCTGCTGGTGGGCTAGGGGCAGGACCTTGCCCTTGTTCTCGGGCTTTTCTTTCAGCCCACTGCTGCGCAGGAGTCTTTCCTCCTTCGTCTGCAAACGTTCTGCTTGCAATGCCAATTTGTGTGGCAGGAGGGACTGGGCTCGAAACGAAGCTACCGGGCAAGGGTGCCTTTGTGCCTGTAAAAGTTGCACTTAGCCCGATTTTGTTCGCAACCTTCGGCTTGGGTAAAGTCGTCAAACGCTCAGGCTGATCGGCTAGTCTTGGAGAATCCAAAGATTTAATCCTTTCATTATGCGATTCAACAGGGTTGCTTGAAACGGACTGGCCAACTGATGATTCAGGTTGCTTCTGCGCCTTAGAACGGATGGCAGCAATATCAACTTTACCAACCGGCTCATATGCGCCTCTCACAGGCTCGGGTCGGTCTTCTTTAAATTCTCCTGCTTCCCGCGCTTGTTTCCTGATTGCAGAAATATCCACTTTGCCTATCGGCTGATAGCCACCCTTAACAACATCATTGTTCTCTGTAACGGGCAGCTCATGATAATGGGATGTTCTGGGCTGGTTCTGAGATTTGATTGCCTCTATGTCAACCTTAGTTGGCTTGTACGCGGACTGAACCTTTTCAAGTTCTGTCCTGGTAACCGGGGGCGCATCTGGACCCCAGCCATTATCATCGCCGCTCATTCTTGGAACCACTCTAGTGGAAACATTTGACGCGGTCTTCGAGTCTACCGCACCAGTTCTGGTGGGGGTAAATGCTGGTTTGCTTGCAACTGAAGGCGTTTTGGGCACAGCAGTGACTGGCGAAGCTCGTTCTGGTGTGTATTTCGCACCAGAAGCATCTCCGACCTTCTGTATTATTCCCTCGGGTGTCAAATCTCCCTCGGAGCGTGCAGTGATTTGGACATGATAGTTCTGGAGTAGCCTAATATCAGAAAATTATGTTCATCTAACCTGTACAAGGGGACACTGACGGGTAAAAACTTTGAGACAGCTGACAGGTGGCTTGTAAAGTATCCTTTCGTTCGTTCTGGGACGCCCTCCCCACACCATCCGATAAGGACATTCTTCGGGAGACCAGTGTTCGGATCAGTGACTTTGACGAAAGCGAACTGGATCTTTCCTTCCGAAAACTCGTCAATGAGATCCTCAAGCTCACCAGCTGCGGGATTAGGTATCAGCATTCGAGTTGAGCCTCGAGTAATAGGTGACTAACCCCCGGTATCCTGGACCTTCAAGACACTTTCCTTGCTATCTGAATTCTTCTGGAAGGCATTGACCAAAGGCGTTGAGACAGAGAATACTGCCCATTGTCCATATGTAGCGCTGCCGGTAGGTAGGGAACAATCGATTACAGATCGATAACTCTTGGTAATTGATGGCCCGTTCGACGAGAGATTCAGAGATGCCATATCGCTGAGAACTAGTCGCTGGGTAGTGTCGAGGATCTGTGGGTCAAATAAGTGATGCAATGATTGTTGTAACTACAGTTATTTTAGTCAACTAGTATTGCAAGGTGCGGAACAGAGTTCATGGAGAATGAATAAGTGTGATGCAGGTAACTAAGATCAGGTAGGTCACTCAGCAGGGATGAGGAGGCCAGGTGTGTTCCAATATTAGGTTCATGATTTTACTACCTTGGGTAAAGGTAAATCAACAAAGTACTACCTACATTTGGGTACTAGTATTGATATTATTGGTACATAGTACTAGCGACTCCATAATAGTCGATAAACTCAACCCC
>NW_025091270.1:1027391-1036497 GCF_001078395.1 Aspergillus udagawae
GCCCCCCATACGCACAGGAATAAAAAGATCATAGAGTCCATACAGAGACCTACTACTCTGTAAGCTATTCCAGATAAATGACTGCCTTACTTTACTAATTTATATGTACGTAGTAGGGAGGGAGCTTGTACCTCTCTTAGGGAGGTACATACTCAAGGTTACCTTCGTACTGCAGTATGTTGATTACATCATAATATTTAGTAATTTGAGGGGCGCCAAGAGGTGGTCATTGTGGTGGAAGGAGCTCTCTGTACCATCGATATGGCCTGTTCTGTAGGTATGCTACCACTTTGCTGTATTCACTAAGGTAATTTGTATTGATAGATATATTAAATAAACAATGGGGTTTATAATCATTACCAGATGCATGGTCAATTGAAAGCTAATTATTATACCCAGATTTCAAGAAAATAAATCCTTGCAGGAGCAGATATGATTCTGTATGGCCCAACCTGGGTTGTAATATTTTACTTGTGACTACAGGTATGAGAGGTAAGGTAATGTGGCTGATGTGGCCTTAATAATGCTTCCCCTAGCTGCACTTGTGTACATTATGTTGTCTAAATCCCACTCATATATTTTATCAGGTAAGGAAGACAAGGTAGAAAATTTCAATACATAGATACAGTCGATGACGTGGGCAAAGATGATATATAAGTGGTCTGTATAGAATATATATAGGGGTGTGACTGCTGCAAGATAATTAGGAACTATTTCACTAAGTACATGATGTGTATGGGCCTGCAATAACACACATAACAGTTATTATAATAACACAACCCTGCTGATTCTGGTCCCAAAAAGCCATACAGACTCGAGCACTGTTCATCTTACAGAGAAATGAAGGTTCAGCACCTTGTACCTTGGCTTCTTCATTAGACAATCAGATAGGAGCATACAAACTTTCACTTTTCACGACAAAGATAATGAAGGCGATCCTTGGCTGTCTTGGACTAGTGACTAGGACAATTGGCCAGGTGCAAGTACAACTACTGAGAGTCATGCTGCCCTCCCGGCCTCCCTGGAGCCTGGTACAGCCTGCGTCTGAGGATAATATATTGCTGGTATTATTGGAGAATCGATCATTTGATACGGACTTTTTGATATTGTTCATATCTTGCAAATACTCCCGCGTTTGGCTGGTACCATTTGCTTTGGACTGTTTATAGAATGTAGATGTCAGAAAACTGATAAGCCAGGGCACTACCTAAAAGGTGTATCCAAGTAAGGTACAGATTACGAACAACCTACTTTAGCCTCTTGAGAGAGGGGGTAGATCTAATTTCCTTATCTTCGGTGGAAGTTTTAATAACCCACTAGTACCCCAGCAGTACGCGGTGAGACCTCCATGTGACCCTACTGCTGGCTCCATACTAATCTGCAGCACACAAGTTTTTCTGAGAAGATTTTGGAAGAGTTCCAGACCGTAAGGTACAATCGCTGACAAGCTATCCCTGTTTCCATTCAAAATTCTCCCTGACACGCACGCTCGGAATGGATAATGCGCATGACCTACAAGGTAGCCCTGACAGCTCAACTGTCGACTTAAAACATGACCGCGATGAAGAAATCACACAACAGGCAGATGTTGACAGCTCTTTATTTGCAACTGTGACAGATACTCTGGATCATGTACTCCCAAGGGATAGAGAGATGAAAACACCGACATATGATTATGCTTACGAGAAATCGATGAGTCACACAGAAGCAAAACTCTTCTACCAGCATCATCAATTAGTGTCGCGTGGCGCCGACAGTGAGTCTGATCAGTGTTCCGGCCTTACGGGCAGGCCTGCTGCCTCTGACATACCATCAGCTAAAGAAGAGACGGATGGAAGGCCTCAGACAGGCATACTGGGCTCGAGTAATTCCACGCAGTTTAGCACGCCTACTTCGGGATACGCTGAAAATACCAGCACCTGTACCGGTCAGCTTCCACTACGAGATGATGCAATGCATCATGAGATTTCAAATGAACAAGAATCCGGTTACATGCAATTCGCCACTGAGGTTCCAGGTGCTATCAAAAGTGCTATGAATATGACGGGCAGCGGCACGGTTGCCTCGGAATTAAACATCATCTACCGCAAGATTCGCGGGCTACTTGACCGACGCGCCGAATATATCCAACTGTCGTCACAGGGTCCTGAGGATAATCCCAAAGATCGTCCCGATTGGAGGATTTACCCTCCCCCGCCTGAACCGGCCTGGGACGCTGATAGAGAGAATGGGAAACAAGAATCCTCTCCTGGTGCCGGGCCAAAAAAAAGAAAGATGGGCCAGGATATTGGTGAGGACTTCGACATGGCTGACTTCATTCCGCTCCCGGGAGAGTCAAGTTGGACTGCCAGACTGGATGAAAATAGTGTCTACCAAGTGTACGAAAATATCGAGGCTGCAAATGCGCACAAGCCTACCATCAGAATACCTTCATTGCGTGATTTTTATATGGACCTCGATGCAGTCATAGATGTATCCACAGACGGACCGGCCAAGAGCTTTGCGTTTAAACGCCTTTCTTACTTGGAGGGCAAATTTCAACTCTACACGCTCCTCAATGAATATCAGGAGATTGCTGACAGCAAAAAAGTACCACATAGAGACTTCTACAACGTCCGGAAAGTCGACACTCATGTCCATCACTCGGCTTGCATGAATCAGAAGCATCTCCTCAGGTTCATCAAAAGCAAAATGAAGAAGTCACCTGATGAGGTTGTATTATTCCGGGATGGTAAACATTTAACGTTGCGAGAGGTCTTTGAAAGCATAAACCTAACAGCTTATGACTTGAGCATTGATACGCTGGATATGCATGTATGTATCATTCCCACAAGTCTTTCGTCTTATAACTCTACCTTCTCATCAACTTTTGCAGGCGCATACGGATTCCTTCCATCGCTTTGACAAGTTCAATCTCAAATATAATCCCGTCGGGGAGTCTAGGCTGCGTGAGATCTTCTTGAAGACGGACAATTATATTAAAGGCCGCTATCTGGCCGAGATCACAAAAGAGGTCATCTCGGATTTAGAGTCCAGCAAATATCAAATGGTGGAGTGGCGCATCTCAATATATGGAAGGTCGATTCAGGAATGGGACAAGCTCGCCGCTTGGGTCGTTGACAACAAATTATTTTCCCCCAATGTGCGTTGGCTAATACAAGTTCCTCGGCTTTACGACGTCTACAAAGCAAGCGGCATGATGGAGAACTTTGAGCAAGTCATCACAAACGTTTTCCAGCCCTTATTTGAGGTGACCAAAAATCCCAACAGCCATCCCAAGCTTCATATCTTCCTCCAACGTGTGGTCGGATTCGACAGCGTGGATGACGAAAGCAAAGCTGAGCGCCGGCTGTATAGAAAATATCCTATTCCTAGAGAATGGAATACGAAACAAAATCCTCCGTACAGCTATTGGATTTACTTCATGTTCGCTAATATCGCGTCATTGAATTTCTGGAGAAAGCAACGCGGCTTTAACACCTTTGTTTTAAGACCTCATTGCGGTGAGGCTGGGGATCCAGATCATCTTGCAGTTGGTTTTCTCTGCTGCCACAGCATCAGTCATGGGATACTGCTTAGAAAGGTCCCTCTCCTGCAGTATTTGTTTTACCTCGATCAGATTGGAATCGCAATGTCCCCGCTCAGTAACAACGCCCTATTCCTGACATATGACAAGAATCCATTTGCGAACTTTTTCAGGCGGGGCCTGAATGTATCCTTGTCAACGGACGATCCTCTACAATTTGCATTTACCAAGGAGCCGTTGATTGAAGAATATTCGGTTGCTGCACAGATATACAAATTCAACGCTGTGGACATGTGTGAGCTCGCAAAACATTCAGTCGAGCAAAGTGGCTTTGAACTATCATTGAAGAAGAGATGGCTTGGTGCGAACTGTCCTCTTCGCGGGGTCGCAGGAAATAATGTCGCAAAAAGCAATGTGCCAGACATTCGGGAGCAATTTAGGCATGAAACATTACTTGGGGAGCTTGCCTTGTAGGTTATTCTCGTGCTTGCAATCCACCATACAGACAGACACCTTAGGGCGAAAATAACACTGCTGACGTATTAGGATTGAACGATATTCTGATCGTCAGGTTGATTGTTCAGCTAGGCGACCAATCGTCCCCGCCACAAGCAGTCAGCTAGAAGCACCGTCACGGGTTCCTCTGGATCCAAAGCAAGGACACCCAGGCCATTGTAAGTTTAACACCGCAGACCTGAAAACTCGCTTTTAGAGTCTCTTATCCGATGATGTTGGAGTCTTTATCGTCTCACTATCGCTGTTATTATCGCCATTTTCACCGTGTCCCTATGGTTGTCCTCTGTCCTCCGGGTGCTTGTTCGGCGTAAGCTCTTAGTGTCTGTTTCGTCTGATTGCTAATGATAAACATGCAGCACAGCGTCCCATTAGCTCGGTCTCTCCTCAACTTCGATCCAACACCAGTGAAGCAGAGGCTCTTCGAAACCTCTACCCCTCAGATACCACCAGGGCCGACGAGTCTGGCAACTCAATTGAAGGTACCCATCCCACAGGGCAAACGGCAGCTTCTCCGGGAAGTCCAGAGCACCGAATTTTCCCTGGTATTGTCCATGAGAGAATCCGGAGAGATAATAACAACATCAATTAATGACTGCTGAAGGCCATTAGAAAATAAGGCAGAGAGCATTGGTCAGGCCAATGCTGGAGTCTCAAGAATCCTAAAATACACAGCTTTGACAATATCTGTTTACTGTCATGAACCTGATTTGAACATGTTTGAAGCTAGTCATCCACATCTTAATATTGATATAATCCTTAATTCATGCCTCGGTCGCGTTGTGGTCTGGATACTAGGGAATTACTGTCTACTCTGGTGTGCTATCTATATAGCATAATGCAATATGAAAAGCTTTACCTTAGGGGAAATAGCTACGAAGCCAGGGTATAGAATTCCTTGTGCCTGGCTAAGGTACTGATAGGGATTATGAGGAATTATTAATGTATGTGATGCTGGATACTGATGTCTGGGAAGCCAGAAATACACCATACAGCAGATCATTGAAGCATTGTGGCGCCGAAGGTGCTGAGAAGAAAGGGTGGGGGAGATCATATCCTACTATAGGTGATCTGTGTTATTTCGAAGACACGTACGCTAAAGATAGTACATGGCATTTCAAAATAAGTCACTTACCTCCTCTGTATACGTAGTTATTACAGATGTTTCAAGCTATAGACATGAATAAAAAAGGGAAAAAAGGAAAAAAAGCTGGCGCTATAACTGATAATTGTTGGTGTTGAGTTCAAGATTAGAGGTTATGACTGGGCTAGTATGTGCATGGACAAAGAACAATATCGCAATATTAGTATTTTCAGGTCAGAAGTTCATTAAATTGCCCAGCTCCCTCTCCTCTCAAGCACACCCCATGCGTCGTGATCATTATCATTATCAGAGCTGGGCTGTGACCTTGCCCAGTCATGAATATACAAACGTAAGGCCACCCAACGGGCACAGACCTGTCTAACGACCGGCCTATTTGCTGAACCATCTTCATTGACTTGAAGGTAGCCCCTAGCAAGAGCAGATGTATCACCCCTTCTGAGTTCCTTCACGGGGATGCCTGAGACCCTGCTGAGCTCATGGTCGTAGTAACGTGCAACACACGGATAACCTAGAGATAAGTAGTTATAGATCTGAGTCACGAAATTATCGTGAATCCCAAAGCAGCAATCATGATGTTCATTGTCAATGTCATGACGCGATAAGTCTCCTACATCTAAAGCCAGATGACAAGAGGAGCTAGAAGTAGATTGGTCCTGGTCCTGCTCATCGCTGCATACTTTAGATTGACACTCATCGTTGTTATAGCGACGAAAATTGTCTGTCACGCAGGCTAAAGATCCTCTGGATTGTTGAGCATGCTGGTAATTGCAACATGTTCCCTTCCAGAGACCAGTAGTTGCATCATCCTGCACATGATCAGGTTGTGTACACCAAAGACCAGAATCATTGCAGACTCGATGCCTGGAATCAGTAGCACAGTCCCGCACAGAGCCACTCTCACACATCGTCGCTTCGGGAGATAAACTCTGTGGGAAGACAAGGTCATCGCCTAGCATAGGTGGACGCGGGAGATGTCTGGAGAGATCTGGCTCATAGTTTCCTCTCCAACAGCCATTATCGACTCCGTTGTAAAACTGTCGAGGGTTGAATATCGCAGACGAAAGGAGTTTCCCCTTCGTACCCGCCATAGCACGATCCCTCATTTCGGCATCCTCCTTATGCCGGCGCATATGTTCAAGTTCCCATGGAAGATCGGCCGATGATTCCCGCCTAGATACATGCAGAAGGGTGTTTTTCGAGTCATCATCGGAACACTCGTCTTCATCCTTGTCGATTGCAAAGTGATCCACAGGCTCATAGACTTGTTCATTGGGAAATGCTGCAAGTGCCTGCTCCTTCAGTTGATTTTCCACCGACTGAGCTGCGAGAGAAAGAAAGTACTCCGCCATATGGCCATCACAGCCAGTTTGACGACTGTTTTCGGCTCTCGAGTGATGAGCGGATACATTGGACGAAACGGAGGGAGACGCCGAGAGCGACGGTATTTCCGACCCCTCCGAGGCATCACTGCAGCTGGAAGGAATTGCAGGGAGGTCTGGCACTCGAAAAGAGTGGCTTCTCGACTGCTGGCGCTGTTGAAGTCTAGAGTATGAAAATTTAGATTCTATTGTGGCAGAGGAAGCATCTGAGTTCGCATAGGTGGAGGTGCCGCTTTGTGGTCGAGACCCATTGTCATACCCCGGTACAGGAGCTTCAGACAAAGTATGCGACGTTTCCTTGCGGCGAAACGAACGTTTATTGGTCTCAACAAGCTGAGGCGCAAACTTTCGACGGCATGGTTGCATCTGGAGTACGACCTTTTTGGCAGCTGAACTCGAAACTGGGTAGTGCAGTCGGTCTCTGTTCGTTTTGGTGTCAACCGAGTTGTGCCTAGTCAGCTGCCACTGGGAACGGCCGCAGATTCGGCTGTCACTATCCTCAGTATCATTCTGTATCAAGGAGTCGTCCTGCCGTTGTGAACTCTTGACATCGTGGGGTGAGACTGGCCGTGTATCTGCAATGAGTGTTCGTGCTGGCTTGCCTGATTCAACTCCCTGCTCCTCAAAGGTGGCTTGCGCTGAGGAAGGTGACTGGCGATTCCGGGAACTGCGAGATGACGTTTCAATCACACTAGGTAGAAATTTCCTGACCCTTTGGGGTGTTTTCTTCGTCTGCTCCGACATTGTCTTGGGTATTTTGATGACACAACAGTGTAGACACTTCACATGGAGCTAGGGTGCTTTGCAACTGCCGAGTGCTGCCATGTCCTAATAAGATGGCTTTGTGGGCAACTCCAAGACAAGTGCAGTCTAGCCCTCAGGCAGGCATAGTTGCAAAATATAGTAGATGTCACCCTGACTGTCTCATCTGGGACGGCTCTCCTTTCTTTCTCTGTAGTATCAGATTATATTTGACTGAAGGCTGCCATAGTATGACTGCTCATGTAGCCTTCACAAGAAGTGATTACGTTGACTATACAGGATGGTCTCGAAGTTCAAGGTCCCAATGGGCATGACAAATATAATTAGAAATGTTTGATAAAAGAGTGCGTATCTAGAGAGGTATAGCAGCCTGGCATCTTAGAGATGATGACTAACTGTATAAGGCTAACTATCACATAAGTTAATGCTAATTTGCAAGATTACGGCAAGCCAGGGGTTGAAAAAGGATCCAACCAGACTCCGGCGTTTGCTCAACCTCAAGGGTTGGATCCGGTGGACCTACTCTGTAGATACATGGTTCCTATCTCAAAGTCTCAGCAATATTAGCCTTTCGGCCTTGTGGGACTACCAGAAGCCCAACTGCCCATAATTCTAGGGTCCTAATAGAGACACACCCCTACTTCTTAATGGCATACCCCCCCTAGCCTAAAAACAAACCCTCTAGCTTAATAACACACCGCCCTTCTGTAACGTAATTCCCAAACGAGTCGGACACCCTAGCGAGCCGGACACCTCTGTATTCCATATAAAATAGCACTCATCAGGGCTGTGATATCTCAACCATGACCATATACACTATAATATAAGTAGGATATTTAGACTATATGTATATTAAGGTATATAAATACTCTTTCTTATAGCTCTAAAATACTATTCCTCTCTTATAATATCTAGAAAGTCAATATCACTAAAAATATAGATGTAATTTATGTTACCTAAGTATGTATATATACTAGGAGGCTGTAGCTTATGTATAACTCTATATAACTATAGTAATACCTTATATCTAAACTTAGACCCTGTGGATGCTTAATTGTTAAGATATCAAAGCCTTAAAGTATGCTATTTTATATGGAATACAGAGGTGTCCAGACTCCAGAGACAGCTCACTAGGGTGTCCAACTCGTTTAGGTCTTTAGGAATTATGTTAATTAGCTAGAATTAATATCATATGTTGTAGGATTGTGTGATTTCTAGCTTAGTCAGCCCGCTGTCTAGTGAGTTGACCTCAGCTCAACCCAACCCAGAAAACCCCCCTTGAGCCCAAAACCCAGCCTAGGTAGAACCCAGAACACCCCCCTAAGCCCAAGCCCAGCCTAGAACCTAACTAGGCTACCTAGTTAGGTTACCTAGGTTATTTTATTTTACTATGTATTAATTCTTATACTCTTTTACTCTATCCTTATATAAATCTAATAATATTAATACCTTTATAAATATTCTATAAGATAGTCTTATACCTAGGGTTGTTATTTTTGTGCGTTGGGCTGGGTTCTCCTATCTTTTGAACCCAACCTAGCAGGTTTAGGTTATAGATTTCTAGGGCCCAAACCCAGCCTATAACCTTGTGGGTTGATAATCTGGAACCTACTAGGTTCTATTCTGCTATAGAGGCTATTCCCTACCTATCTAATCTAGTTAGTATAGGCTAGGTTCAGCCTATAAACCTACTTAATATTTAATATGTAAAACCATACTAATATTTAAAGAATATAAATATATAGATAAGTATTATATTTAGATATATTATACTAAACCTCTATTATAAAGCATTAATTAAGTAATATAATATATATAGGT
>NW_025091270.1:1037130-1041246 GCF_001078395.1 Aspergillus udagawae
AAGAAGAAAAACCTTAATACTATTATATTAGTAGTTAATAATTAATTATTCTATAAGATTAGAGATACCTTACTAAGATATTAATTATTAATATCTATCTCTTAAACTCTATATAGCTTAATAGAAAGAATTAAGAACTTAATATTATTTATCTAAAAAATCTCTACTAAAGTATAGTCTTAGGACTTTAGGAGTTTACTAGCTTAATATTAAGATTTATATAAAGATATATATAAACTAGATAGACTTTAACTAACTCTTTAATTATGTAATTACTTAGTACTTAACTATAAATTTAAGCCCTATTCTATTATATAGAAGAAAGTAAGTAGAGTAATAAAATATATAAATATTTTAAAAAATTATTTAGAATTTTATAGTTAATCTCTCTTCTACTAAAGATATTATTATTATTTTTAATTAGCTAGAGAATATTTCTTATATAATCCTTAATATTAGTTAATATTAAAAGGCTATATTTAAATCTTTATTATTAGATTAAGTAGCTATAGCTACTAAACTATTAATATCTACTATTAATAATAGTATCTTATCTCCTGTTATAATAATATCTATAGATTAAGTAAAATCTAACCTAGGTTGGATTTTTAACTATTAATATATATATAGGATTACCTTTAGGTAGTTAATATCTACTATAGTAATATATTAAATATAGAAATATATATGGCCCTATAAAGTAACTAATAAAAGATTAATAATTCTAACTCTAATAGAGTATTCCTAATTAAAATACTTAAGATATTTAAAGATAAATCTTTTATAAACTAAAAAAGTCTTCTCTTAACTACTTATTTTAAAGAATAATTTATATAAATACTAGAGATTAATCTCTTATGGATTTTTTTTTTTTTCTATCTTAAAGTACTCTAAGTTTAAGATATATTTTAAGTAATATTATTTTATTTTAAATAGGGCTCTCTACTTCTACTTTATTATTATTAATAAAATTATCTTATTTAAGCTTAATTAGGTATATAATCTAATACTATATTTAATATAGAAATAAGTTAGATTTAGTTTAAGTATTTAGATAAGTTTTTTAACTTTAAGATAAAAATCTTTAGAGACCTATTATTAAAAGTTTTAAAGATAGATTAAGTTATATTAATATTACTCTTTATACTAAGAGAGTATAATATTTTTTATCTATTTTTTTTCTCTATCAATAATAACTATACTAATAGTATACTTAATTAGAACCTACTTAGTCTTTTTTAATAATTATTAGAATAGAATCTTAAGTCTTCTATTAATAACTTCCTTCTAGAAGAGTAGTATAATATATAAGATCTAGAGATCTAATTTTTTAAAGAGCTATTAAATATAGAATTTTATTAACTCTTTAAGAATCTATAGAATTTATCTAGATCTAAAGTAACTATTGTAGTAGTTATAGATTATAATTACTAGTAATATTTTAGAGCTAACTATAAAAGTTCTTAAGTATATAATATATTAGTTTAACCCTAAGTAGAAGTATTCTAAGGTGGCTAAGAAGGCTCTTATAATACTTTAACTAGACTAAGAAGGTTTAAAAAGTAATCTTAAAGAAATTTACTTTTACACTAAGAGAGATCTATAGCTTTAATAATAGTATAAATATATTTAAGATTACTAACTTCTTAGTTTATAAAATTTAGGACTAAGTCTAAGATAAATTACTATAGAAAGATAGTAAGCTAATAAAGCTATAAGTAAGGAATCTAATTTAAATTAGATTTAAACTAACTAATTATAGCTAAATACCCTGCTAAATAATAAAATAAATATAGAGGTATTACTATATTAGATCTTATATTTAGCTTAGTTTAAGTGTAGATACTAGGTAAAAATAGTTAAGATTACTATTAAGTATACTAGCCTAGCTCTAGCTAAGAAGATAGCCATTTATAATAATCTTATAAGACTAGTATATAATATAACTTTAGCTAGATTTATCTACCTGCTAATTAATAGTATGGAAAATAACCCAGTAAACTAGACTATATAGAGATATCTATCTAAGTTAATTAGAACTAAAATCTAATAATCTATTAGATATATATTTTAAATACTAAGCTATTAAAGTAGAGTTTTAGTATAGAGATAAATATACTTAGAGCTATTTTTATATATTATAATTTAAAGAGAATTATATTAGATACTCTTAATAAAGGATTCTCTTTATAAGCTACTTATTCCAAAAGTAATAAATTATTAATTCTTAATAAGATATATAATTTCTAACTTTAAGTTAGATTAGATTCTAACTATCTATAGAATAAATAGAGAATATATATAAACTATTTATATATCTTAATTATAAATACTTATAGCTAGGGCCTAAACTTTAATAGTTAAATATTAAGAATTACTAGAATAAAGAGATTAAATATTATTCTAAATTTATTAAGACTTTTTTAAAAAGTACTAATATCCTTATATCTAAAAAGAGGAATTAGAAGCTTCTATAGAACTTTTAGAAATAGTTATTAAAGATTACTAGTACTCCCTAGGGTGCTATAGCCTAGATATCTACTATACTAACTTTAAGAGTTAACTCCTATAGTAACTTCTGTAGCTAAGTCTATATCTAAAGACGATATAGATACAGAGAGTAAAAATAGTAAGGATAGTAATAGTAATATAGATACTATATATAAGAGACTAAAGAGATAATAATAGTAGTAATAATAATAAAAAAAGATAAAAATCTAACTCTAATTAGATTTGTTATATTTATTAGTATAAGAAATTAACTTAAAGATATAATAAGATTTACTTAGAAAAATATTACTTAATAATAAGAGTCTAAAATCTATTATTAGCTAGTATAATAATAGAGAGCTAGAATTTAGAATATAATATAATCTAATGATTATAATTTTCATAGTAACTAAATTACTTTCTTTTTATAATAATAAAGTAAATCTTAAGAGTATTATATTTACTTTTATAACTTAAAAAAATATTTAAGCTTAGTAACTATTAGACCTAGAAGTAGTAAAGTAAAGATATTTTAATCTTTATTCTAGAACTATAGATTTAATATTAGTTAATTCTTCTTTATCTACTACTAGCCTATTATCTATTATTAATAGTTATACATCTTAATATACTCTAGGTCTATCTATATCTATCTTTTCTTTATTATAGTTAGATAATCTATAAATAAGTATTATATAGATAGCCTCTTACCCTAACCTCTAAATCCTTAACTAAAATAGAAAGAATAAGATTATATTATTTAGTAAGGACTATAAATCTATGTTCTAGTTATAGTAGTAAGAAATAAAAGAGGCTAAGGCTATATAATCTTAGAAGTAAAAGATTAGCTAAAAAAGAGCTTAAATATCTCTAATATAGATAGATTTTAATAAAGATATATCCTTTTCTAATAAGAAACCTAAGATTTAATATAAATATTATAATTATCTTCTCCTCCACCCTTACTATAGTAATAGTAATATACTAATAATATAGTATATTAAAGCTTACTATTTAATAATTAAGAAGATATCTTCTTTTTAATAGAAGCTTAGTAGTCTCTTTATAAATTAAGTAAGTATTATATCTAACTTAAGTTAGATTTCTATTACTAACTAACTAGCCTATAATAATTTATATATCTAAAAACTTTAAGGATTAAATTTTTAATTTATTCTTATAGCTTATCTTTTATTTTAGATAGTTAAATATTCTTAATTTTATAAATTATTTCTATAAGCTACTAGGGTATATACTCTTAATTTACTAAATTAATATATAATTCAGAGTTATTTACTTAAGTAATTATTTAAAATTTAAGCTAAGATCTTTTTTTTAATCTCTCTCTAGTCTAAGATCTCTTTTATAATTAATATATAAACTAATTTATTATAAAACTTCTTCTTTATAATTACTAGGTACTTTCTTAATTTAGATTAGAAGTATTATAAGATATCTCTAAAGTTTAAGCTAATAAATATTTATTATATAGATAATAATCTTATATAGAAGATAGTATTAATACTTAAATTAGTCTAGCTTTAGTATTATATTATAATAGATATAATAGATAATTCTATAAATAATATATTTAATTTATTAATATAAGCCCTATCTAATATAAAA
>NW_025091270.1:1042768-1046806 GCF_001078395.1 Aspergillus udagawae
GATATATACTAAAAATTTTAAACTTTAATAAGAATTTATAGGTATTTAGAATAATAATAAAGATAGAGGTATTATTAAAGATAAAGAAGATAATACTAAGTTAATAAATATATTTAATTATATTAGTAAAGAGAAAGATATTAATAATATTAGAATAATATTATTTTACTTATCAATACTCTTATACTACTAAATCTAACCTAAGTTAGATTTTATCTATATAGACTTATAGAGTACTTATCTTATATAACTATATAAAACTATATTATAATAATATAGGTTCTAGAGAGCCTATAATAAGAATCTAATCTAATCTAATCTAATCTATTTTTAAAACCTAAATAGGTTCTTATTCTTAGAACCTAACCAGCCTATAGATTATAATTTCTAAACCTAGACCCAGCCTAAGGCAGGTTTAGGCTAGGTTAGGTTTGGGTTTCTAGGTTAGGTTTAATCAGTCTACTTATACCTAATCTTTCTTATAGCTAATAGAGCTTTAATTTAGATAATAATTATTCTATATTTTAAACTTTAGTATTACTATTACCTCCCTCCCTCTAGTATATTAGGCCTAATTATAAGAAATTCTATATACTTTATACTATAATATTAAAGATAGAATTTATTAAACAGTAGCTTAGAATAGAGTATAGAGTAAAGAAGATAATATTTTAAGATAATAAAAAATACTTATTAAGTATATAGAATAGCTTTAATTAAATTACTTAGGCTAGTAATAGTAAAATAAAGCTTATATATAAGAAATATAGTAGTATTCTTAACTATCTCTATAATAATAAGTATAGTATATTAACTATAGTAAGATATCCAAAAGAATTATAATACTATAATATCTCTATTAATTATATAAAGTAGAAAGATATTATATTACTTATATAAGATATAGTAAGCTATCTTAATATCTATAATATATTAATTAATATTAATAGCTATAATAACTTATAACTATACTTATTTTCTCTTAATAAGTATAGAAAAAGAAAGTTTCTTATCTTTATTATCAGAGTAAAGCTTTCTTTTTAAATTTATTAAATATTATAAATTTTAAAAATTAATTAAATTTACCTAACTTATTTCTTTATAGCCTAATATTCCTTTCTCCTAAACTATACAATAGCAGCGTATATAACTAAGATATAGTAATAAAAGATACTTAATAAACTTTTACTTAGTATAAAGCTATTAATTACTCTTAATTATTAGATATCTTTATTTTAATTACCTTTTATAGTAATTATAAGATATTTTATTAATAATATCTAGAATTATTAAGAAATTTTACTTAGTTTTAAACTACTTTATAGATCTTACTTAAAATACTAACCTTAATACTATATTCTTTTAACCTACTTTAGTAATATAAAATTATAGATTAATATTATCTATTATACTTAAAAAGTATATAAAACTTAATCTAGTTAAATTAAATTAATATTAATACTATAACCATCTATATCTCCTATATTATATATGTAATCTAGCTTAGTTTATAGAAGCTTCTTACTTAGATAAAAGCTAATCTAAAGAATAAAATAATAAAGATTAATTAATTAGAGGCTTAATTATAATTACTATAAATAAGATAGTAAAAGTAAGAGATTACTAATATCTTTAATAAACTAAATCTCTTATAATATTATTAGACATAGGTACTTATAATTTTTATTAATGTAAGTCCTTAATATTATAAAGCCTTTTATAATCTCTAGACTAAAGTACTAAAACTTATATTAATTTAAGATATTAGGATTTACTAGAATTCTATCTTCTTAATACTCTAAAGAATAAAGAAATTATAGCTAATCTTTAATTAATTTTATTTATAAAATAGCTATAATTACTTAATACTTAATTAAGAAGAATAATACTAGATTAAACATCTTTTTTAAATTACTTAATTATTTTTTAAATTTATTATTATACTCTCTTAAATAAAGAATATAATTATCTATATTATCTTTAGTATCTATAATAAACTTTTTAATTTCTTAAAGTATTAATTTATTAGCTTTAATAAAAGAAAGTAGCCTAGAAGAAACTTATATTAATAATAATTAATTAATAAATATTAATAAGATTATATAGTATCTTAAGAGTAGTAAGTAATATTATTATTTTTATTAATACTTTACTAATTAATATTAATTACTCTAAAAATATTTAAGTATAGATATATGTTTCTAGCTCTTATAAAAATAGTATATAATATACTCTAAATATCTATTACTAGTATTAATATTAAGTAGCTTTTTAATTCTACTTAAAATATCTACTATTATTATTAAGACTTAATTCTATAATAATCTAAGATCTAATATTATTTATATATATATTAAGATTTAAAGTAGAAGAAAAGAAACTTTTACTTATAAAAAAATATTTTTTAAATTAGGAATAGTAAGTCCTTAATAAAGAAAAAGATATTTAATAGCTTTAAGATACTCTTAAGCTAATTAATAATAATAAAGAAGATAATAATCTAAAGATTAATATAAATTAGCTAGCTACCTAGTAGCTATCTAAGTATATATAAGATAAGAGATAAAGAAGTATAGTATTTAATAAAAAGTAAGAGAGCTAGAAATCTTTTTTATTTAATAATAAAATAATTCTTTCTTTATCTAATATATAATAGTATATCTCTAGATAAAATTAGAAGTATATAAGGTATAAGAATAATTAATTCCTTTATTATTAGTTATTAGTATTATAAGCTAACCTATAATATATATAGTATTATATATATAGCTATAGTTATATAGTAAGAGTTAATTATTATACTAATTAGTATACTAGCTATTTATACCTACTTTCTTTCTTCTTTAGTAATTCTACTTTCCTTCTTAATAGTAGTGGGCAGGGCCTGCTAGATACTTAGGCTATTTGACTAAGCTATATAGCCCTTATATAATTATATCTAAATTAGATACTAGTTATTTTATAAAGTTATGTCTAAAGTAGATACTAGCTATAGTTATATAATACTATATATGTAGTTTGAATACCTATAAATATAAGATAGGACTGCATAATTAATAATATTTATCTAGTTTTATCTACCTAGCTAGGTTCTATATAAAAGCCTAGAACCTAACTTAGAACACCCCCCTTAAGCCTAAAACCCAGCCTAAGTTAAGTTTGACACATGTTTCAGTTGGGTTACCTGGAGCACCTGCCTAGGTCTACTAATTCCTTTAGTCTATTTAAATACTAGTAAATATAGTAGATTATTCTAGTACTATATAGATAGTAAAGTAAGAAGTAAGCTATAAACTTATATATATATATATATATAATAAAGCTATATAGTTTTAATTTAGTTAAAATAATTAATTAGACAATAAAAAAAATGTAAAGAGGTTTAAAAAAATCTTAAGAATTAATATTATATAGATATCCTTCTATTATAATATTATAGTAAAATTATAGTTAAAGCTTATAAATAATCTATAAAAAATAGAGAGATATTTTAATGATATATTATAGCTTTTACAGTTATTAGTAATAATAATAAATTTTAAGTACTATTTATAGATATATATATAAATTATATTTAGTATAGTAAAGAAGCCTAGTATAAATTCTATATTAATAAGTTCTTATATTAGAATAATAAAGATAATATATAAATATCTTTTTTTAGCTTTTTTTATTCCTTTTAGTTTATACTAATTCTTATAGGAATATTTTATAATAGGATAGTCTTTAGGCCTTAGATAATACAGAATATATTTATAACTAATCTTTAAATAAAACTATCCTTTTAATTATTATATTATCTTTTATTATTATTAGTTATTAAGACTACTATCTACTATAAGCTAGTAGAGGTTAGCAGGTTCTAGCTAATAATAGTTAAAAGATTTAGTAATTAGTATTAGTTCTTCTTTATTATTCTATAGCTTTATTATTATATTTATTACTTTCTAGCTTATATCTATATAGAGTTATAATAGTTAATTCTAGATAGTAAATTCTATATTAAGTAATTAGTTTAATAAATTAAGCTAATAATAA
>NW_025091270.1:1047238-1056294 GCF_001078395.1 Aspergillus udagawae
TTTCTTATATATATTTAGTAATTATTTATTTATATCTAATAGCTTTATTAATATCCTCTTTTATTTATAATTCTATTATTCTTATAACTTAATATTCTCTTTATCTTATAATTCTAGTATTTTATATTTTTTATTTCCTTTATCTTATAATTTTATTATTAGTAATTAAGATTATCTAGTATTTATTAAATATAGATTCTTATATTATACTCTAGTAGTTTCTATTTACTAATATATTTCCCTCCCCTATTCTAAAAGGGAGGAAGTCTATAAAGGAGAATTAATATTATTATTATTAGTAAGACCCTAGCTTTATATAATTATATACTAATAATATCTTATAGAGTTCTGTATAATGGATAACTTAGGTAAAAGTTTATAAACTAAGTTACTAGTACTATAATTAGCAGTCCTTAAAGGGGTATATATAGAAATTATATATTCTTTATACTACAAAAGTAGAAATATATATAGGTAAGTATTCTTTTCTCTATATTACTGCTAGGCTTGCTAGCTTAAGACTAAGGGCCCAGCGTATGCCCTAAAAAGGGGGAGATAATTATAAGAATCTTATACTAGGCTATAAAGATTAACTATTAAGGTAAAAGACCTACTATAACCCTATAGTTAATCATGCCTAGCCTCTAATAGTTATCTCCCCTTTCTAGAGTATACCCTAGGCCCTTAGCCTCTCTAGATTTTAAGGGTAGCTAGTAATACTATATCCTAGGCTCTTAGCCTTACTACTAAGGTTCTAATGGTAGCTAGTGATACTAGGCTATATACTTTGTATATATATATATAGGCCTCTAACTACTGCTATAATAGGGAGTTAGCCATAAGGGGTGGTTATTAGTAAGGGTTAGTCTATTAGGTAATCTCTCTAGGGATCAAATCCCTAATACTAACTTAACTTACTAAGGGGTTAATTATATTATAAGAATCTTACACTAGACTATAAAGGTTAACTACTAAGAGAAAAGACCTATTATAATTAACTTCTATAGTTAATTATGCCTAGCCTCTCTATATATATCTTTAAGCCTTGTAATAAGCCTCTAATAGAAGATTACTTCCTACTTCTAGTAGAGATTCTAGTTTATACTATTTTATAGTTTTTATAATAGAATATAGGAGATAATAATCTATAGAATATTAAGAATATCCTTAGAAGATAAAGAGAAGAAGAAGATAGTATGAGTAGAAGATAGAAGACTAAGGTTTAAGAAAGTATTTATATTAGGGTTAAGGATATATTTATATTAGAGAGTTTACTAAGTAGTAAATAATTCTTTATTCTATAGTATAGTAAATATTTCTTTATTATCTAATATAAAATATATAAATATAATAGTAAATATAGTATACTAGCCTAATATTTATATATATATTATTAAAGATATATAGTATCTTTCTAGTAAATACATTTAAAGTTCTTTAGAAGGTTATATATATTAATAAGATCCTTATTAGCTAATTATATATTCTTATAGTTATTATATCTAAGCTATTTAACTAGGTATTAGATCTTAGTATATCCTAATTTTATTTAGTAAGAGGATTTTATAATAATCTTTTTAATTTTATACTTATTATAGCCTTCTATCTAGATTAGTCCTAATTAATCTAGTATAGATTAGTTAAATAGGTTACTACCTAATAGATAATATTTAAGATATATAATAGATATAATAGAGTAGATATACTATATCTCTAATAGGTTAAGCTTATAGATTAAAGTGCTAATATACTATAGTATCTTAAATAAGTCTATATATTAATTACTATACTTTAGGGGTAATACTCTAGGGATAGTAAACCTCTTATATAATTAGATTAAGACCTAATCTCCTAGCTTAAATAATATGGATATATAACCCTTATTATATTAGTACTTTATAGTTAAGCTTACTAACTTTAGTACTTCTACTATATTAATATAGGCTTTAAAGCTTTATATTTAGCTTATTCTCTATAGACTAAGTATATCTAGTAATAGTAATATAATATTATATATTAGCTAGTAGGTAGAGAAATTTATAAAAGAGTTATAGTAATTATTTAATATAATCTATAGTTAGAGAAGCACCTTAGACTAGTCTATAATTTTTATAGATATTAATAATTATCTAAAGATAAAGCTCTATTATCTAAATATATCTTTTTAATTAATTATTAGCCTAAAGATAGTAAGTAGTAGTATATTATAATTAAATATTTTACTACTTAAAGATTTCCTTTTATATTTTAGCTATATATTTAGAATTATAATTTAATATAATCTCCTTTAGTAATCTCTAATTACCTTCTACTAGATATGTATAGGGTATTAATCTATTATAGTATAGTCTGTATATTAATAATTACTCTAGTATAGCTATACTATGCTTAGTAAATTTATCTATTACTAATAAGATAATATTATATTTTCCTAGGTCTAGAAACCTTATAATAAAATAAATAATAATAATATAGAATAAAATTAGTAGCTTTAGAATTAGTTATAATATCCTATAAGATTTATGATAATATATCTACTTTTAATATAGATAGAGTAGTATTAGATATATTACTTAATTATTTTTATAGTTATAGTATAGCTAGGCCTTAGAAGTTTTTAATAGTTTAATAAAGCTAGGGTAGCCTATATTATTATATAAGATTTATAGTACTTTATATAAGTAGGTAATTAGAATATATAGCTTCTTAGTATTACTCTCTATAATTAGTAGAGAGCAGAGAATACTATTATAATATTTATAAGATAATTTAGTTAGATAGGGAGATATATTATTAATATAAATAATATTAAATTTTAGGTCTATTAGATAATTATTAATAAGCTTATACTTCTATTTATTAATTATTTAATAATAGTTATATCTACTATATAGATAGTAGGGGTAATTATTAACCTTATAAGTATATATCTAGATACTAAATTATATTAAGAGAATTCTCTAAATTATCTATAATATAGCTTAGTAGTCTTAATAGGGTATCTAGTACTAGATAGATATGTTTAAGCTTATATTATAATTTAATATTATATATCTAGATAGATTAGCTTATATATACTAAGTATAGGTTCAGCTTATTAATATTTATTATTATTATAAGGTATATTTACGTAATAATAAAAATAATTACTATATAATCTATATATATAATAATAAGCTTATAATAAGACTAAATAATATAATAAAGCTTCTTCATATCCTAGATAACTCCTAATATTTCTAGTTCTATTAGCTAGTATTACTTTTTAGCTTTTCTAAATAACTTATTAAGGAAGAGTATTAATTCTATTATTATTAATATAAGAATACCTTCTATATTCTAATTTAGATTATAATATAGAGAAGTATTATACTATATCCCCTTTTCTTTAAGAAGTCTATATCTATAAATATTTTTATTTTAGATTATAATAGATAAATATTAATAATATTTTGAAATAGCTATTATAGTAAATACTTCTTTCTTATTATCTATAGGTTTAGTAAGGATAGCTTTTCCTGAATAACTCTTAACATAATCCATAACCAAGCGAGCCACCCAACCAAGCGAGCCACCTCAGAACCCCTGAAACCTTGCATCCTTGAGATCATCATTAAACCCAAATTTCCATCCAATATGGCATTAAAATAATCAGATTTAATAGTTAAATCAGAAGATTGCATATCTCTTGCAGTTAAAGCATACCAAAATGGCTAGTTTAAAAGCATATAAGCAGTAATAGCAGTATATGATGTTCCTTAATCTACTCTTACACATTGAATTAGTGGCCGCAAAGCACAGGTATAATATTAGCTAACTGTCAGAAGCTTAGCAGTCTAGAAGAGGGTTCTCTAAAGAAATAGATTCTGGATATGGATGAGCGCGGCCTACCACTAACTCAGGATACTGTATACAAAATAATAGATATCTTACTATCTCATTAAAATCCAGGCCTATCTACTAGAAAGAACTGGGTCAGTAACTTTATTAAATAGTATAATAATCTTATATTAAAATATACTCACAAATATGATTACCAGTGTGCAAAATGTGAGGACCTAGAAGTTATTAACTAATGGTTTAATCTTATTAAGAATACTATAATAAAATATGGTATTCTTAAACAGGATATCTACAACTTTGATAAGACTAGCTTCTAAATGGGTGTAGCCCATATAGTAAAGGTTATCACTGCATCCTGTCATTGAACAAGCCGCGTACAAGCTATACAGCTAGGGAATCGCGAATAGATCACTATTATTAAATATATTAATGCCTCTGGATGGCCTCTTCCCTCTATAATTATCTTCTCTAGCAAGGTCCACCAGTCTCAGTGGTATCAAGATATCAACCCTGACTGGATAATCAGCCTGAGTGATAATGGGTAGACGACTAATAACCTTGGAGTATTATAGTTAGAAAAGGTCTTTTAAAAGCATACTCTAGCTTATATAATTAGGAAATATCGTCTTTTGATTCTTGATAGCCATGCTAGTCATGAATTAGCAGAGTTTAATCTTTTCTATAAGAATCATTAGATTATCCCTCTTTATATGCCTTCTTATTTATCTAATAAACTATAACCTCTTAATGTTAGCTGCTTTGCACCCCTAAAGGAGGCATATAGGAGAGAGGTAATAAGAAGCATTTAAAATGGCATTTATTATATTAATAAGGAAAACTTTCTTGATCTCTATAGAGAGTTAAGAAAGGTCTTATTATCTTAAAATATCCATAGTGGTTTTGCAGCTTCTGGTTTAGTTCCTTTAGACCCCCAAAGGGTACTAGATAAGCTTATTATTAAGACTATTACCCCCCCTACTACTGCTCATGGACCTGTAGATATAGAATAGACTGTAAAGACCCCTTATACTACTGCTGAGGTATAAAAGTAGATGGAGCTTATTAAGTAGCTTATTAAATATAACTCCCAAAGTCCCCTAAATAAGGCTATCTGTTAGCTTATAAAGGCAGCTGAATCTACTATGCATAAAGTTCTTCTCCTAGATCAGGAGATAAAGGGGCTACACACAGTAAATAAGAAGTAGAAGTAAAAGCACGCAACCCCTAGATCTTTTATTGCTACTAGAGGTGTTCTAACAGGTACTGAAGGCCAGCAACTTGCCCAAGAAGCTATACAGATGATGAAACCAGTTGCTAAGAAGCATGCGCCACCATGATGTAGTAATTACTATTAAATTAGTCATACTAGAACAAGCTGTCCTAGTAGACCTAGATAATTCAAATATTCAGACATTCTGCTTTGGTTTGGTTCTATAGTAGTAAAATATCTCATGGTTTTTGACCGCGGCTAGAATCATGTTCAGGTGGCTCACTCAGTTGGGTGGCTCGCTCGGTTGTCAATTACGTTATAGGGTTTTCCTTTAGTAAGACTAAGATTAATAAGATATATCTTTCTATTTTAAAGTAGTTAGGCTTTACCTATATAAAATAATATATAATTTCTTAAGATACTAGTTATTTCTATATATATTAATAGATCTACTAATATTTCTAGAATTTAAGCCTTATAAGAGCCTTAAGGTAATCTATAAGGGTAGATATATCTAGGGGTATAATATATTATTCTAAAAGCTTAATAAATAAGAATCTAATATATACTTTACTTAGATTTAGTATTATATATAACTTATAGTATTATTATAATACTTAGTATAAATATAAAGTATAATCTTCTAAGATAGACAAGTTAGTTTAAATATCTAAAAATTATATAAGGATTAGCTATAGTATACTAATTATAGCTATATTATTATATATAGTAATACTATTAGGAAGTTTTATTTACTTTATAAGATTAATCTTAATAGGGATAATTTAATAATACTCTATCTTATTATATACCATTATATATAGGTCTAGGTTAGCTAGCTTAAGTAATAGTTAGCTAGAGTATCTTAGATTCAACCCTTACTATATAACGCTCTTCTAGTTATACATACTATATATTAATAATATTAATTTTAGAGAGTGTGCTAATCTATACTTTATTATTGTAATTAATTTTTTTATTAGATTCACTACTATAATATAGAAGAAGTTTATATCTACTATAAAAATAAAGAAAGCTAGGCTATAGTACTATAAAGATTTAAAAAAAATAATCTTAGTCTATTAATAAGTTCCTAGAGGCTTTATATTAAATTAAGATATATATTTTTTAGTTTAGTTAGATAGTAGTTTTCTTATTAATATAGATTAGTTATAGGGCTACTCTATAATTTTAATTTAGTACTACTATAATAAGTATAATAGTATTTTTATAAGGGGCTATTATAATAGTATATAATATATAATTAAAGGAGAAGTCTTTAGCTATAAGAATATTAATATTAATTAATATATTAGCTTTTAGACCTTATATAATAATATAGGCTTTATATATTAAGTATATAAGGGTATAGGATTACTATTTAATATAGCTAGGAAAGATAATTAAATATTAATAAATTAAGTATTAATAAATCTATTTAATATTCCTTTTACTAAGATTAGTATAGAGTAGTCTAGTATCTTTATAATTAGGATATAATATAATAAGAATTATTTATTAATAATAATTGTACTATAGTCTATATTAAGATAAATAGATACTACTATACCTAACTATATTAGATATATCTATATTAATATATACTTCTAGCTATAGAACTCTAGGCCTAGGATATCTATACTTAGCTTTATATTAGATTAGATAATAGGTATTATTAGATCTAGGTAGTAAAAATTATACTTTAAAAGTATTATACTTAAGGATATATATATATATATATATAAGATATTACTTAATAGAAAGGTAGTACTATATCTATTATAATTAATACTAGATATTTCCTATAGCTCTATTATATAGGCTTTTATTTATAGCTTAACTATATTATTAGCTAGTTCCTTAGGGTATTACTTATGCTACTTAGAACTAGATTTATAATAAAAGTTAGGATTATTAAATTTAGATTCTATAGCTAGATTATAGTCTTATTTCTTTATATATGTATTATAGTTTATATAGAAATATTTATATTATATATAAGTAAAATGAGACTTTCATTTTTTATCTTAATTACTAAATACTTAGGTAGTATAGGAGATATAAAATAAGAAGCTAGAAATACTTTCTACTAAGATTAAATATTAGTTTAATTTATATAGTTTTACTAATTCTATTAATTAGGTTAGTATAGGGGCTATTTTCCGTAGATATTTATATCCTAGTATTGGTTTTAGGACTACCTATTAGATTACTAGAGGTTTTACCCTAGGGAATTTTATTATTAAGAGTCTAGATTTCTACCTTATATCTATTAGTTCTACTCTCACTTATAGGATTAAGGTATAGAGGATATTCTATAATGATTAAATCAATTTATTTACTTTTACTTAAAAGTATTAATAAATCATATAATATAATATATATATTTTACTATACTTATAAAATTAGTAGATATTTAGCTACTAATTTACTAGCTTACTTTATTAGGATAATAACTATTAAGATATATAATAATAAATTTCTTTAATAGTTTATATCTATTAAAGTATAATAAGTATTTATAAGGTATTCTATTACCTAACTAAAGGGTATATAGAATTATTTTTTAAGTTATCTACGTCAATTATTAATATTAAGAGAATAGATAAGACTAGTTTATATAACAAAATTAATTTTATTATTTTATTATTTTATAGCTTTACTATATCCTAAAATCCTACTATAATATATAGCTAATTAATAAAGATATAAGCTAATTAATAATAGATTTTATTATCCTTACTAATTATATTACTATATCCCTAGTAATATAGTATATCTAGGAAGTATCTAATATTAGCTAGCTATTAGTAGCTACTATTTATTATTACTATACTTATTATAATTATTAGGATAGTATACTCTATAGTAGTAAGGTTAATAACTAGTATTCTAGTATATACTATAGGTATATTTAGTAATACTATAGATATTTATATAGCCTACTATATAATTTATTACAATACTTAGAGTTAGATAGAAGAAAATAGTATATCTTAAACTTTCTCTATATTAATAGTATATATCTATTATATAGATAGTCCTATAGTAGTATCTACTATCTTAGGTAGTAATATCTATCTAGGTCTAATAATCTTATATAGGTTAAATAATATCTTGAGACCTAATAGTAATTTATCTAAAGTAGTATTATCTTCTTTAAATTACTAGGTCTTAACTATAGGGGAATAATATAATATAAAAAGTCTTAGATTAGATTAGATATAGATAGTAATATATTAGTGCTAGTACTAGAGCTAGATTTAAAGCTAGATTTTATTTAAAAGAAAGAGTACTTTCCTCTAAAGATTAATTAGAAGTTAGCTATTATAAGTACCTTCCCTTTTAAAATATTATACTATAATTAGTAGGCTTTAGATATCTCTATAGTTATAGCTCTAGTATAGCTTCTAGTAGGAGTAATTTTATTTATTTTAGTATAGAAATATCTTAGTACTATCTAGAAGATTCTTAGTAAGTATAGCTAGGCTTCTAGATATTATAGCTTAATTAGCTCTAAGATATCTTTTATTCTACCTAATTCTTCTAATATAAGTTATTATAGTAGTAGATTAGGGTAGTGCTTATAATAAAGTCTAAATAGGTTTTAAGATTATAAGTTTTAGTCTAGTTTAGAAAGGCTTAGTAGTATACTATAATCTTATATACTATCTTAATAAGTTTATTAGATAGAAGGGTGGTATAATAAAGAAGATAGTTACTTTAATATTAGGTATAGCTATTCTAGCCTATAAGATTCTCATAAAGTATTAGTATATTTAAAGGTGTATATTAAAAATACCTTTATAAGGTAGTAGAAGAACTTTTTAATCTAAGGTCTTAGATCTTAAGATATACTACTCTATTATATTAGTAATATATTAAGTATAATATTATATTTATTAATTAATGATTAATAATCTTCTTAAGGTATATCTATAGAGATATAAGTAATAATAAGTAGCTATTATTATATAGTACTACTACAGAGGAGCTATAATTC
>NW_025091270.1:1058438-1061987 GCF_001078395.1 Aspergillus udagawae
AAGCTTTTTAATGGTAGTTGATTTTTCTTAATATTAAAATACTTAATCTTTAATCCTTCTACTAATTTAGAATAATTAATATAAGTACTTATTAAACCCCTATTATTAATAATATCCTTAATAATAGGGAGACTATACTTTCTAGAGTTATTATAATTTAGATTAAGTTCATAATAAAATATCTAAACCTTCCTAAGAATAAGTATTATATAATTATATGCTCTAGATATACTACTAGGTAAGATATTTATTTATTATAGAGGGCATAGAGTCTTTAAATTATATAAGGATAGAGGGTAAGCTAGTAGCTACCCTATATATATCCTACTAATATTAAGGGATCCTAGCCCCTTTTTATAATTCTACCTAAGTAATAAAAGAATATAAGGGTCTATATAATTATATATATATTAATAACATCTACTAAATATCCTCTGCACACTCTTATAGACTTCATTAAAGTCATATATACAGATTAATACCACATAAATATATAGGTTACTATTATCATTACTATTCTTAGATTAGTTTTTTAAATTCTCTAACTTATCTATTACTATATCCTTACTTATAATCCTCTTAATCCTCTTAAAATAATACTACTTAATATAGCTAATTAATCAGGTGCAGTCTAGGCTATAG
Source organism: Aspergillus udagawae (assembly GCF_001078395.1). Taxonomy (NCBI): domain Eukaryota; kingdom Fungi; phylum Ascomycota; class Eurotiomycetes; order Eurotiales; family Aspergillaceae; genus Aspergillus; species Aspergillus udagawae. The sequence goes on from NW_025091270.1 coordinate 1,059,081, forward strand.
AATAAGAAGTTAAAGCTCATTTATACTTAGTATAGCTACATTATACTCCTTAATCCCATTTATACAGTGGACTAGGCTACTAAGAATAGTAAGGAAGTCTATAAGGTATTAAAGAACTAGTATTACTAATAATACTATATTCCTCTAAGCTAAAGGAGAAGTAGTTAGTAAACTATATAGCTAATATATAAACAATAATAGTATTTTTTAATTCTATGTCTCCACACCTGAAATAACTAGTAATAATAGTAAATAGTATAGTCTGTTCACTAGTACCTATATAAACTATTTTTAGTACTTAAAAGGCACTTAATGTGAGTTTTATAATAATAAGATAGCCTATTAGGATAATAAATTAGATATATGTATATACATATATTCTTTAGTCCTCTCTGCATTATTTTATTCTGTACTAACTTCTATAGGATAGTCCTATAGTAAGGTAGCCTTCAGGCCCCTAATAATAGTAATTATATTAAAGACTAGCCTATTAATATATTACTCTACTAATAAAAAAAATGTAACTACATGATATCTCATGTTGATTATTAATTTCCTTAGCTACATTAACTTAGAAAAGTCAACTATCTTCCTCACATTCAAAGTCAACATAAGGTGGCCATACCAATATTACTTATATACTAAATATAGCTAGTTACCTAGATAAGATAAGTTAGATTACTATCATCTCTGTTATAAAGTATAAACTCATCAGCATAGACTTTATACTAATAAGTAATAACTATCTTTATTAGCTCCCTGACACATAAGTAGTCCTATCAAATATAGTATAACATATCAGAGTATGACAACCCTAATAATATGCATATCTTAGTGAATAATAATTAAATATCAACATGATATGCACATCAAGGAACAGCTTTCAAATAGACATTGGGATTTAAACGCGAGTCAGCTAGTGGTATAGTACAGATTGAGTATGTTGGCTAGTCTGATATCAACAGACAGCTCAGTTACAGATATTTCCCTTTGGTAAATTTTGAAGCAAAGTCCACAGCTTCACCTACTTGCTTCTGATGTTGTAGAGTAGACAGCTTTGGCGCCGAGGCCATATCCGTTTCCCACCGGAAAGGACGACAACTTGGATCATCATTGCAAGAGGACATCAATGAATTTGTGGAGGACGGTGGCGATCTCTCAGACGCTTTTGTTGCATCCTGGAAAGGCATCAGATTAGGCATTCTTTTGATATCAGACTTCAATGGTTATCCGCTGAGACTTACATGCTGCCTCAGTGGGCTTTTCGACGCTATTGAAATGCTTGATCTACCATGGTTGAGCACAGGTCGGGACGAAACCCCCATGGCCTCATCTTGCAAGCGCTTCAGCTTTTGCTGTGGCGTTTCTGTCCAAGTTATATCCACCTCTTCCCCTGAATAACTGAGCGATTGCCCTCCTTGAAACTTCCTATTTTTCAACCTAGTCGGATCAAGCCTGGAGCTCAAATCTGATGGTCGTGGAGGTCGCAACATCCAAACATCACGCTCAGAGTTGTTGTTGTCGGCATCTGGCTTTCCTGACTGCCTATGTGACTCGTTGTCCACCTTGACCTCATTGGGATTTGCAGTAACTTCACCACCCAAAGGGGGAAGGCTGGGACCATAATCATCATCAGCCTCTTCATCTTCGTCTTCATCTTCCTCTTCGTGGTTGAGACTATCAGTTCTGGTACTCTCAGCGCCCTGCTCATTTCCGATGTCCACAACACAATATGATGGCAACGCTGGTCCAAAAACCTTCCGCCGTTTCAGCGCAGGGTTGGTTTCATTATCACTGCCAGAATCATTAGATTTCCGCTTTTCGTTATAATCCATCGAACTGCTTTTATTTTTCATTACTGATATTGCAGGCTTACCGAAGTGTTTGGGGATCATTAGCCATATTTGCAGCTTAAATCACAAGACTACACAGGCATCACGTGATATTCGATTAAATCATGTGGCTAACTCAAATATTATTATTATTACCTGCCTAGCCTGTACTTATCCTGGGTTTCTGGGTTAGTTATAGCATATAGAAAACTACCTTGGGTATGATCACGTAGAAAACGTTGTGGGTTATTTACAGTACTCTGTACATCTATGTTGCTTACTCCCTGATAATCTAGCTTTCTGACAACAGCAACAACAACATCATCATCATTGTTATTGTTATTACTTATGCATCTATTGGCTCTATTAGCTAATAAGGTATAGTGATAACTAGTAGGGTTAGTACAGAGAGAGTAAGATAACTTCATTACCTAAGTGAGGACTAATTATTAAGCTATATAGTACTTAGTGGTCTATGAAGATATCTATGGTATATTATATAATAATATAATCTAGCAGGTGTAGATCCTTATACTATAACCTTTAATTGCATATAATAACCTATAAACTATTATAGCCCTTTATAATATAGCTCTACTCTATAAGCTTTATCTTTAGAGTTATTTCTAATTCAGAAATATAGAGAGCTTAACTATTTTAGGTTAATACTATCTATTATTCGAGTTATATTCGGTCTGGGTTCAGGTGAGTCTAACCCTAGTTAGAACTGAACTGCTGCAATTTTAAGTCTAGATATTATAAATTAGAACTAACCCTGACCTATTTTGATGGGATAATTGTTCATTGCAGTGGGAGTAGAGTCTTTAAATCATGAGAGGGTGGGGGGTAGGTTAGCAGCTGCCCTATATACATCTTGTTAATATTAATAGATTCTAGCTCCCTTTTATACTTCTACCTAAGCTATAAAGGAATGTAAGGGTCTATATAGTTATATATATAATAATAATACCTACTAAATGCTTTTCTATACTCTTACAGACTCCCTTAGATATATATATATACCTATTATTATTATATAGTTTATATCCTCCCCTGCTTAGATTAAACATTTATA
>NW_025091270.1:1063188-1064492 GCF_001078395.1 Aspergillus udagawae
TATATATAAGAAAGTTCTCTTTCTCTTAATAAAGAGATAAGAAATATAATTACTATATAAAAGGAGCTAATATATTTTATAAATATATTTTAGTATCTAAGTATATTATTAATAATCAGTATTATATACTATTTATAAATATATATTTAAATTATATTTAGTATAGTAAAGGTTCTTAGTGTTTATTCTATTTAGGAAAGAATAAAGGCTAGAATCTAAAGTTTAATTTATATAAATTTCTTTTCTTTTAATTTATTTCTAGCTTTAGCTAACTAGAATAGTATAATTCTATAGTATAGTAGTCTATTAGCCCTTAATAGAGATAAGATTATTAAGAATTAGCCTCTTAAATCTACTCTAAGTAAAGAGATCTCTTCTAAGCTTATAATTAATATTAAAAAGCCTACTCCTTATTTAACTTAGTCTAGTTATAAAATAAATATAGAGCTAGTCTTAACTCCTTTATTTAGTATTTACTATTATTAGATAGCTATTAAAAAAGCTTAATTAAAGAAGATATACTTAGTTTTCTCTAAACTAAGATGCTATTCTCTTTCTACCCTCTCTAATAATTTCTTTAATTTAGATAATAAAGTAGCTTAGGGTTCCTCTACTATTAAGCTTACTCTAAAGATTATTTATACTCTATTAATTACTTTCTTAATTTTAAATATTATAAAAGATAAATAACCTCTTTCTATATCTAGCTTAGCTAAAGTCTTACTAACTTCTTTAAAGAAACTTAAATAGAATCCCCTTAATAGAGATATATTATACTAATTAATTAATATTACTATCTTTAAATACCTACCTTCCCTTTAAGTCACTTACTATAATCTACTATATTTTATAGATAGTATTAAGTAGCAGATCACTTTACTTAAAGAGGCTAAGGCTAATATAATAGTTTTAAATAAAGAGGATAATCTAAACTACTTATATTAGATTAAAGTAGCTATAAAGCTTTATAATAAGAGTAATAATCCCTAGGGTAGAGATAGAGATTAAGATAATTAAGTATAGCTCTTATTAAAGAAACTAATAAAGCTAGAAAAGCTTTAATTAATCTTAATAAGCTCTTAGTAGTTTAATAAGTATAGTAAGAACTTCCTTAGTTAAAGCTTATTTATAGTTTTCTTTTTATAATTAGCTATTTCTTAAGTATTTTTTAGCTTTTAATAAATAGATAATAATTTCTCCCATCTTAATATTTTTATAATACTAAATAATTTATCCTTCTCTAATTACTCCTAATAAGCTAGAATTACTACTATAAAAGATTTATTAAAGTTTATATCTCCCCT